>NC_089992.1:22887382-23187382 GCF_036417845.1 Apteryx mantelli
CGGCGGCTCAGCACACACTGAGCTGGTAGCATCTCATTCAGGACTAAGTGCCCGACTTTCTGAGCTCTGCCCACTCCTTCAGCCCCTGCTCATAATGGACACTGATTTATCGAGCAGCATTAGCAGATTTGCCCAGTCCTGGCTCTTCCATAGAAGGCTCTAGCAGTAATGGACACAAACTTTGCTTCTAATGTGCATTTTCTCCTCCTGCTTCCTCCCAGCAGGGCTCTTCTGGGACCCTTCCCGTTCTACCTGCTTCCTCCCAGCAGCCGCCCACCCCGTGGTGGGCCGTGGGCCAAGGAGGGCCAGAGGTAGCAGTGTTCAGAGCCAGCAGCAGGGCTCTGCGCTGGCACAGGCGGAGCCGGAGCCCGTTCAGAAGTCCCTTCGCTAAGTCCCATGAGCCTTCCTTTGGATGGCTCTTTCAGCCTGTGGGAGCTTTTGATGAAGATGATGGCTTGGCCTTCATCCAGGAGCCATTAAACCAACCCTAGGGGTGGGAATTCCCATGCAGAAAACCACTCTGGACAGGTTTCCCTCCCTCCTGCAAAAGCAGAGCAGAAGACCTGCCCTGGGCCGGAGGCTGGGTGTCCTGAGCCCCGAGGCGGACTGGGTGCAAACCCCACCTGGGCAGCACCAGCCTCCCCGCGCTCTCGGCCAGAGCCTCCTGCCTCCCCCAGCCGGCAGAGGAGTTAATTTTCCTCCTTCTCAGCACCCGCAAGCTCCTGAACGGAGCAGAAATAAACAAAGGGTAGTCAACAAGAACTTGCCAGCTGAGCTCTGAATCACCTCTCTAATAGCACAGCTTTCTTCTGCTCCCTGCTCGGCTCTTCCCCGCTCCTAGGCTCTCTGCCTTTCCTCATGCTCCACCCTCTGGTACAGACCCGGTGGCAGCTGGAAGGATAGAGATCAGATGTGGAACCGTACGTGGGCTCGTACAGCAGATCCTCGTGGCGAGACACACAGGGTGTGAGAGAGGGTGCGTGCGCGCGTGCACACTTTGCTCCTGGCATCAAGGAAATTCAGCCGTGGCCCCTCTCAGTGGTCCTCAGACCTTTACTCAGCACAGCTCGATGCCTCTTATTATTATGGCTATTTCAGCGATGCCATCGATGTTAATAGCACTTCACGAATACAGACAAAGCCGGCAATCTGAATGAGCCCAGAGAAACCAAACACAGGACAAAAGACAGGCTAAGAGCTTTGAATGCTGTTTTTAATGTTTTTTTCCCCTCCCCGCTGTTAAAGCCCCACTAAAGTGTAGGGCACCATGTATTCAATAACAACACTCCAGAATAATTCCTGGCATTGTCTAGTACGAGAGGGGGACATTCACCTCAGTCCTTCCAAAAACATACGGCAAATACACCATGCAAACAGCGCTGGTGGCAGGGATGACAGCAATGCTATTCAGTGTGTGGTAGCAGGGGGCCTGCCAAGGCCACCGTTCCCAGCTCCGCTCGGGCTGCCGTCCCCACCCCAGCACAGCTGGGAGGGACAGAGGACCAGGCCTTCACCCAGAGAAGCAGAGATGAGCTTTTGGGATAAGATGGCATCCATGCATGCTTGTCACATAGAAAAGTGGCAGAGAGCACAGGAGGAAAGGGGAGGTATGGCTGCGCGTTAGTGCTTGCGAACAGCTGAACAGCCCCTAGGCACCGTGAGGAACAAAAACCCGCTGAGGCCCCGCCAAGCCCCACAGTGCCAGCGCAGGGAGCTGAGCCGACGGGTGATCAATGTCCTTTGCAAAAGCTGCATTTTCTGTAACCTCTGCCAAGTGATTTCTGACTTGGGCGGGTGGAAGAAGAGCCACAGCAGGAGAAAAGAAGAAAGCACGGATGCGCAATGCCAAGCAGGGCCTGGGTTGCTCCTGCTGGCAACAGCGAGGAGTTTTGGCTGGCAGTAGGCAAGGCGGGGAGAGAAGCAGGCCTGGAGGTGGGGATGCTCCTGCCGTGTGGCAGGGGGATGCCCCGCACTGCTCCCTACATGGCTGTATTAAAGAAAAGAAATAATCTTGGCGAGCTGAATGGCCTCATAGATCTGTCAGAGACCAACTCAGCTCCCCCAGCCAGGACAGGACTGACAGGAGACTGCTCCAGACACGGTGGCGGGAGGGGATGCGAGAATAGCACAAAGGCGATGCGCAATGGTGCCTTCAGCTCCTGCCTCACCGGGCCCTGGGAGCGCCCGACACGTCTGCCCCGGCTCACCCAGCGCTGCTCCTGCAGCCCCCTTTGCGCCTCGCCAGCAATGGTACGTGCAGCGGGCGATGCCCGGCCGGAGCAGCTTGGCTGTCTGAGTGCTGCTACCTGCCTCGCACGGCCTCACCGGCCTGCAGCCTCGCACCGCTGCCGGTGGAAGCCTCTTGGTCTGTCTGGCCAGGGGCACGAGCTCCTCCGCAAGGGAGCCGCAGGCTTTTTGAGTTGTATGACAGGCCCTCGGCTGGTGGGAGATGGCCTCCTGGCAAAGGAAGAGCCCTCCAAGGCCACCCTGAGCTGTGCATGTGTGGCCCACAAGGGAGAGCCCCCTTGGAGGTGCTTTTTGGTGGCTGGTTAATAGTGGGAACAGGCCATGTCCTTACTCTGCTCATGAACAAGTCTAAATTAAGAACAGATTATTCACATGTCCTAGGCCTTAGTGGTGGAGGTCAGGTGTGGGCCAGGCTGTATCTGCTGTGGCCAGAGGGGTTGCAACTCCCCTGCCTGTTCCCGACTCTCAAGGTGGGAGCGTTGGTCAGCTTTGGATCAGGGCTTTTTCTTTTCTCCAAATTCACAGGGGTAACTTCTCATCCCCACCTCATGGGTAACACTTCCTTACTCCAACAGCCCCCAAGGAAGTCTCAGACAACGGCAGGGTCCAAGGCTCACGACCCAGCAGGTAAACCCAGTTGATCTCTACCAGGGGAATTATACCATTCCTTGCTCACAGAATCCCGAAAGATGCACATATTTCAGCATTTACTGATCCTGTCCTTGTAAATACTGTCCTGGCTGTTTGCCCTTATTGCCTTCTTTCCCCCAAATGTTGTTGTCAAGTTGCCCTGGGTGCAGCAACAAATTCGCAGGACTGAAGCAAGCAATCAGGACAGTTCTCCTGGGAGGGAGGCCAAAGCAATTTCCCATCGTGATTGGTTTGGAGCAGCACAACTCACCCCCATCCAGAACCAGGAAGAGACCCAGATCTACCTGGGACCCATCGGGTTTGATGCCAACTCTTCATGGGATGCAGCTGGCCAGCAGCTACCACCACAGACACAGCTACCATCCCACACACTGACACACAGCCCACCCTTAACAAATGCACTTGAAGAAGGTTCCGTTTGACCAGGAGGGGCAATCCAGCTCAGAGGAGCTAACTTTATAATGCATCTGATCAGAAACACCTCATGCAGAGAACTGCAGAGGAGGTAGGCTCGCAACACTTTATGAAGGATGCATACCCATTTGCCCCCAGCTCTTGGGCTGCACCATGGAGAAGTGACCTGTTTGGCCCATCTCCAGGGTATTATGAAAGCAAGTTTCCAGGCTAGCTCTCTGATCCCGAAGCAGGGCAGCAGGTCTAATTTGCGTACACCAAAATCTTTATGCACCCATTCCCACCCTGGAGAAGGGCTGAATCCCAGGGCTGGTGATGTTCTGCACAGGATCAGTAGCTGTCATCTTTTCCCATTCATGGGACTGTCACTGGGAGAAGGGCATTGGTGTGCCATGAGGAAGAAGAAAAGGATAACTGTGGTGCTACCATTCCCGGCAAAGGGCTGCTTTTGTAGAGCGATTTGGAGTTAAGGTAAGGATGAGCTTAGTATTAAAGTTAAAATGTTCAGCTACATGAAGGTCCCCAAGGTGTTCTAGCAGGGGTGACAGAGCGCTGGGGATAGCCAGAAGTAGCCACTCAAAAGTCAGTGGAAGTACAGCCCCTCTCCTGTTCCCTACCAACAGTCCTTATCTATTTGCAGCTGCCTGCTTTGCAGTGGATGTGGATATTTTTTCCTCTCTCATCACCTCTAATGGCCTCTTCCATGCTGTGGAGATCAACTCTAGCTGTCATGGGAGGCCACAAAGACTTCTCCAGTCCCACTCGACTCGGTCAGCCTCCTTCTTGAGCATGGAGTCACTCAAAATGAGTGGCCTCCCAGTCCTCCAAGTGTGACTATCATGTCCTGACCACTGCCTAGCCCCAGGCTGCCAAGGAGAGGAGAGTTCTGCTCTCAAACCTGCGCTGAACATCTTCCTCTTTAAAAGACCCAAGGATCGGTGAGAACATTTGGGTGTCCATCTGCGGGGGCTCATCCCTCAGACAGATGCTCAAGTTCTTTGCCACTGCCATCCTCAGATGATAACGTGCTGTGGCAGATGGTTCCCTTCTGCTGGCAGGAGGCAGGGATTTATCTAGTCTCTGAACTCCACTCTCAGAAAGGCGGCACATCCACGTGGCATGAGGGATCCTCCTACCAGGGCGAGGGTGACAGGACCTGCCCTTTGACGGCACTAGCTCGGAAGCTCTCTTTGATGTCCCCCAGAAGAATCACTCTTGTTTTTGATGCACATGCCCAGGAATCCCAAAAAAGGTTCAGAAAGGGCTGAGCTGGCAGAAGGGAGAGGGATTTTAATTACTCCCATTATTATTATAGTTCCTTTTCTTTTAAATTTTCACACTTTTGTTGTAACAAGCTGAGCTGAGAAAATACATGCAAATGCCAGGCTGTGATAAGATGTACCACACCTTGAAGTGCTGCCAGCACCAGTCCTGGGAACTCTGGGATCTGCTGTCTGCCCCTTTATCTTCCTACCTTTTGTCAGCAAGGAGAGAGACGGGGGCTGCACCTGCTCCACTGGGGGCTACCTGGTGAAGAAGGTGGCACTGCATTTCCCACAGGCTCAGCAGGCAACTGACTCCTAGATCCTGCCCAATATTAACTGGCACCTAGAGGCGGCTGCCTTAACCTCCTGGCTGCTTGGGACATTGCTGGAAAGACAACCCAGATGTCTCGTGTTTGCCTTGCACAACACATGCACGCAGAGCATCCTCTCCCCACCTCTGAGCCCCGCTGGCAGGGGAAGCTCTGCATGTAGCAGGACTTGTTTCCAAGGATGGCTGAGAGTCCCTGGCTGCACACGGAGCTCTCTCAGCCCCTGTGGATGTGGGGAGGGGAGAAAAGTGCTGTCAAATTGTGGGTGTTTTCTTCCTTGGAGGTGGTGACATTTCAGGGTGTGTGGGGGGGAGCGGGATGAAGGGGCAATGCAAGATATTCTCACTACCCCATCCCCATGGCCATCTGGATGTGTACTGATGCCTCCTCACAGCAGGCTGAGTCAGTCCAGTGGCTTCTCATTATCAGCTGGAGGGAGTCCAAATTCTGCATTGTATGGCTGCTCCTGAGTGAAATTGAGGATCGTTATCAAGTATTATCATAATGGTTTCTCTCTGTACTGTCTTGTACTGCTCCTTGTCCTGGTCAGCTGATTGATTTGGAGCAGAACAAGGCAATGTACCAAAAATCCTTTGACCAACGGCCGCACTGTTCAGAGAGCTGCGCTGGGAGACGTGACGACATGGGCTCAAAGTGTGCAGCTCATTGGGGTGGTCCTATCCTCATCCCCATGAGCAGTCCTGGGAGACAATGGCCCCTCTGGCAGCAGGACTGTGGCCGAGCACATCTCCAGGTGCATCTGCTCGGGGCTGTGTGAGGTGGGTGGGAGATGCTGTGCTTACAGCTGCCTTGGGGCCTGCACTTTCAGTGCCATGATCTCAAATCATGATATTACCCCTGTGATGCTCCAGAGAAGAGGTGGAAAGAGGGAAAATGTTCCTTCTCCACCTTGGCCTTTCTCTCGCCCACCTCAAGGTGGCCTTGCCAAAGGGAGAGTTGAGATGCTGGTGGCAGTGTGGCTGGCACCGGTGTGCTGCCTCGGCCCAGCTTGCAGAGGTCTCCGCCAGGGCCACCTCCATTGCCCCACTCCTGCATGAGCTCAGCGTGTGGAAACTTGTTATGAAATGATCTGCGTCGGAAAGAGGCCACACGCACTAATGTGAGCCTGCCTCAAGTGCCTGATAGCTCGGCTGCTTGGCTGCTCTGTCAAGCAGGCCAAACACACTGCGTGAAGGGCTGCAGGAAAAAAGCTCTATTAAATTCTTAAGCTCATTGACACATATATAGAAGGTATTAATAATATCAAGCATCTCAATGGCTATTGTAGCCCACATCCAGGAGATGAAAGATAATTTCTGGGACAAGGAAGTTATGATGGTGACAGCTTTTTAACAGCTTGGCGTAAGAATAGGAGCCACACAATGGGACAAAGAGCAATGATTAAAGATCTCTGCACAAAGGAAAGAGGGATGGGAGACCACAGTAAGTGTGGAGGACATCAGAATCATGTCAAATGCTAATGCAGAAAGTAAAAAGACTGCGCTGGACAGGAAGGATCAGAAGGTGGTGTGGGAGATGTCCTGCTGGGCTCACTTGCAAATGCTTGGCAACTCAAGGAAAGGGGTCAGGGTGCCTGGAGGGGATGAAAGAGGCTCCTCACCTTTATGTTTAAAAGAGGCCTGGCTACTGCCTGGTGTGCACAGACATGGGCAAGCTTTGGCCGGAGGATGGAATGAGACTGGTAAGCGGAGCAGGGAAACGCCTCCGCTTGGATGCTGTGGTGCCAGGAGGGGAACTAAGCTGTGCTGGAGGCCAGGGAGAAACGGAGGAGGAAACAAATCAGCAGGGGAAAGTGAGGTCCTAGGAGAGGGCAGAGCTGCAAATAAGCTCTTCTCCACAAAGGCCAGAGCCAGAGAAGCTGGGATTGGTGAACCCAGTACTCGGAGACCCTTGGAAGAACAATTATTAATAATATTCTCTGTGTTTCTTCACATGCATACACACTCTCCTAATGTACACTGCACATGTAAACAGCTGCCTGGTGACATTTGCACGCCCAATTACACCTGCAGATCATTGATTTACATGCACAGTTGGAAAGCAATTAAAAAAACTGGTGCCTGCTTTGCACTTTCCCATGGCCACCTCACTGAAATCACACTGAGGAAGAACAGCACCACCTTGCAGGGCTGGTCCCCTCGTGCCAAACCCTGGCCCGGGCTCCTAAAGCGGGATGCGGGAGTCTGCGTGGGGCGCCCCACACGTGCCAGCTTAACCACAGCCTCAGCAAGGAGCAGCGGCTCTGCTGCGCGGCTGCACGAGGCTGCCCTCCCACCTGGGCAGAGGGACTCGCTCCGCAGCAGCGCCGTGGGGGAGAGCCTTTCCCGGGAACCGCTCCGCTCCCTGGCTGGCAACATGAGCATGACGCTGGGACCAGAAAGCGCAAACCCAGGACCTTTTGGAGAGTCTCCTTCTGGCATTGCCAGCCCTTGCTCAGAGGCAGCTCTGCCAGCCGGCTCCAGCCGCCTGCTCCGTGCTCCTCCCCAGCAGCTCACATGACCTCTGCCAGGCTCGGATCAGCTCTGCACCTCAGGACTCCCATCCTTGCCCTTCTACATTTCTTTCCTTTGCACAAAGTGACTTTCTTTCTTTCTTGCTTGCTTTTCCTTTCCCTTGGTTCCCCCAGACCTGCTCCTGCTGCCAGCATCCTCTGAAGGCAGCAGCAGCAGCGTGAACCCACCCCCTGCGCCCAGGAACAGCCCACGGCCTTGGCGCTGGTTGACCCCTTCCTTTGCCCTGCCCATTACGCCCTGCGGAGGCGAAGCAGGCTTGGCTCGCACTAGTGCCCTCTCCTGTAACTACCATCATCTTTAACGACCCTAAAACCAGCTGTAACATTTGCTGTTTGCTCAGCTTCTGTCATAAGTGACTGGCGCCTTTCCAAAAAGGATTAAAAGCAGGGAGTGAGAAACATAAAAGCTTGTGTAATTATGTGCAAAAAGCCCCTTAATAATTTATAGAGGGAAAGGGTAAATATCTTCATGTGTTATTCAAGTGTAGCTCATTGTCCCGTCTGGCTAATACCCAGAGTGCACGCATCACAGGCTTTATCCAGGAGGCTGTTTTGCCTTTAATACCTTTCATAAATTATTGAATTTATAAAGTGGAAAGCAGGTGTCATGTCAGTCCTATAAACAGCTCGTTAGTTAAAGCTAAAGAAGGTGGGGAGCAACAGTTTCCTCTCTTGCCTTGTCTCTCTCCTCTCTTGCTGTCTCTATTGACATCTGTGATGTGATGCAGATACCGGGGTGGAATGAAGGAGTGGGATTTGCCTGAAAAGTGCAGGGAAACACATGGTTCATCACGCCTTTCGAGCAGTCATGCCTACCACGCTCTGGGCCCCGGCCCCCACCGTCGACTTCCCGGTGGATAAAGCCACCACCAAGCAACGCTCATCGAGCTAGCTGAGGAAAGGAAGGCCATGCTGCGCTGGTGTGGCTGAACCCCAGACAGAGGTCTTGGACAGGCCAGGATCTCCTTGAGATATTTGTCCTCTTCTGTTCATGGACATAATTCAGCAGCAAAGTAAAGACTCCCTGCGGTGCTCTCCTGCCTGAGCGGAGCTCATTCTGAGGCATCACAGCTCCAGGCCAAGGAGCTGGGGCATGCTGGACCCATCGGGACGCACAGTCCAAACCAAGGCATGCAAACAGCCTCAGCCCTGGCAGTCCTCTTGCTGTGAGATCAAGCAGCAATGCAAGAAATCCTGGGCTGATTTCCAGCTTTCCAAATGTGGGCCAAGTCCCTCTTTACCCTGCAGATCCCATGCAAGCTGGCAGCGGGGGGATCTATGTGCTGCAACACTGTGACAGCAGCTGCTCCACAGCTCTCAATGGAGACAGAGGTGTTAACCAGCAACGTCGCACCGGAAAGGCCCGTACTTGCCTCGCTCCCACCCCTCACCCTGGTGGAAGGACCATCAATTAGAACACGACCATCCTGATGAACACTAATGAGGACGATGGGAACACAGCTAGCGCCGAGCTGGGCAGGCAGACGCGGCAGGAGCGCGGTTGGCGTGCAGCGGGCGCAGAACGGAGTGCCGCACTGCTGCGTGACCCAGCAGCGGGCAGAGGCACCCGTCTCCACCACTGCTCCTAGTGCATCAGCAAGGCAGAGCACAGACATGTCTCTGCTGTCTTTCTGTACAGGTCCCCTCACCATAACAGCCAAGTAGCTCCTCTTCCCAACGGCCCACAGGATACAAAGATCGATGGCTGCTCCCCTTGTGCAAGGAATCAGGGTTTCAGCCCTGTCTGGGGGAAGCAGAGCATCTCCCTGATTTTTTTGCTGAGCGAGGCAGGGTGTTAGAAAGCAGACTCTAAAAACAGCAGACGTGTGAATGAGTCAGGCAGCACGTGTTTGCATGAGCTAGCATGTCAGCCAGCCTTCCTCTTCCCCACCGGAGCACCGCAAGGCCCTGCATATGGAAAAATCAGTGTGCAAGCCTGCTCCCCCAAGCCTCTGCAGACAGGCCAGACCTTCCCGTGCATCTCGTGTCCCTGCACACCTGTGCTCAGGGACAAGGGTGTAGCAAACACGTATCCCCATGGGGGCAGAGAAAGCCTGTGCTCAGGGAGCAGCTGGTTTGGAGGCTCAGCTTTCACACCCATGAAAGACTCACTTAAGAGATGAACCCCCCCACACACACCCTCTCCAAATATAATACATATTCATTAAAAAACAGATATGGAAATGGGAGCTATCAAAAGTATTTTAAATAGCGTCTAGAGCAGATAACACCAAAGCAGGGTGACAATGCTGGGGTGTTAAGGACCCACACGGAAAACTGCCAGGGCATTGCTGCAGCAAAGCAGCAGCAGCGAGACGCTGGGATAGGGATGCACAGGGCTACTGGAACGGCAGAGCACTGGGATGGGGATGCACAAGGCTACCGGAGCGGCGGGGCACTGGGATGGGGATGCACAGGGCTACCAGAGCCCTTTCTGCCTGCGAAACGGCCCACGGCGTTGGGCTTCCCCCGGCTGCTGCAGCCTGGCTGTCAGCGACGAGGTGAGTCGGAGCCACTTGATGAATTGTAGCCCCTGAAGACGACCCAGCGGGGCCTCGCGAGCATGGGAAGAGGGAACTGAGACTATTGATAATCAATTAACTCCTTCAATTACAGAAGCTTAATGAGGTAGTGCAAAGTCAGTTTTAATGAACATCAGTTTAATCGAGGCGGTTCCTTGGGGTGCTGGTTTTTGACTTAGTTTTTACAGGGTGGGAAACGCTAAGAAAGTACCAAGCAATTAGAGCCACTTGATGAACGCCCGCTCCCTGTTCTCTGCAAAACCGGCGGATTCGGAGAGCAGGTGGCTGTTAAACCGGCGCAGGGAGTCCCTAGCCCATCCATCACGGGAAGATACCACCTGGAAGGGCCCTGCCCTATGTCTTAGTCTGCGCCTAAGTGCTGTGATATACCGCAGCTGGCTGGCAGGGCCTTGGGCTGGCTTACCAGCGCCACTCGTCTTCCTTACGGTGCCTGAGCGGAGCATCAGCTCCCCTCATCAGCCTCGCGCTGTGGCTCCCTTCCCTCTTCCCTCCTCTCCTGGCCCAGTACAGAGCTGGTGAGTCTTTCCAGGGCCAATTTTCTGCGGAAATGCTAATACAGACAAACACATATGGCCGAGATGAAGATCCAGCAGAGCAAACCAGGGCTGCGGGAAGCCACCCTGGTCCCGAACCGCTTCTGCCCCTCCAGAAGGCACAGCGTCCCGCAGGCCCATCTGGCGCGGAGGAGCCCCGAGGCGCCGCGGCTTCGCGGGAGGCCCGCGGGGCAGCCGGGCGGCGAGCGGCTCCTCAGCCCGGCCCGCTTGGACGCTGCCCAGGGAGCGGGCAGGCTTTGCTGCCAGGACGGAGATGGCGTGGAAGGGAGCTCTGCTGCCGCCGCTTCGCTGGCAGAGTGGTGCTCATTTATTCCCATGGAGCATGCGGTTTCTGGGGATGCTGCCGGATGCATTAGTTGCCATAAGACAAAGCGAATGTCACGGAGCCCAGTTTCCCCCACAGACAGCTATTTTTATTTTCTTTGGTGGCAATAGCATAAGCATAACGACTGCACGTAGGACCCAGCCAAAGTCCCCCTAGCCAGGAGTTCCCCCCAAGGGGCCGCTTCCCAGAGCCCGGCAGGGAAACCTGCTTGGTGAGTAGGAAAATGCAATGAATGAGAGAGCAGCAGCAGCAGATGTGGAGCCGGGGTGGCTGGGATCGCCCGTGACACTGGGATCCCGGGGACGTGCTTCCCTCCAAAGGCACAGCGCTGCACCGGGCTGCCTTCAGCAGGGATTTACATACTAAAGAGCCTCCAGCAGAGTAAAGACAACCTAACATCTATTTTGGGTCTCAAAGCCAAAGACTGCATTTCAAATCCACTAATCAGGTGAGAACACAGCAAATTTGTGAAGAGAGTAGACGGGGAGGGAGGGGGAGCGCCTCCAGAGTGCAGGCAGTGCCGGCCAGGCCACGGCCACGGCCACGGCCAGGCGTGGGGCTGGAGGCAGCTCGCACCGGCGGCACCAGGCTCGGCACCCAGCGCCACGGGCTCGGCAGCCTCCGTGGCACCGTGACCCCCAGGGGGTTTCCTCCTGACCTCTGGGCTGCTAAAACTGAGGATGGGAACTGGATGCCGAAGGCATCGTGGCGGCTGTGGACCACGTCCGGGGCAGGGCAGAGCCCCGCCGTGCGCCTTGCTGGAAGGAACGAGGACGTGTATCTGCGCTGGCGACCAGACGGCTCACGGAGAGGTGGGCTTGGCACGTGGCTCACCAAGACACAGAGAGCTGGCTCGCCGGCACGCCGAGCTCCCCGCTCGGCACCGCGCCAAACCAGGCTGACACGTGCGGGAAGGCTCCCGGCTCTCGCGGTGGCCGAGCCGCGGAGGCGCTGCCCTTCCCGCGCGCGGGCTGCACCAAGAGGGCCTGGCCAGCATCTAAAATCCCTCCTGCAGCACCCGCTGCTCCACGGGGCTGTGCAGCATGGAAGCACAACGCAGATGCCTCGATGAAAGCAGAGAGAGGACGGGGAGGCCTCCCCCCCCCCACCAGCTTGTTATGACTATTAAGATGAAAAAATATGACAAGCCGCAGCATCCAGTCATTTTTAAAAAAGTGATGTCTCCGCCTGAAAGAGCACTTAAAGCACAGAGATGTTTCCTGGGAAATTGCGTGATCCCTCAAAGCTCCCGCGCGTTCCCAGCCACGGCCCCAGCCGGCGCGGGGCGAGGGCAGCTGCACCGGGGCAGCAGCCGGTGCGGGCGGGCGAACTCCTGGACCGCAGGTGTGTGGCGCAGGGGCCGCCCGTGCCGCTGGGACGGCGCGTGGCAGATGGAGGGGAAGGTGTGCGGGCCGCTTGGGACCACGCAGGGGTCTGGCCTTGCCTCCCTGCCGTGCCTCTTGCCCCGGGGGCTTGGGAGCAGGCTGGGCACGTGGGGGATGACTGGAAAAGCCCAGATGCCGAGAGAGGCACAGGCCTGGTAATCGGTTCACGTGTCCGTGCGCGTGTGCGAAAGCTCCTGGGTTGTGGGGATGCAAGGCACGGGGTATCCCCAGGGCGCGCAGCCCTGTGGAGCTCGCCCTGGCTCTCCCGTGGGCTCCAGGCAGAGCACAGCATCCCGTGCCCACCCCGGCACCAGGAGACCCCATCTGCTGCCAGCTCTGCACGGGGGGTGCCCACAGCCCTGCTCGCATAGGGAGACGCGTGGGGAGAGCAGGGGGGGGAGACGAGGAGCCCAGAGAGCGTCTCAGCTGCCCTCCTGCCCTCAGCACTGCTTGCCAAGGAGGAGCCAGCCCAGGGGCTCCGTGGGAAGAGGGACCCGAGAGTCTCCCAGGGTCACTCGTGCTGACCTGGATAAGCTGGCAGATAACTGCAAGGTAGTGGATTAGAGGAAGCAAGAGAGACACCGGTAGATACAGACAGGGAAGATAACAGCCTCACACTTCTGCTGCTAGACTCGCACAAAAATCTGAACTCCTCCAGTTCCCATAACCAACTCATCCGAGACCAGCGCGCCCAGCCCCTGCCCCAGGCTCTTACAGGACAGGCTGCACCAACGGCAGATGCCCCCCTTGGGGGGTATGGGATCCCTGCGCCCGCTGGCTGCTGCTGCTGCTGGGGGCACGGCAGATCCGTGCACTGCCAGGGCGGTGATTGCCGGGAGGGCACCAGCACCAGCCTTGCAGTGCCGGGGAGCCCCATCCTAGCCCTCAGGGGGAAACCACAGCATGGACAGGGTGAGCAACCTCTCCCAGGCTGCCTGGTGAGTCAGTGGTAAAGGTGGGAGCTAAGGCCAAATTCTGCTCCCCCCACTCCCAAACCAGCAGCTGTAGAGCCTCCTGGGACCAAGCAAGGAGCAGCACCTTTGGCAGTGCCTGGTGTGGTGGGCCTAGTGTGGTGGCCAGAGCTCTTGGGGCACTGAGGGTGCAGGCAGAGCGCACCCTCGACTAGTCATTGAAGGTTCCTCCCAGCTCTTCATGCTGTGTTTGCTTTTCTTTAATTTTCTGATCCTGATGAGCAGCGCTGAGACCTTTTCTCATTAAACCAGGCAAACCAACCAGTGCGCATTAGTGCTGAGGTTTGCAAAGAGCTCCAGAAAATGGCCTTCCTTGGCTGGCTGCCTGCCACCCTGCTTCCAGGTGGGCAGGGGCACTCTAGTCCCTTGGCACTTTCCAATTCTGGTTTTCCCTGCAGTGTGGAGGGGAAGAGGGATGCTAGTCTTGCCTGGGCTCTCCCAGACTGCCTTGTCATGGTTCATAAGGGCCAGAAAAGGTGCTGAGAGTAGGTCTTTGGAGAGCAAAATGTTCAGGGAGGGTGGGGTGCAGTCTGCATGGTATGGAAGATGCTCAGATCTGGTTTCATTAACAAGTAGGCAGCTCGACGCCCTGGAGATTTTTCTCTTCTCTTTTCTTGTTTGGCTGATTTACGCTAAGACTATTAGTGGATTAACTGAAGTTCTTACAGTGCTGGAAAACCATCTTTTGGGATGTTTTAGGGATGCAGAAGGGGTAGCTTTCACGTCACTCAGGAGCAAGTCTGCAGCTGGGCAGCCTTGTCAGGAGAACAACAAGAGACACAGGTTTCTGGCAACAGTCACTCTCTTCGCTGAAACTGGCAGTGCCAGAGAGAAACAGTGCTGTCTGGAGGGCAACAACGTCAGACACTGGCAAGCTGTGCGGTCCCTCCTGCTTTCTTCCCTCCAACATGTTATGGTTTGCAGCTTCTGGGCTCGATTTCACAGGGAGGGATCTGGGAAGCAGGGGACTGAACCCAGTGAAGTGGGAAGGCTCTTCCCACCATATGTTGCTGTGTCCTCCTCTATGCATGCAACTCCCATTGGGGGTGTTTTTTTGATAAGCTCTGTTTCCTTGTCCCAGAAAGCCCTATGGCCATGCCCTGGTCTCCCTGCAGCCCAGAAGAGCCCACAGATAAGTCACCATGCAGCATCTCTTATTTTACTGGGCTGTATTGGCTCATGTGGCAGAGTCTTCCCCCTTCCTTTCCCCCTCCCCATCAACTGGCAAAGCCCCAGTGGTTTCCCCCAGAGAGCACGTGGTAAGACACAGCATGAAACAACTGTAGATAATTAAAGGATTGAATGGGGTATCAGAGAAGAGAAGGGAGCTTGCAACATCCATAAATAGCTCGCCTTGCCGAGCTGCTTAACTCCTTGCTTGTTCTTGCCAAAGTGCAGACCCCAAAGGGATGGAGTCTGTGCATGAATAGGGGTGGAAAGTTCAGGAGCTTATTTTTAAACCATTCAAGTTTTACTCCGGCTGGGTGATACATTATTGTGTGTGTGTCATTTGAAATCTCTTTTGAATGCAAAAAAAGCACCATTTTGTCTCTCTAAACTCCCACCCCTCTGCTCCTACCCAAATAACATCAGGCTAGATCTGACAGGCGAAAGGAAAGCAATACGAGGTAAGGCTGGTTAAAAGCAGCGTGAAATGCTCTTCTTTTCCTCTGAAAGGAAGAGCTCTGGTTTGCAGGGCTGGAGGGCAGTGGGGACAAGAGGCAGGTGTGGGGGCGAGCTGGCACACGTGAGCTGGGTCTTGCAAGGCCGAGAGAGAGCTGCCTTTGCCAGGCACCTTAGAAGGGCCTTGCGGAGAGATGATGAGGCTGAAACAGCATTGCCAGGGACAATTTGTGCTGGCTTCCCTCTGCTGGGAACCAAGAGAGGATATGGGGACAGCCGTGCTGTCCAGGGAAGTGCAGTGGGTGTGGACGAAATGGCTGCAAATGAACACAGGGAAAGCGGGTATCAGGGAAGTGCTTGCTAGCAAATAGCTGGTGTCCCCAGGAAATCCCCCAGGAAGGGCAGTGTGGGTATGTACACCCCTGCTTTCAGTTTCTAATGGAGGTAGTGTCTTTCCTGTTACATGGCAACAGATCTGTGTTGCTCCTGTGGGCCTCCTGCGAAGAACCGCATGCTAACTCAGCTCTTTTCTTAGAGAAGCAGCACCCCATCTACTTTCCTGTTGCTTATGGCTCCTCTTGGACTATGGAGACTACCTGCTACCCCGCACACTTCCCGAGACCATGGGAATACCAGAAACAGTTAATGACTCAATGCAGCCGAGACTAGAGGAGACCCCAAAAGCACAAGGGCATCAAACTATTGGTCATCCTTGTTATCCAAACTTGGGTCGCCTATTCATCTGCTCAGAACAGGATGGTGTCACCTCAGTCCCAATGGATGGAAGAAGAGCCCCTGTAGACCACAGGAGTATGTGCCCGCTCACATAGACTTCAAGAAGCCCTGAATTGACTTACTTCACATAGGACACCTAGACACTCACAGAATAGCCCTGCAAGAGATGGGCCTTTGGTCCATGCTCTGAGTGTCACTGATACTGGAGTACCTGTTAACATTTCCACGCAAGAACCGGGCAAGCCAGCTGAGACGTGACAGGGGTTCAGCAGCGAACAGAGGCCAGGTACCAGAGGAGAAGCCCTGGCAGGTTAAACTGCCAAGAGCTGGTACCTGTTGCCTGGTAGGACTTGAAGCAAAATGGTAGTAAGTCCCCTATGTGGCTGCAATCATTTTCAGTGATCGAATTACACGGCACAAAGCGATTTGCCTCAGAGGCTGGCTTGGTAGTAGGAGGAAAAGCAGGGGAAAAGAAGAGCAGAATATTTGCCTGTGAGAAGGGGTTGAGCCGTGAAGACAGAGACCAAAATAATCTCTTGGGTTTTGGTTGGTGGGAACATCCCCAAGACTAACAGATTGCACTGTGCCTGGGGGAAGGTGGGGATGGGACATGGTGCTCGCAGGAGAGTTCCTCTCCTTCCTTCCCAGACCCTGGCCTTGGCACAGTGCCACCTAGCCAGGCTGCCTGCCCCAAGCCGTTGGTGCTCCTCTTGGGGCACCAGCAGCGGTGACAGCTCATCAGTCCAGCCACACTCTGTCCCCAGGGCCAACGTCTCCTCCAGGGAGGGAGTGCATGGGGCCTCGGAGGAACTGCCTTGCCAGCTCACACGAGTCAGCTACTGCCTCTCGGAGGGGCTTTTCGATATGCAGAATGGCCTGAAGGCAACTGGCATGGGGCTTCCTGGTGAGACAGGGGAGACACTGGTTCTTGCACCAGTTAGGGCAAGAACCCATTGAGCCAAACAGGCAGGTAGGTCAGACACTGACTGACGCTGCCTGAGGACCTGCCCAAGGATCTGGCCCAGGCGCTGTGCATTGGAGCTACACGAGGGAAGGAGAAAGGTCACATTCAATCTGGATGCTGGAGTGAGGTGGCTCTGTCACCACCTCCCCGCCAGCCGTGTCAGGGCCATGCCACTGACACCAGCGGAGAGCATCCGGATGAATGCCAGCACTAGTCGCAAGGCAAATTAAGCCTGACAAATCTGCCCTCGCTTCTCTGATGAGGGGATGCCCTTTTCTGTCTGGGTGTGGAGTTAAAGCCTCTGCCTTTTTGGCTGCTGGCTCCCCCAGCAGCTAGCTTCAAGCTGTGGCTGGAGACAGGGCTACCAAAGAGGCTGACAAATGGCTGGAGCCCTGGCGAGATATACAGCAGGACAGAGGGAAAACAAACCAAGAACTGACTGGGAAATAATTCCTCTCTTAAATGGTGCTGATGCAATTAAGCAGCACAGGCTTTATGAATGATACCATCTCTGCTTCGAAACACATCATTACCTCTCTCTTTTAGGGCAGTATTTTTAAATACATATTTCCTCTTTAAATGCCCAAGAAGAAGGCTCCGAGGCTGAGACACGTTAGTAATCACATCTTATTTCACTCAGTGGCAGGGAAATGTTTCGTGCAGAGCTCTCCCTCTACTGCACGCACACCTCTGCTCTGAGTCATTGTTTTGGATTTCTTTTCTTCCTCTCCCCCCTTCTTTACCTTGATGGAGCTCTCATATCTAATAGAGGAGATGATGAATCCATCTCCACCTCCCCTTGCTCCAGCAAGTGTGAGTGCTTGGCTGCTGCCTAACTCTCCACCGCAGGCACTTGGTGCATTTAATCTTCTCCCCTGATGCAGAGGAGCCACCTAAGCAACGTTGGGGCACGGCTCTGGGGCTGGGGCCTGTGAGACAACGTATTTCGGTGAACGCTACTCAGAGCCAGTTTGCCAAGCCTTTGCCCTATGCCCTCCCCACCATAGCGCGGGCATGGTGACTCTCGCTTTGGTACAATTCAGGCATCGCTGTTTCCCAGATGACACTGGGCCAGCCTGGGCCACTTCTGCCCATGGAGTGCTCACCAGGAAGGATTAGAGAGGCCTGAGTGAGACCTAAGGGCTTTTGTTCTAGAAATTGAAAGTTGATGGAGCGTGTCATAGGAAAATGACAACAACCTACTGTACCTCAAAAGACAATTATTTTTCCCTCATTGGAAGTGATTGAATTTCTCCATCAGTGACACTACTAATGTCATCAACACCAATAGCGCTCTCAAGGAAAGGCCCTTTCTCAGCTGTACATCTGAAACTTCCTTAGATCTGCTCTTTATTCCTCTCCCTGCTTTGCTTCTTGCTCTTTTGCAGGATGTGCTCAGCGGAAGAGCTGTCAATAGAAGGCTGAGACCTACTTATCAGATCAGCTCGCTCGCTCTCCCCGTCCCTGCGACTCCCGCAGATGCATGCCTCCGTCAGATGTACTCCTCCAGACTATTTCTGAATATGCTATGGCTGGAAATTACAAAGTTGAATCATGTTGCTTAACTGCAATTGGCCATGCTATCACTATCCGTGTTACCGCGACTGGGGGCCTCCGCTCAGCTATGTGATGTACATGCAGAAACCAGGGAAGGGAAGAAGCTGGGAAACACACACGGGGGCAGCACCCTTGCCAGCTGCCCAAATCCCAGCCCTGCTCTGCGCAGGGGTGCTCTGCGCTTTCCAAACCCTCCGTCAGCCCGGTGCTGGGCACATCGAGCAGGGACATCTTGCTGTCCCTGCAGACTCCAGCCCTGGACCACCCTGCCTGGGCAACTCCGGGCCCTCCACCAACACAGCACAGCCGGGTGAAAACCCTGCTGTGATGAACGGAGAAGGTGATGCCACATTGGGGCAAGTAGTGACGGCAGCACCCGCTCGGCGCATCAGCTCCCGCCGCTTGGCGCGGTGCCGCGCATGCCAGGGGTTGGGAAACGCACACTTGCTGATGATTTGCGGAGTTACATATGTTGTGTGGGTTGAGAGCACATATGTTAGATATACACACATCTACGTGTGTGTGCGTGTACATATATATATATACACACACATATATATGAGAGTCTATTATAGATACAGATTTACATATACAATCAACACCAAAACATACTGCAGAATTTTTAAGACAGCAGAATCAGTACCAGATATCAGAAAATAGATATCTTTATCCCTACTCTTTCAGCTTATGTCTCTGGTTAGGCTAGCAAATGCTACGTGCTAATACCCCACAGGGGATGGTGCTGGCCATCTCCAGCGTATGCATTTTCACAGTGCCCCTGGGAAGGAAAAAGCACTATTCCCTCGAGTGCAAGCTATGAGCCACACACAAAGTATGCAGGTACCGAAATCCTGCAGACTGAGAGGTGGCCAGAGGGGATCCATCTGCCCACACGCAGGCTGGGTCCATGAACTAGTCCGATGAACTGCCGCGACACTAATGGAGAGAAAAGGCCTCTCAGAGGCAGGATTAATATCCTTCTGAGGTGGATGCCTGAGAAAGGTCAGATGAATTGTGCCTGGACATACCTTTTTTTCTCTCCGCTGACTATAAATGTCATGCAGCCAGCCAGCTCAGAGGCAGGTATCTACAGAGTGGACATGTGAAGTCAGGAGAAGTGAATCCAAGCCCAGGTACCTAAATGCTACAGCGGATCCAGCCTGGAGTTACACACACCTGCAGAGACAGGAGCTGGGGGCAGGCAAGCACACACTGCTGGCAGAGGATTTGAAAGCTGGAGATGTTCATTCTGGCTACATCGGGGGAAAATGTTCCTCTCTTGCCCTGGATTTTAAGTGCTCCTCCTAAAAACTGAGTCTTCAAAATGTTGGCCTAGTGTCTGACCCAGCAGATTGCTCCTTCTCCCTTAGACTTAGAGCACTGCAAGGAGTGCGCCGTGCAGTGGGCTAGGTTTCCCTTTCTACCAGTCTTGTATTACTAGCGTTAGCATACTGCACTCAGTCTTCACATGACTTGATATCTCAAAGTTTCTCACAGGCCTAAAAACAAGTCTATTTCGAAGACATGTGGTTGAGCAGTTAAAAAGTTATGAATAGTTAAGTTTGGTGAGTGAAACTTTTGCTTTCATCACAGCCCCAAACTTGGGGCATCACCAAGCTTTAAAGCACTTTTGAGTTGACTCAATGTCACATTTAAGTGCTGGATGCATCAGAAGTCAGGATGCTTCAGAAAGGTTATGTAAACCATTACATCAAATCCTATGAGGGTTATTAAGGTGAGCGGCAGAGCATGGGAAAATGGGCGATTATTTCACAGCAGTATTGTGGAACCATACAAATAATGTCCAGCTTAAGGATGTAACTCATTTAAGAAATCTACTGCCAAAATTTTCCTTATTCCAGAAAATAACTGTTCTAGAGTCTCCAGGTAATCAGCTGAGGTGCTGGGGAGATAGAAAGGCTTGAAAAATAGAAAGTTTCGTACTACTGAAAAAGTCTTCTCTTTTCATCCCCTTTTTGGAATGTCATATTTTAAATTGTATGGTCTATTAACTCCAAATTTGTATTATTCATTTGTACTGGTGCCTTTGAGTATTTGGGGGAGGACTGCACGGTTAATTTTGGAGTTATTTGCTACGGACTCTTGAACCTCTCCAAAGTCCATGGGTTCTCCACGGAGTTTATAAAGTCTGCAGCACTTGTCTTCAAGGACATTAAGACATCTGCAGGGGCTTGCAATTTTTCAGAGTTTGGAACTGGCCCAGCCAGGCTGAAAGATGTTAGGAAATCTTTAGAAACAGAAAAATGCATTTGATGAAGTCCAGAGCTGTTCTGTTTGGGTTAAATAACTTTAAGAAGCCTGCAGGGGCAACATGGACACTTACGAAATTGCAGGCCTGGAGCAGCCAGGTTGAAAGACTTTCCTCAGTCAGCAAATCTCTGAAAATCTTCAGTGCTATTGTGATAAAGCAAGCAAACAAGATATGCTAATTATAAAAATGTGACTGATGAAGTCCTGTACTTAATGTGTTTGATGAAGAAAAAAACCCAACCCCAAAACCAAACGACTGCACGGTATCCAGGTCATTGTACTTTTCTGTGATGGATTTATAAAGAGTCATTAAGAATATCCCTGAGGAAAACTCTGCTGAAGCTATAAATTCACATCAGTTGTTTGAGATGACTTCACGCCAGAAACCTCAGGTACTGCTGAGTTACTGTTCAAATGCAGTTGTGCAAGCAACCTCCATGCGGACCCTGCACCGTTCCCCTGCTCTGCCCACGCGCTGGCTCTGCCTGCTCTTACTGCCCTGGGCTGCATGCCGTTACCAGCGCCTGCGACCCAGGATCCCATGGGATTTATACATCCCATTCTCCCGGTAGCAGTCTGCAGCCACTTCTAGGCAAACCACCAGAATATTGCTCCCTTGTGTGCACAGGACAAGGTGAAACGGGGAGCGGATCCAGCCTAAACACACGGTTTTAGTCCAGAGCCTTGCACATAACTGCCTGGGGAGGCACCCAGCCCTGCAGCACGCAACGGGCCAGCCCAGGCTGCAGCGATGCGCAGGGGTGCTACGGGTGCAGGCGTTCGCGGCTGTGTGCCCCGCGCACACCCTTCCTGCAAGCCCGCGCTGGGCGCACGGCTTCTGCCTCTTTGCCTTATGCATGCGCCTGCGCTCAAATTCCTCCATCCAAAGGCAAATAAAAGCATCACTAAGCAACTCCGGTTATTTCCTGGACAATTCTAACAGCGTGAGCAGCTTGAGGTATATAATAAAAGCTTTAGACCTATTGTTGTGCCGCTGTCACCCCCCCTGGTGGGTTATAAATGTAATACATGCCACCGGCATCTTAACACTTATTTTCATTTGGCTGTGTATTCACCAGTGTGTAATCACAACCGTGTCGAACAAGGGGGCAATGACTCACACGCAGGCTCCTGTGGAGCATGGTCACTGTCCAGGGTGAGGTGCATGATATTCCTGGATAGCTCTGATTTTCTAATATCACAGTATTACTCCTTAAATCCTAGAAACACTCCGATTTATAAACCATACACAAGTCCCGAGCACAGTAACCTGGATCTGGGCTTGGCCGTGACCTTGGGAAAGCTCACTGGAGGCAGCCCTGCAGGGTCTCAGTCGTGGTGGGATCGGCGCTGGCACGGGGCAGGAAGGTGCTGTTACAGAGAGTTAAACCAAACCCCGCAAAGAGGTGCGGGGGGCTGCCTCGTCCCCGGCCTTGCTCCCTGAAGGTCGCAGGGGAGCTGTGCCCATGGGATAGGGCGGAGGAACATCTGAGCTGGGGCCAAGCCCAACCTGTTCTGTGCATAAAAGGCCTCCAGTCTCCTGGGCTACAAGCTGGCACTCTGCACTGATGTTAACATTCATTTAAGAAAAATTACAAAAAACCCCAACATGGGCTAATTAGCTAATGACATTATTTTGGCCTGATGTGCCATATAATTAAACAACTAATAAACGGCAAGAGTCCTGTGTTGCTGAGGCTCCTGAGTCAATACCATGCTATTACCACAGTGTAATTGAGTTTACAGAGCACCTCAGCACAGACGTCCCAAAGCCCCATGCAAGGAATGGTATTGAAATAGCCACCAGAGACCTACCTGCTGGATAAAGGAGAAAGACAAATCTTTTAATCTACCATACAGCCTGAAGTCCCACCTGGAGAAGACAAGTTTGTGCTTCACGCTGTGGTAAATGCATTTGCTAGACAGGAGGGTACACGCAACCCAGAAAGTGTTAAATGCGGGCAAATTTCTCCTTTGGCAGCAAAAGGAGTTACCTGAACTGCAGTGGGGGGGATGGGAGTGGGATGAAACATGGCTGTCCTCACTTTTGCAGAAAGACTTCCAAAAGTCCATTTCTTTCTATCTAAAATGTTTACATTTCTCCATTAAAAAGGCATATTTTGGGTGACTGAACAAAACGGGGCATCAGGGTTACTGACGGTTATCAGGACGGATACGGGTTTCTTTCCTCAGCCCTGGCCTTTGGAGACAGGATGCCCCAACTCTGCCAGCAAGCTAAGAATGGGCCAGGACCTTGTTTTAGGCTTGCAATACTCCTTTCTGAGTTTTTTACCGAGTGTGGGAAAGAAGGAGAGAAGAGCAGTGGCTGGGGCAGCAAACAAGCTCTCTTCAACTTGAGTGACGAAGCAGCTACAGATGTCTCATTATTATATGCTGTGCCTGGGGCAGGAGTCCTCGGAGGTGATTTTATTGCATGGATGCTTTGTAAGTCAAATCCACTAAACACATGTTCACAAGACACCCAAACACCCAGTCCATGCCCCTCTCCGCATTCACTGCCCAGGCTCACCCCACAGCCCGCAGCCCCTCCCGCGCTCCCCCCGCGCTCCCCGCTGCCCGAGCGCGTGTCCCCACATGCACCCCGGCTCCGGCTTGTCCTCGTGTTTCTCCTCACCTCCCTTCTCCAGCAGCGCCATGAAATAGCTTCTTACGCTCCCAACTGCTCTCGGGATGAGCCTGAAAGCTTAGCAGCAGCATGGAAACATCTGTCATCCCAAGGCAGTTACAAGCCTCTTGCACCGTTCTGCTGTCAGGCCCCTGCACGGCAGCAACAAGCAAAGCCCGAATCCTCCAGGCAGGCAGCAGGCTCGCTTGCTTCCTGACAGAGGGCTTCTGGTGATAGTGCAACGGGAGGAGGAGGAGAGGGCACGGCAAGGGATGGACATCGTAGCAGTGGGAGCCACGAGCCAAGAGGAGACCCTTGGGAATGAGCGGGAGAGTGGCTGATGTTCTGATTCCTGGCTCCAAATTGCATCCGGTGCCTGAGTTTCACACTGGAGATGAATCAAACGGGCCTAAATGCAACAGGAATCTGGCCAAAAAGCCCCATCTCCTGGGATTTCAGCCAAACTCAGTGGAACCTCAGAGCTCCTGGAAAGCTTTTAGGAGCCTGCACTGGGCAGACCGTCAGCAGCAGACATGCAGAGCCGGCCCCCAGGAGAGCCAGGTCTGGGGCCACGTTGGTGGCCTGGGTGGCCAGACCTGGCACACCGGCTCTGCCTCTAACCTGCATCCTGGCGATGGCCTGGAGAGTCCCTCCTGGGCCTCACCGCCACCCCTCAGAGCACTTCGGGAAGAACAAGACCAGAGATTCACAGATCAGAAAGCCAGGAGGGACCTTTTTGAACATATTCTCTGAACTTCTGCATAATACAAACCATGTCATCTCCCCCAGTAATTTCTGCATCAAATCCACAAGGGTTTCTCTGTTAAACTGCAGTCTGTCTTTTAGAAAGACATACGGCTCTAGCTTAAAGGCTGCAGTCTGTAAGCAGACTACCCCGTGGTAATGACGGGGAGGGAAACCCCACTGCCCTGCTCCCGGCGCCATGGCTCCAAGCCAGCGCACACCCATGGCTGGCGGGAGGAGGACGGCGGCCGGGCAGCTGGCGAGCAGTGAGGTGACACTGTCAGAGGGGCAAAGAACTGTCCTTGAGAGAGGGGAGAGAAGAAGGCAACCAGAAGGCAACCAGAAGACAACCAGAAGGCAACCAGAAGGCAATGTCCTGCCTCACACTGCACTGAAGGGGTCACCGGCACTGCAGTGAGACCATGGGCTGGTGACCAGCACGACCCATGCCAAAGAGGTGGTTTGGTGCTACAGATGGAAGTGTCATCCAATTAAAGTGTCCTGAAATGAAAGGACCAGGATTTCAGCCCTGCAATGACGCACTGACCGCGGGGGTCATCGTGGTGGCTGCTGCGCTGCCGAGGGCAGAGGTTCGTGGCATGGCGTGCACGTGCACGGGAGCTGCCACCTGGAAGAAGGGGGCGTGAGAAAGCTCTGAGCCAGGGAACTGCTGCTGGCAGTGCAAGGCAGCTCCCGTCATTAGCATGAGTGCGGCTCTGCCAACCCAAATACTGAGAGTGCTGAAAACGGGACGTGCGGTCGTGCGTCGTCGCGGCACGCAGGGAGCGTGCTGTTGTCACTCTGCCTCCATCTCTGACCCATCGCGGCATCGCTCACCCGGCTCGGGAGCGGGGCTGCACAACAGAGGGACACAGCCGCTGTCCTGACACGAGGGAGGGCCCACGGGAACCGCACTCCCGACACCCAGCTGCTAGTCCCAGCTTTGCCGCCAGCCTGCTGGCTGGGGAAACCCTCCCCGTCCCCCTCACCTCGGGTTACCCAGCTGTCCTCCCATGCCAGACGCCTGGAGAGGACAGAGGAGAAACATCTGACGCTCACCGCTATTATGCGAGCCTCGGAGTGGTGCTTGTGTGGAGAGTAATTCCCGCACTTGAGAATTATTCACAGAGTGCTCAAGAGCCACGTCTGCGCGAGGGTGGTAACGGTGCCACACGGAGCCCTTCACCCCTGGGTCGTCGGCTCCGGCTGGCTGCAGCGCAAAGCACGGAGAGCTCGGGCAGAAACTGTCCCCGCCACCAGCGACGGGTACCGAGGCTCAGCCCTGCGGGGATTCACTGGTGGCTCATCCACGAGGTGCCAATTCACAGCCCCGTCCTGCAGAGGAGGCAGCGAGAGGACAGGAGCGGGAGACAGGGATAAAGCACCCGGACACCCGGGCCGCTCAGGTATCTCCTTCTTGGGAAAATAAGCTGAGACTAGCTGGCAGTTTGCACTTGCCGACACTCTCGCTCCATCAGAGCGGCCGCAGCGGGACGGGGCCGTGGGCAAGCACCAGCCTCGCGTGGCAGCGCTGGGGGGCGGCTTCCAGCCCCCACCTACAGCCGGGGTGTGAAGCCCCAAAGACATTACGGTTCCCTGGAAATAAGACTCAGCTACAACAGTCGTTCTCGTATTTGCTGTCCCACACTTCCCTCTGAGGCGACCAGCCCTGTTTTGTTCTGAATTCAAGGTTTAAGCAGCCTCTGTGCCTTCCCTTTTATCTTTCATTTCTATGCTGGCATTTTAAAGGAAATTTGCTCTCCTCCTTGAAGTATGAAAATCCATGTCCGAAGAGCACTCAGGCCCCAAAAGCTGAGAAGATAAACATATTTGGACACGTGACTTCACAGTTGCTATGTTGATGGCTTTCAGAGGCTGGGTCCTGTCCATCAATTACCCGCAACGTGCATTCAGACGTGATATGGGAGAACAAAAAACTACTCATTAGGGGGGAAGAGAGGTGAGCGAACATCAAGACTAGTTAAAAAGAGCAGCTCGCATTGCAAGGAATAAAGGGAGGTATTTCTCACCTGCTCTCTCCTCCCCGTACAGGACTATGACATCTCAAAGACAAACCAAAGCCAGCACATGCCCACCACTTCACTGATCAAAGGGCAGGACACGGCTATCCAAACCGCTTACTGCAGATTCACACTGCGTGCACTGCATCCCCAAAACGGCTGCTGGAGCTGACTTTTGGGCAAGACACACAACAGAGCAGAATTTGCAAAAGAGACTTTGAAGCAAAGACACTGAGAATGGGATTTTTAGAGATATTCAGGCACCTAACTTCCCTCTGGCCTGCAGGTACTTGGGAATGCTTTGCACATAATGAATTATTTGTCTAATATATCACGTTGGAATGTGAAATGACATATCCAGGACAGGCTTTTGTATTAAGTGGAATTTTAAAAGCAGAATTTTAGCAGTCTCAGGGGGGACTAGTGCATGTAAAGTATGCAGCAGAAGTAGCAATGATTTCTGTTTAGCCTGTGCAAGTATTTTTGTCTCAATTCTCCATCCCTCGGAAGGATAACTGACATTTACGTGTATCACTCAGGCACCTACCACTCTCAGCCCAGATCAGCCTCTGGCCCCTGCTAGGGGCTGATGAGAGACGCTGTGGGAGAGCTGCCCGGCCCACGGAGGCTGCAGGCAGGCTCAGGCAAGAAGGAGTTATTTTCAACATTGTACAGATGGGAGCGGGAGACAGGGAGTGATGGAAGTTGGCTCTAATTCTCCAAACCACTTGCCTCTCCTTTGGCTTCTGAAAGACTTAAGCACTTGCTTGACAGCGGGATCAAAAAATAGTAATAAAGGTCACCTGAATCTCATAACTTTTCCGTAGGGATGCCATGGGTGATAAAGGGCAGACCTTCCCCACGTGGGATGGCAGGCCAGGCTCCCGCAGGGCACAAGCTCCAACTACCTTGGTCCCTGCGAGCTCTTTGGCAATGCAGACCGAGGGCCAGTGTGGTCCTGGAGGCCTTTCCTGCCTGCCCCCCCGTTCTACGGGTCTCTCCCTCCTGCCCTCCTTCTCCCCGCTGCCTCCCTTCTCTCGCTTTCTCCTCTTCCACAGGGGTTTTTTGAGGACTTTATTTCCTTTTCAGTGCTTTAATCACTCTCCTGAATGCAAACAGCTGCAGTATTCGTCCAGGCAGGGAAGTATTTCTTTTCTGAATACTCCACAGATCCTCCTCTGTATGGAAACGGACACTATCATTATCGGTATTTCTTTCTTTAACATCTCACTCAGCTAAGGAAATGCTCTTTCTCGTATTAATGGTGAGCCTTTGCTATAGCAAAAATGAGGAGGAGAGGAACAGGTGTAAAACAGCCAGAATCCCGCTGGAAATCTCTCTTTTATGCAAGCCAACGGGGAGCCTTTGCTGCTTTAGAGGTGGGTTGCCATGCTGGGAGAAGGTGTGCGACATGCCTGGAGGCCCCAGGGCTCTCCTTCCCAGGTAAAGGGTAACGGTACGGACAAAATCAATGCAAACACTCTGTGTCCCGCTGCAGCCTTGAGGGAAGGGAGCCAGCATTCGCTCGCTAGCCCCAGCCCGGACCCAAAGCAGTTGCCGGGCAGCAGCCAGAGCCACCAGGTGCCATTTCTGCCAGGACAACCCCAAACCTGGTGGGGACCTCCCTCATGCAAGCAGCTCCACATGGGAGGGACGCCCTGGTTTAACAACCGTGGCACCAACTGGATGAAACTCATTCATGAGCAAATGGATTAATCAGTTGAGGAAGAATTTAAATGAAGCAATCACACACACCCCGACTGAAAAGCCCCACGGTCAGACACCGCTGAATGGTTCTGCCCATCCTCAATTTGCCTGGATTACCCCAGCCGGCTGCAGGCACGCATCTACTCAGTGAACGACCCAACGCCGTTATCCCGGGCAGGGACTGCTCTGCAGCGTCGCAGTGCCTACAGCCCGGCATTCACACAGCTTCACAGGTGGCTGGTATAAAGTATTGAACTTCACAGGTAGAGGATCATATTACTCTGGAAATGGAGGATCAAATTATTCCATTATTCCCCAGGGAGGGGATTAAATTACCCTGGAAATAGAGGATTAAATTACTCTCCAAGGGAGAGGATTGAATTACTTTGTGAGATGTGGGATTAAAACACTCTGCAGGTGGCAGGCTCAAAATAGACCTTCACACAGAAGGCAGGATTAAATTATTCTATGGCTGACCAGAAAAAAATCAAACCACCGTACTCTGGAGGAAGCCATATTAAATTATTTCTGGAGATTAAATTGCTCCACAGGCTTGTTGGATCCCCGTGCTCTGGAGCAGACCATCTGCTTGGTGTAAGGTATGCAGATACCCAAGCATAAACAGCCATCTGATGGTGTCCCACCCCTGGTACCCAAGCGTCTCTTGTCACCACGGCACCCGAGCACCTGACAGTTCTGACTATATTTATTCATGTGCCGAGGCTGCGATGCAGTGCTCCGCTCTCGGCTCCCCGCACAGTCGGGAAAAGCCCCAAGGGGTGAAGCTGGAAGCCCGCGTCACCCAGGGAGCCCGTGGCAGACACGGGCACCTGAGCTCAGTCTCAGTCCGATTTCTTCATGGGAGGCTATTACATTTTAATCTTTACATAGATGCCGAAAACACAGATGAGGGACTGGGCAAACCTCCTCTCTTGAGGACCAGCTCACATCACATATGAGGGACAGCAGAGCAAGGCGCTCGCGGGTACGAACTGGGTTGGCCAGACCCCCCAAATTCTTCGCTTTTTCACTGCTTTTCCCTCTATGGCCACCCAAGCCAGCCTCCTCCGCTTCCTCCCTCCCGCCTGGCCTCCCTCTCGCCCTCCCGGGCCTCGGCCTCCTCGTGCCGCCCGCCACCTCC
This sequence comes from Apteryx mantelli, assembly GCF_036417845.1. Lineage (NCBI taxonomy): Eukaryota > Metazoa > Chordata > Aves > Apterygiformes > Apterygidae > Apteryx > Apteryx mantelli. Next base: position 22,915,989 of record NC_089992.1, read on the forward strand.
CCCCGGACGCCCCCGAGCCCGGCAGCCACGTGTTGCCCGTGCCGCTGCTGGTCGGCCCGGACGAGCACCTTCGTGCCCCCCTCTACTTTTCTAAATGCCTGTCACTGCCTGTTCCCGGCGCCGCTGACAAATTGTTATTTGAAATGTGTATTGGTATTTTTTATGCTGATTTCTTTTCGAGGCTCCACTGCTGAGATTTAGAGAGAGAGAAAGAGAATGAGCGTTTTCGGATAATCTTAAAAGCAGAAAAATTATTACATGTCAAACGCCGAACGGGGAGTTTAAAAGGCTCCCAGGTGGGCTGCAGAATTAAATGTTTGGAGGCTTTTTTTCCCCCTGGCGAGGTAAGAAATGGCAACGTCACCATAGCAACCGCAGGGCACATCGTGGCGCAGCAGCTCGGCGCCTGCCTAGGCGGGCGCTCGGCGCGGCCAGGCCGGGGCTGCCGGGACCCCGCGCGGCTCCGGCGGCGCGTCCTCGGCGGGGACGGGCACTGCGTGCACGGGTATTTCCGTGCTCGGGGAAGTAACAGCGGTCGCGTGCACCTGCCGAGCGCTGCCCGGCGCAGCAGAAGACCTCGGCAACGCCCGCGGCGGCTCCGGGGCCTGAGCCGAGCCGGGCGGCTGGAGCAGCGGACGGCGGCTCCTGGGAAGCACTGCCCGCGATCGATGCCTCCAGGAACAGAGGAGAAATCAGTGAGCTGCTGATCGCCACGAGCACGGCGACGGCTGCAGCTGCCCGAGGAGCGGCCGGGAGAGGAGAAACCTGTCCCCGCTCCGCGCTGGGGCCGGTCGTCAGGCCCGGCTGCTCCCTGCCTGCTGCTATGCACGTGTTGACTTTCCGACGGCTGCTGGGGACGGGAAGGCAGCAGGAGCCATCAGGGTTAACCGAGTATGAGTTAACTCCCGGTGCTCTCATCCGGCCCACCAGGGGTAGAGCAATTAGCACAACCTGAGCTGGCTCATTAGCGGGTTTGCAACGAGAGTCGCAGGTAGCAGGAGGGTTAAACGGGCTCGATCGCCTCCGTTCGCCAGCAGTGTTGCCATCTCCGAAAAAAGATTTGTGGGAGGGAAACTGGTTTCTCTCCAGATCAGCCAGGATACGCGTTTGCTCTGTGGGAATCGAGCACAACAGAGGGACGGCGGAGGCTGCCGGTGCAAAGCCAGCGGTGGCTCCCGGGCCGAGGCGCGAAGGCCACGCGGATGGGGCGGACGGAGGCCAGGGCTGGCACGCAGCTTCCCGGAGAGCGGAGCCTTGCTGGAGCAGCACCCCTCCGCCGCTGCCGTCTCCGTGCCGCAGGATGACGGTGGCGGTGCCCGCCGCGAGCCCAGCTCCCCAGGGCCGCGGGCTGGACACGCTGACGAGCGCTGCAGCCCTTTCCCTTCCTCGGCTCCGACTTGGGCACCAGGAGCCGAGCACAGCTCTTGCACGAGGTGTGTTTGAAGTCAATGGCAGACACACAGGCTGTCTGCTCGAGGGCTGAAAGCTGCCGTGACCATAAACAGTGCTGTTGTTTAGTTCCAAATGATTATTATGAAGGAAAATATTTTGCATTTATGAAGGGCTGTCATTTTGCAGGGGCTCCAATTCAATTTGTGAGCCACACACAGCTCATATCCTTGCAAGTTTGTGTGCTGACAACAACAGACTCAATTCCTCTCTGCCCGTGGTATTCAATTAGCTAAAGGGATAACAGCCTGGGTCCAGCCATGACCTCAGACTCTGAGATGCAGGCCTGGACCTTGCCGATGGCGGGGGTGACGAGGGTGTCCCAGAGCCGACCCCCGGGCGCCACACTGCCCTCCTCACCCAAGCGAGGCAAGTTAAAGAAGTCTTAACTTTTAATCACCGTGTAGACGTGCCCAGCTCTTTCTGCATCTCCCTTCCCCACTGGGAAAAGCAGTATATATAGCATCTACTTACGTTGCAAACATGGTCTGAACGTCAGAACGAGCTCTCGAGTGCTAATTGTGGAGATCGGTTCCTACTGATGCGGCTCGGCACCCGCATGCACAAGGCGCACGAGGAGCCCGGATGCGCGTTGCGCCCTCGGGGCGGGAGGGGACGGTGCAGTGCATGGCCGGCCCCGTTGCAGCCCCGCCGCGTCCCTCTGCGTACGACTGGTTCGGGCGCTGCTGAATAAGGCACCCGCTGCCCCGCAGCTGCACGAGGCCGGTTGCCCGTTCTTTGGGCTGGCTCTTCACCAACGGCTTTACTGAAGCCAGGAAAAGAAAGCCAGGAAAACTGGGGGAAAGAAAACACCCAGCAAATCCTGTGATCTTTAATTACTGACCCCACCAAGCTGGAGGATCGTATTCACAGCGCTCCCCTCCCCGGCCGCAAACCTCGCCCTGCTTCCCCTCGGCTCCCTCCCCTCTCCCCCTACCTCCCTGCACCGGCCTTCCTTCTTTTGGTTCCCCTCTGCCCTCACGCTCTTTCTCTCCTTCATTTGTCCTCTCTCTCCTCAGCTGACAGGCAGAGCAGGGGGATGCTTGCGAGTCTACCAGCGAGACATTTCACGCTCTCCCCCGTCTCCCTGCCCCTTCCCTCGTCCAAGCAATCAGCTCATGACAAAAATGTGTCAAATTAACCGGAGGAAAAATCCCAGGCCCTCGGCACCCCCCCGCTCCCGCCTGCTTCCCCCGGTGCGCGGGAACCCCATCTGCTCGGTGGCATTTCTGCGGAGGAGGCTGGGAGATGGCTCGCCGCCCGCGCCGGCTCGCTGACGGGCAGTGGGTGCCCCCGGAGCCCGACTGCTTGCGGACTTGGCCGCGCAGAGGACGGCGTCCTGGGCCCCCGCTCGCCGGCACGCAGGGGCCTCGGCACGGAGGCCTCAGTGTCAACATGGCTGAGGAAACCGGTGCCTCCGCAAGCTGAGCAGCTAGCGCGTTGCAACCTGCAACGCCTGAACCGAGCGGCCCTTGCTCTGGCGAAACACAGGCAGGAACGAAGGGCAGCGCTGGCCCCTTCTTCTCCCGCCAGCTCCTTTTTCCCATAACACAAGGCTTCATGGGCCATACCCACTGGGATCAATCACTAAACACTAGCCACACCAGAGGCTGCGACCTGCCTCCCACCAGTCCTGTGCTGCTGAGCCGCTCGGGCTCCCCCCTTCCCAGCTGCTGGAAACAGTGATGGAGACCAGCCGAGCCCACGAAGGGACAACAGCAAATGCAGCCACAAAACAGTGCAGGATGCATGGAAAGGGCAGAGGGAAAGCAAGCAAAAAGGCCAGTCGCACTCCAAGCACCGTCTAGCGGTGGCAGGGAGCGATTAAAGTTCCCCTCGCCGGCGGCCAAGGCTGGCTGAGCCAGGCAGGATGGATGCTGCTGTCAAGAGCCAGCGGGGAACGCTCCCCTCGGCCACGAGATTTATAGCGAGGCTGTGGATCAATTACCAGCAGCCTCTGACCTTGAAAGTGGTGGCGCAGAGGGCTGCAGAGCCCTTCCCTCCTGTTTTCCAGCAGGAGGTGCTCGTGCTGGGAGGCTCCGTGATACACTGCGGGGAGCAGCTGTGAACAGGATTCCCAGTGGTCGCTGGAGCAGACGTACGCACGCACGCACACCGCACACAATGCACCTGCACAGCCACACGCGTGTTCTCTTGCATGCACAAAACAACTCTGCTCACATGCACACAACACACTCTTTCTCCCTCTCACACCCCCACGCCCCTGTTTCCTCTCTCCCTCTTGCACCCAAACACATGCACAGCACCCGATCCCCAGGCAGAGGAAGGAATTCAGCCCTCAAGCCTGCTGCAAAGCAGCTAGCTGAAAGACTTATCGCACTTGAAGCTGGAAGGAGTGGGTAGAGAGAGCCTAATCTGTCTGTAACTTCAGTCTCCTGAAGGCCAGGGATGTCCCCAGCGAAAAGATCTGGTCCCACATTAACATGACTGGGCTAGGTGCTGGCCAAACACCAAGTTGGCCAAATGTGGCTCAGCTGAAGAAAGGTGCAAAGAGCTCTGTCCTGGTAACATGAGCATGGTCCAGCGCACTCCACTAGGCCACACTGCTTCCTAATTACTCTGTTTTCTCTTCACCTTGAATAACGCCGGATATGAACAGATATGGAATGCCACCTGCATAAATAAAAGAATCTGAACCAATATGATGTTGATAAGCCTCATTCTAGGGTGTAAATATATTATTTGCTTGAAAAACCAAGCACTGGCCTTAATTCTGGAGCTGCTGACAGTGGGGTAGATCCTCCTTCCAAATGCATGGTTGAAGCATGCAGAAACAAGGGCATTTCACTGCATGGATGATGGGAATTCCCTGGCCTCCTCCCAGCACATGGCCAGAAGGAGGGGATGCAGCAGCCCAGCTCCCTGCTCTGTCCCTCTCCTCCCCTCTTCTCCTTCAACCACCAGGGCCTCAGCTAAGAGGGCTTTTTTTTTTTATTGTGGGCAAACAAAGTGGAAAATGAATTCCTTTAGATAGCAAATGAGTTTAATAGAAATGGTGATGGAGTGACTCTGTGCTGGGAATGTTAATCCGGTACCTGATGTGGCCAGACTCTCAAGCAGGGCAGTGCTGGAGGAGAAAGGTTGCACTTACGAGCAGAGATGTCAGGTCTCTGCCCAAATGGTGTGCGCCAGCTGCTGGTCACACCTTGGCAGGCCACGCAGGACCTGGCGATGCTGAGCAAGATGGGAGCCATCTGTTCTGCCCCTACTTTGGTTTTCAGGGCTGGGTGTAGAGAAACCATGCTAAGGCCCTGGATGACATACGTGCTGGTCAAGGGACTGACATTTCACCTTCCTGGTGATAGGCTGAAACGATAAGCAGCTTTGCCAACTGCCAAACACTTGCACGCACCACACACACATCTTGAAACCTGGCACTCATGCTAGAGCCTTCAGCTTATGCCCCTCAGGCCAGCTGGACAACTGCATGGGAGACAAGCTCCTGTTTATCCACAAGACCTTATAAGCTAAGACAGAGGAAGGCAGTGCAGAGCTGGGAGGATAACAAACATCATTCATCCCTGTCTCCTCCCTGTGTTAATCCAGGATCTGGGTGCTAGAGGGAGTCACTGGTCACTCGGTGGTCTGGTAGGTCACCAAGCTCATCCCTTCCCAGTACCCAGATTCGAGCACACACAGCTGTGCTGCGCAAGGCTGAGTCTCAGCGCAGCCTCCTCCTTCCACTCCTCCCTCACTCCCATCCTGGGTCTTAAACTGAGAGGAAGTCCAAGATAATTGGTCCCTCTCTGCAATCTGTGAATTTTAGGAAGTTTAGAAGAGAAGAGTGCACTGATGTAAGCAGATAAGGACACCAGGCAGGCTGGGGAGCGGGTCCTGGAAGAGCAGTCACTCCCAAGCCTCAGGCTCCCAGTTCACCAGGGACAAGGACTTGCGTGTAAAGCGGGAAAACATGCCCGTCTGGAGCACGTCAGCTCTGCTAGCATACAGACAGCTCTGGAGATGGTCCAAATCCACCCTGGGGCAGCTGAGATTTCAATCTAGATCTTTGTAAACAGACTTACACAAAAAGAAGGTGGCAATGTCCATGTTTCTACTACTCACTGAGACTGGCCCTCAGATTACCTCTCAGATCACCAGCCTGCAGGCCTCCAAAGCTGGCCATTGCATTATGTGGGCCACCGGATTCCCCAACCCAGGAGCAGATCTGTCCAGCTAGCAGCTCATGTGCTAGGTCCAGCCTGCAGAACTGTTCTTCCTGACTGCCTGGGGTGGTTTTCCACCATTACAGGGTTTATCTGCCAGCTGGCCCCTGAACAGACTGCTACAATAGTCTGAGCTCTGGTTGTCAGGCAGCTGGATGTCAGAGCTGACGGAAGCATGGCTTGTTCCCATATGGCAGCCGCTCTATTTGTAATGCTTACGGCCCTGATTCAGCAAATTCAACCCCGACCCAGAACTGCTGGCCTCCTCCAGCAACATCAGAGAGTAACTCAAGCCACAGAATGGAGACTTAAGGTGTTGGGGACTAGTGGGACAGATCCTTGGGTGTTTGGATCATGCCCACCCCAACAGACAGTGGGACAGCCAGAGCCATTTGCAATGCCCATGCCTCCAGCCCCCTTTCTCTCTCCTAGGCCGATGCTACCATGGCAAACCTTCGCTGAGCACACCTTCTAGCAACTCCTCACCTCGTTCTGTGGCCTGGCATCTTCACATCACCTTGGCACCCTCTGCTTCCCCAAGCCCAGGCAGATGCCTGCATAAGCCTGTCACCGCTTGCTCGCCTGGTCCCAGCCTGAGGGTGAGGCCATGGGGAGTAGAGACCAGGGATGGCTCTAAAGCAGGGCTCCCCTCTTCCCAGCAGCTTTGACGCTGACAAGGTGACTTGTGTGTGAATTCAATAAAACCTTTCACAGGCGGGTTGGCTTTTCTCTGTGTGTGTTTTTTCCTCATCCTTTTCATCTGGATAATTTATTCCCCCTTCCCCCAGTACAGCTTTAATTGAGTTTACAGCAGGATCCCGGCATCGGAGCAAGGAACCAAACACTGTCATCTTTCCTGGGCAGGGGCCTCACAGACAGCTGCTGGGCAAATGCTGTTCCCAGGCAAATCCCGGTTCCTTGATGTCTCCCTGTTCATCCCCACCTGTGCAGCCTCCCGGAGAGGGTGGGAGCGGTGCGAGCAGCCCCTGGGAGCTGCAGTTCGGCGCGAGCCAGTGCAGGCGGCAGCCAGACCCGCGCGAACACGGGTTCCCCCCAGTGTTCCTGACGCGCTGCTTGGGCTCGGGCCAAGAACAATTAAAATGCAAGCCGACATTAGCGCCATATCTCTAACTGTTTTAATCCCACACGACGACTCCTGCCAGGCGACGCCAAGGCTGGAATAACCACAGCCCACGGCAAGACGCTCGCTGCGATTTGTGTGACTCAGAGGCAGGAGCGGGCCGGTCCCCGAGGGGCCCCTTCCCTCGGCCCGAGGCACGGCAGCACCACGGCCGTCCCTGCACGTCTTCAGGCGTTTGGCTTCATCGCCCTCTTTCTCTGCAGCCCACTGGGGTGTCACCCCCATTTCCTAGCAGCTCTCCATATAGTGCCTGGCACGAGCAGGGCGCTATATTTTTCTATGTATCTATATAATTATACATATATATACACAGATACAACTCTCCTCTGGACCCCACACACCTCCACTGCAGCGGCATGAGGTTATCTTAAAAAAGCAGATATTAAAACTAACAAATGTTGCCCTGCCTGTCCCCTGATTTCCTAGCAGGGACGGGCTCCTCTCGCTCCACATGTTGCTCCTGATGGTTTCAGGAGAGCTTCCTGGCTCGCTCAGCCCTTGCCAGCAGTGGCCTGGGCAGAGCTGCTGCGTGTCTTTCCCCGGCTTGGCTCCTCGAGAGCAGACGAGGGGTCTTGGGGGCTCATGCAGCGGGACGGTTCCCCCGGGCACGGAGGAGCACGAGGCGCTGGTGCTCTCGCTGCTGCTTTCTGCTCTGCTCAAAGTTATGAGGAAAAACCCACGCTCCTGCTGCCAGAGCGTATTTGATTCTTCTGCTAACCTGACCTTATTTAGTTCATTATAAGCCCCCAGGACATTGCAACTGTAACTTAAAAAGGAAAAAAAAAAGAAAAACCCCAAGAAAAACACAAACCTTTCCTCTGATCAATAGTGCAGGCAACTGGAAAAGGTATAATTCAATTTGTCAGCGCACAGTTATTAGTTACTGTGATGAAGCCCTTCCTCCCAGCCCCGCTACGCTTGCTGGCCGCAGTGCCGGCAGCCCTGGGGCATGGGACCAGCCTGACACGTGGCACAGGGCCAAAGAAGGGGCCGAGACCTCACGGCCAAATCTGAGATAACGTGGCTGCTGCCGGGAGCAAACACAGCACTTAGGGGCTGGCGTCGACAACCCCTCCTGGAAATGCCAGCACTGCAACGCTTCCTGAGCGTGCAAACCCTGGCCTTTCCGCAGGTGGTCCCTTGCTACACCCCACTGGGATGCCGGTGAAACCACGTCCATCCTCGCAAAGGACCCCAGTGCGGGGCCGTCCCTGGGCTCACGCTGCTGAAGCTCCCCCTGCTCCCCTCGGCGGATGGTGAGTCAGCTCCTCGCCAAGCTGTCACTGTTTGCTCTGATCCAGTGGGGAAGCAGCGCAGTTACCCATATGGACACCGAAACAGATAGCTTGGATACAATCACGCAAGAAGATGGTTTAGGCCTTTTTTTTTTTTTTTCCCCCTGTGATTAGCTATAAATTAGCATGGTGGAATGAGCTTGGGAGGGGAGCAGATTTCTGGGGGCAGGTTTGTTGGTGCCATGAGATGGGCCCACGCGGAGAGGACGGGGCAGGGGCATGGCTGCACGGGGTGGGAGAAACGCAGCCGCCAGCAGACTGGGCCAGCCCCAGACTTCACTGCTGGAACAGCTTGCAACCAGAGAGAGACCGGCAGAAAGGGAAACACGCTGGGGCACGCACGACCTCTGAGAAAATCAATTACCATACCAAATGAGTGTCTAAGAGGCTTTGGGGAGCCTTATCATACGCCTTCGATTCCACTCCGCAGCCTAGCCTGAAATTACCTACCCGACACTCCCGAGGTACAACAGCAACGGGGGGGACGCATGGGGTGGGCAGTGGCAAATACAAAGTGGCTCTGGCATGTGCTAATCCTCGCTCAGCTCTTGTTCTTCCCTTGGCACGGGTGTATCTCGGACCGGCTAGACATCCGGCTTCCCGTGCGCCCCGCTCCCAGCTGTGAGACCCCATCGGGGACCAGAGCACACCCGAACACATGCGACAGTGACATGCACAGAACGCTCATCCCCCTTCCAGCTCTCCTCCGCCAACTTCATCGTGGAAACCTTGAGACGCACATGCAGAGATGTCTCTTGCCATTTGTTGATGTCGACAGGCATATCGCACACACATTCATTATTTAATCTACCTTTGAATTGGGCTAAATAGTTCTAACGATAATTACAGAGCATTTGTATTTATAGAAAACCATCATGCACAATCTGCATCCACATGGATAATGCCACTGTGATCTATAAATACAGTAAGGGACGGTGTGGGAAGGCAAACAACGTTCTTAGTCGCCATGAAACTCAATACAGGCGGATGGCCTAACCACGAGGGGAGCTATTAGAGCTCTTGTCGTTTAGATCATGCCGCAAATGGAGAGCTGATGCACAGGCCTCTGACAAATCAGCAAGGACAAGAGCAGGGTGCAGCGCAAGAGCAGACCTGCGGCCGCAGGGCACAGAGAGACCATAAGCAAGGAAGAAGCAATGGCAGAGCAATCCAAGGGGATGCAGGCTCCAGGGAAGGATTTGGAGGGGATCAAGGAGAATGAGAGCAGGAGGAAATGAGAGATTGCCTGTGCTGCTTGGAACAAAAGCACAGGCCCACGGGAGGAGGGAGAGGAGCGAGGCCTGGGAAGCACACAGAGAGAGGGAGAAGGGAGGGAGAATTCGCTTTTCCTCTTCGCACAGCAATAAAAGTTTTACAGTAGTGTAGCCGACTCTTACAAATTTATTGCCAGCAGTACAATGGTAGAGTTTCGCAAAGCCCCAGCCCCTGGAGTCAAGTTAAGATGCGAGAACCTTGGCTTTCATTAGAAACCAAACCGAGAGGAAAGGGCCCAGTCCTCCCGGTTGCATGGAAAAGCCTGAGAATGAGAAAATGATAGCTCTGCCTCCAGATGGCAAATAAAAGGAAACCAACATTTATTAATTTTAATATCTACTTGTTTTTAAAATAACCTTCTGCCTCTAGAGCAGAGGTGAGCGGGGAGCAGGGGAGAGTTGTGCAGCCCCATGATTTGTGAGGTCTCGCAGTGGGCAGCAATACTAGTTTGATGAGATTCTCTCTGAATATCTGTGTGGTCATGTCCCATCCCCGCACCAAGTCTTTCAGCATGTTTCAAGCTTTCCTTCCCCACCTTTCTCCCGCAGCACAAAGCTGCAGACCAGGCAGGGCACAGAGACGCCCCCAAATGAGGAATGAAGCCACTTCATGGACGGGCTCGTGCCTGTGAAGGGCAGGCGTGCATGTGAGACTGCTCAGGGCTGTGTAACACAGCAACATTAACATCGCCTATCTCTACGCATGCACACACACAAATTAGGAGTACTTATATTGCATTAGTGCCTGGAAATTTCATTCCAGTCATATCCCATTCAGTTAGATACTACACAGCTACATAACAAGAAGTATTTTTTTCCTAGAGAGAAAAGCTGTGTTTCTCTGTACATTGGTTTAAAGGAAACACAGCCAGAGGCTGAGCATGCTTGAGTAATGGCCCGCGACTGTGCCAATGTACAGGAGAGAGATGGCAATGCAGCATCCACCCTCATTTGCTTTGAGATCTTGTGCTGCTCCAGTAATGGACCTATCCAACCCCATTCTGCAGAGACCGTCTTCAGCAGGAGAAAAAGTCCAATACAGGCCCTGTGTTTCTTCAATTTAGGGCTTTATGTCTAATGTTTCCCATTGCTAATTTACAAGCAAATATTTAGCCATCTGGCAGCACCATCCACTGGGCAGCAAAGCAAACCATTTGGCTTCGCTGCTGAAAGGGCGAAGACAACATTAAACTTCTCTCCCTGAACACCGGGCACCCCCTTCCGACGCAACATGGCATCCACCATTTGGCAAGCCGTCCCTTCGCCATCTGCTTGGAGAACTCTCCAAAGGGCATGGAGGCTGCTAAATATAGCAGAGAAGCTTAGCAAACATTTGCAGCCAGGCTGAGAAGACTTCTCTCAAAGTTGCATCTTCCCTGGAGTTTCTGCCTTGCCCATGAAGTCTCTGATATCCTTAAGCACCTCTGCATTTTTCAGTCCCACTTCCTCTTTGGAGTCATTCCCTTCTCTCTCCCCCCCATTCCCTTCTCACTACCACTCTTCACTTCTCCCTTTCCATTTGATTTCTCCTTACACTTGTTTTCACACTGAGGGAAGGGCTCTAGATGCTGACAGCGTTCCTTTGTCAGCCCACAGATCCTCAAATGCGCAGGGGGAGATCAAACAAACTGGGGAAGCTTGCATAAGCCACATGGCTCTCGCAGTCTATTGCCTCCTCTTTGTACATAAGGCACCTTTAGTTCCTTCTATGCTTTCACGTCTCTTGGCCTCCTCTAAAAGTGGCCCAAAAACCTACGTAATGGCAATGGGAGATTTAATTGCCTCTGCCTGTATGGAGTTATTCACCCCTGCTCTCCACCAGCCTCCCTTCTCTCCTCCACGAGCCCCAACATCCGTGCTTTTGGCAAGCAACACAGTCCAAGGTCAACTACACAAGAGGGTCTATTTCCAAACACATCCGTATGCGTGTCCCAGGCAACCCACCAGAAATAACTGTGGCTCTCAGGAATCACTTACCAGTCATCATCCAATCATTACCAATCATCAACCAACTTCTGCACGTGACACCCCTACTTTCAGCTCTTGTCCATGAAGGGTGTCATTGACAACCCCCATCCCAGCTTGCATGGGGTTTCTCCCATTTCTATATGGAGCTCCCTTTTCTTTGGTTACCCAGTTAGCATCTGGCAGTAGAGGAGAGGCTGATGTTTCCACTCCTTGGTCAAAATCCACAGCCTCAGCAACCTATCTTCTACCTATACTTTGACTACATGCAGTGTCTTACTCCTCTTACTCCAGGAAGGCATAAGGTCAGATGCCTGTTCTTGATCCAGTTTTAACCTTTTTCACCTAGAGATGAGAAAATTTCTCCTGGTCTCTACAGGAGAGACCAAGAGAGAGCATCTCTAGAGAGACCAGGAACAGTAACACTCATGGCACCATTGATCTGCTTGCTGTATCTTGAATGAAGCCAAAGCTACTAACAATAAGGAAAATTATTGTACAGTTTGAAAAACACTTACAGTCTTCTTTTCAGACAGTTTGATTCTATTGTATCTTTGCTCCCTGCAGAAGAAACAGCCGTGTCTACTTGTGTTTTATCATAGCAAACAAACTAAGCAACAGAGAAGAAAAACAAGCACCCAGCAACTTGAACATGGACAAGCCTGGCATGAAGACAGCCCTTGCTGTTATACAGGTCTGAATCGTTAGCAGTGCATCTCCTGTAGTTTCCTCATTGGGAGAACAGAGAAAGGGAAAAAATAAACAAAACAAAATCCCTTTAACAATGAACTTTCATGTTCAGTCAAATGTAAAAGACAGAGGAGAAGGAGGAGAGAAAGAGAGAGAGAAAAGGAAGAGAGACAATAGAAGACAGAGTACTATTTCCTCTTCAAATATTTATTTTCGGGTCTGCCTCAGAGTGCTGCTTATTGAGATATAGAGCTTCGCTGCGTGACAGCTTGTAAGTTCCTGCCGCATGTGTGTACGGCACTGCCTTATCTTGGGAGGGCTGGAGCTGCCAGGAATTTCCAGCAGCACAGTTCCAGAAACTGCAGAGGGTAGCTTGCCTTGCTCTTCTCTTTGGATCCTTTCCCTGTGCCTCCATCTCCAGGCACCTGTGCCATGCCTGCTTTCCTTCAGCTAGATTATCCCGTGCCCATCACCAGGTATCTGAGCAGCTTATCTTCTCCAGGCACTGTGCTTCCAGCTGGGACGTGTGGGCACATGGCCTGACTCCATCCCTTGACTCTGGCATGCCAAAGCACGGTACACAGTTGGGGTGGAGACCCTGCAACTGGACTCCTCAACATTTGAAGCACCCACGCTGCTGCCATAGCACCCTTTCCTCGCTCAGGAAGCGATTCCCTCAGCGAGGTGGAGGTGGCCCACACAGAGATGGGATGCTCCCCCAGCAGGCTGAGCGGGTGAGCCGACAGTAGCATCCAAGCAAGGTGGTAGAGAGCCCTGGGCTGCTGGAAGTGACATATCTTGGAGGAGAGCCAGAGCTGACATCCTGATCACAGACAGCAATTAGGAAATTAAGCTATCAGAGAAGCTTTTTGGGAGGGGTGAGTGTCCGTGGTTTGGTCGGATGCCAGAGCAGGTCAATACCGTTTGTCCTTCCCCTCTCCACTGCAGATGGATATCTTCCTGTATTTCTGATCCTAAAGCAGCCATGCAGCTCCCTCTTCTCACAGACAAGTGCCACGGAAGAAAAATGGCTGCAGAGAGGGAGCACACGTGGGACTCAGCAGAAAGCGACGGCGAGGAAAGGGGGTGCAGAGAAAACCACCTGAAGAATTTAGATCTCCAAAATCATCTGCACCTTTCCCCTGAACTGCAGCCCCTAGCTCTAGCTCAAGCCAGCTTGCCCTTCTCGGCCTCCAGAAATGGCATGAGCCAGGAGGCCTGGGAGCTGCCTGGCGGCTGCATCCCCCTGCTCCGGCAGTCTGGCCTGAAACGCAGGGCTCCTGATGGCCAGGGAGGTTGGTACAAGATTGCAGGTAGAAGAGGAAACATCCCTGTTACGCTCCAAAGAGGAGATTAAAACATCAGCTTCCCCAACAGAGCCAGCTCGCTCCTCTGCACACGCTGCCTGCTGAATTCATACCTGTCCCTCAATTTCTCTCCAGATCTGAAAGTGCTGTGAAAGCCCCGAGACCTGCTTAGCCACCCAGAAACGGCAGCTGTCTGGGGCTCCAGCTGCACTGAGCCCTGTAAACTCTTCTCAAAGGCGAACTCTGTGGCTGATGGGATAAACGGCTCTTAGAGATGCTAAAGACCAACAACAGCCAGCAACCACTGATTCTTCACATTCCTTTTTTGCAGAGAAGGACGGGAAGCCCCAGTGAACCTCACTGGCCAGGTACGAGGGGCCATTCCCCAGGCAGCCCAGTGTCCTCTAGGCAACCAGCAGCCCTTGGATGAAGGACGGCTCCGCCCAAGGCACCTGGCACTGAGGACACATGGACCCGCAGGCGGGGGAAGAGCGGGCAGCGTGATGGAGCACATGGTGCATCTAAAGCGGTCCTTAGAGTGGGAGGCCCTGCCGTAGCACAGAAACGTCTGCCGAGTGATAGATGACACACACAGCCGACAGCAAGAACACACGCACCCCATCAATTACCTGAAACACCCTCCTCCTCCAAACAACAAGGCCTGGACATTGCGAGGGAAATTCTTTTGCTTGTCTAGAAACCTTGACTAGTCCTGATTATCCCAGGTCTCCATTACATCCCACCCACCAAGATAGCGTTTATAACCCCTGTCCAGGCACGTCGCCCATACCTTTGTTCAGCACACACTCACAGCTGCCGTCCTAAGCATAATGCAGGGTTATACATTCACCCAGGGGACAGACAGACAGACAAACACACACACACACATACACACACACTCATGACTGCACTTGTACCCAGCTGTGCATGCATTCACACCATTTTATAAGGAAAACTGCTTCTCCAAAGGCCTGGATCTCCAGTCTGGATTAGCAAGATCTAAAATCCAGCCCAGCACACACAAGGACCTGCTCTAAACATGCCCAGATTCATAAGCAAATTTGTTCTCCTTGACCATGACCCACTGCTTTGCCTTGCAAGTGCCCTGCCCAAATCCCCGCTCCCCACTGCCTCTCCCAGCTTGGCTCTGCAAGCCGAGGGGGCACCATGCCCAACAGGGTCTTTGCCCGCGGGGGCACGAGCTGTCGATGCAGGGGAAGGCAGGCAGCCTGAGGCCGGGCTCCCAAGGTCGACATCTCCTGTGCAGCTCAGCTCTGCCCAAGGAGCATCAGAAAGCAGGGCAACCACAGTGCAACCCCCCGACCTTCTGCTGGCTGCTAAATTACATTTAATGAAACTGAGAAAGCTGCGTTTTCTCATTAGACAACTACATCTGAAAGACGGGACTGTGATGGGAAATTCTGTCTAGTACCAGACTGAAACACAGCTGTGTCCCCCAGACACACACACACACTGTGTGCGATGAGTGCAACGGACTCACGCACATACCTCTCCCACAGAAACACACTCAGCACTTGGGCATCGCTAACACCATCCTCTCCTTCCCTTCCCACCTGCTCTCACCCATGCTTCTCCTTCCTCTACACAGACTCATGCGTGCCGCTTGCACGCTCCCACACCACCCTCCCGCGTGCACATCTGCCCTTGTGTGTCAGCACTCGCAGGCCTGCAGCCACACGCAGGCAGCTTCCTTGCCTGTGCTTGGCCAGAGAAATATTGATTTCTTTCCCCCCTGTAATATTTCGCTTGGCTGAGCAGATTTAGAACTGAAGAGTCAGACTCTGCCTAGAGACCAGAACCATATTTAATTCCATGGTTTAAGAAGCCCTGGAGCAGGTTATTCTTATTTTAAACTACCAGTGTATTTAAAAGCAAGTGACATTTTGGGGGGAAGGGATGGGAGACGACTGGTGCCCTCTGCCTTGGTCCAGGCAGCACTGGGCAGAGATGCAAGCTTGGTTTCTGCTGCGCAGCCTTCCCTGCAGCCCAGCTGCTCCACACTCGCCAATCAAAGGCAGGGGGTGGTGGCGAGCTTGCAGTCAAAACTCAGGAGACTGTTCCCATGTCTTTTGAACAGAGGAGAAGCAAGAAAAAGAAAAGAGAGCAGAAAAGAAAGGTGTGAAAACCTCTGATGAAAATTGCTAGGTGCATTGAGGTTTCATGATTCATATTGTTTAGTCTCGTATCCAGACCCTGCTCGTGGAAGAGCATCCTCAGTGGTGCGTAATTTGCAGATATAGAACAAAAATATGGGGCCTCCTCCAAAGAATGGTCTCTGATCATGCAAGATCCCTGAGCAGCCCAGCTGGAGGGCAGAGCCATCCACAGCAGCCTCGCAGATAAATGGCCTTCTCCAGCCTGCAACAACCCAGGGCCACCGCTTGTCCCTACGGCCAGACTGTGACAGCGTCAAACCCTTCAGCCTCAGCCTGGATTCTGGATCGCTAAAGGAGGGTAGCCCGTGTCCCTCGTGCCACGCACCGGCCCCGCTGCAGGCTGGCACAGCCCATGAGTGAATAAAGCCTTCAGCGTTTACGTGGCCGGCGCCGAGCCCTGCAGCATCGCCCCGGCGTGCAGCATGGGCAGAGAGCCGCCCCACGGCACCCTGGCCATCGGGGCGAGCAGTGCCTGCGCCCCACAGGACGCCCATTGGGACCCAGCCCTTCAGTTCAGCACCCACCTGGGATGCAACAGGCACAGCACAGGCTTTCAAAGGAGAGGAGGAAAAAGCACAAGAGAAGCCAAACCCGAACAGACCATGAGCAGCAGCAGAGCCCCCAGCCTGTCTCTAAAACAGCTTCAAGCAGTCACGTGCAGATCCGCCTTCCTGCACAAACTGGGACATGTTTGCTGCCCTGAGACGGGTGCAGAGAAAAGCCAAATGTTCCCAAAATGGAGAGTCCAGCTCAACTTCAAGGAACTGTCAAGGAACTGGGGGGAAGGACACCCTGAAGGGAGAAAGAGAAAGGAAATGCGGGTCCCTGCAGATGCCTCTCATCTCCCTGCATCTCTTAGGACATAACAGCCAGGGCCCTGCTCTGTAGCACAGTGCTGTACCACTCCGAGCTGGGAAAGATGAGGGCTCGAGGTCTGATGGCTCGAGCCTGGTAAGCCTCCACTGCCTCCCATTTGCCTCAGGCACCAGCCCTCTCGCCCAAGTCAGCGAGAGATGTCCCTCCGTGCCCCTCTGCAGCCACGCAGCCGTCCCCACGGCCCTACAGCATGTCACCGAGTGACAGGCAAACAGAGATGCTCCTTACAGCCTCTAAATAATGGAGATGAAGACGTCAGATGCCAGACGCTTCAAGGGCGTTCCGGTAGCCCAGTCTGGAGCTGTGTGTGTGTGTGTGTGTGTGTGTGTGTGTGTGTGTGTGTGTGTGTGTCTGCCAAAGAGAAAGAGATCAGCAGCAACGCAGCTTGACAAGACGAGACAGACCAGAAAGACACTGTGTGCGCGGATGAACGGCAGAGGGACAAATGCCCTGAGGACATAAGGAAAGAGGCAGTGGGTGAGCTGTGCTGCACCATGAGGCAGGGCAGCTAAGGAGCCAGGAGATTTGGGAGCAGCACCTGCTGCTGGCCCTTTCCCCAGCCTTGCCAGGGACCCTGGGGGGCCCCAGGGGTGGCCCGAGCTCCCCTGCTCCCCCATGACAGGGTCATGCCTGGATCGTCTGCAATTGCACCGCTTCTCGAAGGCAGCACAAACGGGGGGCTGGGCGAGGTGGGAGCGAAGGAGCACTCGGCCGGGGCAGGGACGCAGCTCGGAGCGCGCCACGGGGCAGCCCCAACAGCAGAGGCTGTGTCAGCTCTCGGGAGACGTGGCCAAGCCTGGCAGGGCTGTGGTTGGCAGCACAGGAGCTGCAGAGCCCACAGGGAGACACAGCTCAGGGGGAAGACATGATTCATCCTGGAGCAAGCTGTGGGTTCGAGGGGAGTGGAGGTGGGGAAGGCAGCTCCAGCAACGTGTGGTGGTGGCTCAGGATGGCTGTGGTGCACAGAGATGCAGCGCGTACCGCAGCAGCCTGTACATTAGTTAGCTGTGGTCTGATACGACGCAAAACATGGTTAACTGCGGCCTTGTATTTTGACTGAAGCAGACAGGCAGGAGAATGAAAATGGATCCCTTTATATAAGCTCACTCATATCTCCTAACAGCTCTTGACAACTTTCCTCACCTCAGCTCCTTGCTGGTGTCCATGCATGAGACAGTGCACGGGACAGGCCAGGAGCCTAGACCGCCCCGCAATGCAGAGGCGATGGGCTGCGAAGTGCTCCGGGCTGCAGAAGGTGAATTTGCAGATGAACAAAAATATGGTGCCTCCTCCAAAGCATGGTCTCTGATCACGTGAGATGTCTGTGCAGCTCAGCTCAGAGGCACGGGCTCCTTCGGGGCTGCGGGGTGTCCTCAGGGCACCGTGCCAGCTTCCCCCTGCTGTGTACACACATTCGGGGGAGACCAAAGGGCTCTGCAGAAATGCACCACACCACCGCGCTGCTGAGCAGAGTGGGGGGAAGATGCTGGGTTTTTACCTGGGCAGGCAAGCAAGGGTGTCTTGTCAGGATTAGCCCGCTGCTGACCTGGGCCAGCAGCTGGTGCCTCTCACCACTTGCCAGCTCAGACAAGGCTGGCCTGGCCCCAACCTCCTCATCCACACGTCCTTGGGCCAGAGTGAGGGGTAGGTCTCCAGAGCTCAGTGGAGCCAGCTAATTTCCAACTACAGCCAAGAGTGATATCAAACCAGGGCAAGAGAAATCAGAGCTTCAGCTCTGGGATGGGACAGAGGTTCTGCAAAGTTGTGCATCAAAAGCCCAGTCTGCAAGAAGGTCGAGAGGATGCTGTGAGAAGCACTGCTAAGATGCAAGGCTGGATGCAAGTGCAGGGAAGCTGAGGATGACTCCATTTAAACTCATCTATCTGGCAAATCACAGGCAGAGGCAGCTCCAGCAAGACTTAGTCACTTCAGGATGTAACTGGGCCAGGGCAGCTGTGAGTTTGTGTCAAGGCAACTCATGGTGATGGGGGGACTGTGTGGATCTGCTGCCCTCATTGAAAGGTTTGAGTTGAGGGGAGACAGATGAGACACAGAGCAGGAGAAATGAAAGAGCGCAATTAGTTGTGGTAAAGGCCAAGGCTGTGAAAGCACATTATCATTAGTGCAATTATTAGTATTGTCATTTTTTTTCCTTTTTTTTCTTTTTGACAATTTAGTAAGAATTAGCTTGGATAAATCAGAAAAATGTCACCTTTTAAATACTAGTGAATCCAAAATGTACAGAGGCATGGTAGTGTTTCACTTTAAATTTTGGCATTTGTAAAGATTTACCCATTTCTTTAAGATAAAAGTCAAGGAAATTTCCGAATAACATTTTCTTTCTAAAGGAAAATGACAATTACTTCATTTAGAAAATGCCGAAGTGAAACCCTGGGACGTTTTCTGACTTTGCTTTTGTTTTTCCACTCTGAACAAACAATCTGGCAAAACCAAGAAGCGACTGCAAACTCTTGGAATATGGACCATCTTGTCCAAATCTAGGAAGAACAGCAGCCAGAGCTGGGGCAGGCAGGACGGGGGAAGCAGCCAGGGCACCAAGAGCTGCAGAAAGCCTTGGGGCCTGGACGCGACCAGGGAAGGCAGGGGAGAAGCTGCCACCACGTGGCCCTGCTCTGAGGATGGCCCAATGGACAGGAGAAATTGCAGGACATCCTGGCTCACTCCCCCAGCGTCCTGGTCACAGAGAAGAAGTGATGGGACCCAGGTCCCCAGGAAAGCCGGGCAGAGCTAGGAACTGCTCTGAGACCTCCCCATTCACCATACCCACTGGGAACGAGGCTGGTCCTGCCTGCTGGGACATCTCTGGCCTCTCACAAGTTCTGCAAATTTAGCTCTGGCAGAGCTGTTCCAGGAGGATTAATGCCAGCGTGAACTAGCTGAAAATCTTTTGAGGTGGGAAACCCTTAAGCCCCTTTTCCTCCCCATCAGTCCCGACATTAGAGGCAAATTTCAGCATAGGGGTCTGTGCTTGCGTGCTGAGACTTTGAGAACCTTTCCTTGAACCTCCACAAACACGGATCCACGTTCATCTTTAAATAACCACACATGCACGCATGTGCAGCTGAGGCCTGACCTTTGCGTGTCCCTGCAGAGGTGCACACGCACCTGCGACGTCCTGCCCCTGCACGCTGCGCGCACACAGGCGAGCACGCTCACCCGCATTGCCGGCTTTCAGGTCACTGGCACCCCTCCTCCCGTCCCGAAATCCTCTTGCAGAACCAGCAGAGGCAATAAATAACCATAATGAAATGACTTTAAAGAACAAAGCGTATACAAGGACAGAGTCGGAAGGAATCAGAAAGTATATAAAAATACCCAAAAAACACTGCAATTAAACTGTTAAATAAATAAAAAGGTATTAAAAAAAAAATCCTGAATGTCAAGTTGACACAGTTTCTTATGAAAAGGCTGATCAGGAAAGGAAATGAGTCCCTTGCGTAAATCCCCCTGCTCCAGGGCTAGGCATTAAAAGCTTTCTGGCGGATGTCACCTGTTGAGGTCCCTTTGATCCAGGCTGCTGTTGTATGCAGTGAACACTTTCTCCCTGCCTGCACGACCCCGGCAGCGTGCCTCCCCTGGCTGATCAGCACGGGCCCTAGGGATGGAGCAAGGAGAGCCCCTGGCACGGGCAGGGCTGCCAAAGGGGGCTCTGCGGGTCGCTGCTTCGGACGCAAGGTGGAGGGGAGCTGTGCAGTTTCTTCTTCCCCACCATTATCTAAATCCAGCCAGTGGGTTTGAAGCACACGAGCGGGTTCGCACTGAAAGCCAGGCCACTGGGAACGAAAACGTGCTCCCACCGAGGAGAGGCCGCAGCACTGGACCACAACACGCATTGCTGAGGACGGAGCTACACCTCCCTGGCTGTGACATTACAGTCACGCGCTATATATCTGCTGCTGATTGTAGCAGATGGTCACAACACAGTTTGCCCTCTATCTACAGGGATACGCAGCCCCTCTTATCATTGCAGACAATTTATAAACCCGAATGACAGGATGTTTGAGTGGACTTCTTACCCCAGACGTGCCCTAGCAGTTAAAACTCCTCACGATCCTGCAGGATCTTGGAGCATCGTAAGAGCAACCACAGGAATTTCCTTTCAGCGCTGCCTCTCAGTCTATATTAGTTACAGGTAAGGCTGAATTGCTTTGTATTTTAAGAGTGATGACAGCCCAGGGAGGCTATCCCCTAAGAGAAGGGACCAAGGTCTGTGCCAAAGCTGGGAACCTATTCAAGGTCTTCTTGCCCAAGTGCAGTGCCTGCAGCGCAGGAATTTAGCTTCCACTCTGCTCAAAGGATTTTCCTGTCAATCAAGAGCTATGAACACGGTTCAAAGATGTACCAAAACAGGGACAATTTTCCCCCGTAATTTTATACCACTGCTTCTGCCCTTGCATCAGGGATGCCTCTGTGCTCCTGGCATGCCATCTTTCCTGTGAGCAGAAGGAAACAGCTGGGTTGCTATCTGTCACAGCTCTACCTTCACCTCTCCCGTGGGCACCGGGAACAATTTTTCCTCTACAGGGAAAGCAGCTTTGTTTGGCAGCATGTTACTTGTGAGCAAACGCTCATCCCTGAGCACCTACTGAAGCGAGCAAAGCCCTTCTTTCGGGGGAGGAGGGGAGATGCTCCCTTTTGCAGCAAATGCTCCCACCCCTGCTCGAGTGGGAGAAAGCGAGCTTCACGCAGGTACCGGCGAACGCGGGCTAGCTCCCAAACGCTGCGCACCTAAACAGCAAGCAGCCAGCTATTCATAAGCACAATGTAGGCTGATGATATTATTTCCTGCCTGCAAGGTCATTCATGAGAAATAACTACAAATATGGATATAGACATATGTGTATATGCATGTGCGCATGTATATATGTATTTCTAGGTTTCTCCTATGCCTTATATAGATATATAACCCAGAAGCTTAACCAGCGAGGTACCAACAAATACATCAAATAAGGCAATTTATCTCAGACAATTGCCTGAGTAGCCTCTGATGTCGCTGTCTTGCCGCTGACAGTAAGAGGCTCTTAAGTGTCCTGAAATCCTACTGCAAGTTTCCAAATGCTCTCACCCCCGCCTTCGCTGCCTTTCCCTCGAGCACCTTTCCTGTGTTTCTCCAACAAAACATTCGCTTACGCAAATAAACATGCAGGGAGGCACAAAAGGCATTTTGTCAAGGATTTCAATACAACCGTGTATTTCTCATTCACATATTCAGCTATATCCTTCAGAGATCAAAAGCATAACACTGAAATGCCGCAAATGAGGCTAGGCACAAATATCCCCAGCCAATAACTCAAACTTTGCTTTCGCTCCTGTCCTGGCTAACGGAGCAGATGGAGGAATTCATCACGCCCCTATGGCTGTGATTCCCAGGCGTCACAAGCCCTGGGACGCGTGTGGACAGAATTATAGCTCTGTCATGTCTCCTGTCTCTTCCCTCCATCTCCCCGCAAAGCCCTGCACTGTGATATATTACAATAAAGGCCATTAAAGCCACACATTCATAGTGCGCTGAGTGATGCTATGCAACAGGCTGCTGATCTGGGTGCCACAAGGTCTCCCGAGATGAGCAAGCCGGGTCTGGCGCACACGGGGATGACCGCCCAAAGCAAGCTCGGCTGCTGCTGGTCGGGATGCAGATGAAAAGCCCTAAGAGCTGAGATGCCCAAGGCACGGCATACGCCACGTCCACACTGCCAGCCCCATGCCGCTCCCGGGGCACGCGGAGGCCGCGGCCACGAGACACCTCACCCGTGCTGCCAGCACCCTCCCTGCAGGTGCTGGCCACTGCCCCCAGACACCCGTGTGCTGCTTGGTCTTCCTCCGGTGGCAGCAAGGCCACAGCCCGGAGGCTGCCAAGCCCCAGGAAAGCACCGCGGTAGGAGGGAAGGCTGGAGGGGACGGCGGGAGCAGTTTGCAAAGCTCGCTTTGCAGAGGTCACTTCCCGAGCCCCGTACTGCATCGCGCGGCTCGAGCGCGCAGGAGGAGGGAGAGCTGCTCGGGCACGCCGGCTGCTCCCTGCCTGAACACACCACACCGCAGGCTTGTTTTTCCGTGAACAGCGAGCGCCGCGCCTGGAAACCTCCAGCTCCCGCGGGCGAACGGGGCCGAGCGCTTAGGCCTGCCTCCCCCCACGACGGCCCTTTCCCCGCCGCGGGGAGCCTCGCGGCCGGGCTCGGCCCCGGCAGCCGCCTGCTTGCTTCCCTGCCTTGCTAAGGCAGGCGCTCAAGTCGCAGTTGTGGGATTTGGCACATTTACTGTATAATATATGAACTCGTACCAGTTTTATAAGGCCCTCTTGGCTCAAATCACATTGTAATTCTAAACAGCCCTAAACTCATTTAAATCCTAATAAAAACACTGCCCTGCATTTGCATTCACTGCTCGCTGGTCCCCGCGGCTGCTGTGACAGCGGTTCCTGTGGAATTGATAATGTTCGGGACTTTGTGCACCGGAAACCATCTCTCAGAGACAGGGTGGGGACTTGGCTTAACGGGACGATAAAAAATAGATGCAGGAAACGGACCTCCAGACCGATTCAGGATGATGCACAGAGCAGTCGGGTGCCAAAGCGACCAGGGCAGCACAGGAGAGTCAGCGGCACCAGTGACAACTCCTCCACATCCCACCTCCTCTGGACTTCATCCCAAAGGTCTCCGCTCCCTTCCTGGACCTCCCGCCTCCGCTGCCCAGGGCAGAGAGGAACGAGCCAGGCATGCAGCAGCAATTGCTCCAACAACACAAGGCACCGACAGGCGGCACAGCAAGGATTTTTCAAAGAGGACAGGGAATGACTAACGGGAAGAGCCAGGGAGCAACAAGCACTGTCTGCGCCATGGGAAGGTCGGAGGCGTAACTGGAACGGGAGCCCTATGGACAGGACACACGCACTTGCCCTGGTTTCCCCCAAAGCCTCCCGTGGCCCGGCATTCCCTGCCCGAATGCAATCCCAGTGGGACAGGCTGCTATGCACAGGGCGAGCAGGGAGGCTGCGGGAAGGCAGCCACTTCGCACCGGGCGCCCAGGGCTAGCGCGGCTTGCATGGAGCGCGGCAGCGACAGGGGAGAGGCGGGGGATTCATCCTGGCTGTGCTGGAGCAGGCAGCGGTCCGCTCGGCCCCCCTGCCCCTCGCCACACACAGCAGGATGGTGCTGGCCCCAGCGACGCAGAGACAACGGGGGGGGGGGGGGCAGCTGCCCTCGGGGAGCAAAGCCAGGCCTTGCCCGTGCCCCCGGGAGCACCTCTCCCCAGCGCTGTTCCTCCACCGCTCCCACCTGGATCCAATGCCTCTCTCCAGCCCCCTTCCGCCTCTCTTCCCCCACATCCAGCTCAGCTCTTCTCCAGCCCTCCGCTGCAGTTGCCCAGAGCTTTCTGCCCCTCTGCTCTTGCCGATGACATTAATAAGCTCCCCTGAAACAGTGAGATTATGAGCTATACCCTGGCAGCAACAGAATTACTAATTGTTACTGAGATAAATGGGAATATCAATGATGAAAGTCAATATTAGTGTCTTCTTTGTTCCTGTTTGTTTTATTTGTAGATGAAAAGACCACTCAGTCCGTCTCCCCAGGATGTGGCTGGGAGCTGGAATGGTTCCTATTGGCAGGCTTGGCCAGAGCCGGGCTCGGCTAAGAAATCACGTTACACCCATGCTTGCAAAGGGCTCTCTAAATCAGCAGCTCTCAGAAGCCGGCATCGTCTTTGATTAATTCATAAAACTGGAGCTGCCTCCGCTCCCCACTCCAGTACCAGAAAGAGGGAGGATTTAGGGGAGGGGGAAGGTGTAACGTGGGTGGAAGTGATTAATTGCGGAGCGGGGCACAGCGCTGGGAACGCTCCTCCGTTTGGCTGGGTTGGACGCCGGCGCCTGCGGCCTCAGGGGGCAGCGCCGCGGAGCAGGGCACCGCGGGGCCCAGGCCCGGCTCCGACACCGGCTCTCTGGCTGACCTCAGGCTAGTCCCACGGGGCGGCCGCGGCCAGGCGAGGCGTGACGACGGCAGCGGTGCCTTATTCAGCAAGTCTGCTCCCTCTGCGTACTCTGAGTCAGAGCTGCTGAGTTTGGTGACGAGAGACTTTTTTTTTGAAGCACTATTAGCCTCGCAGAGCTAGCACAGCAAAGAGCAAGTGAATGGGATGCTAATTTTGGTTTAAGCCTAATAGCGTCACAAGAAGGCTTCCCAGCATGGCCCCTCTCTGCCCGGGCAGGCGGCTGGGCTCCCGCAGCCCAGCGCCGTCTCTTCCCCGCGCTGCCCTCCGACTCGCGCCTGGCCCCGCAGCGAGCTCGCCCGCCGCCACTGCGACGCCCCAATGTATCACTAAAAACGCCTCCGCTGCCTCCTGCGTCCCCAGCCCATCGGGGGAAACGTTCACGGGAGCAAATAAACCCACTGACCGCCACCTCGCCCATCTCCAAGTATTTCAATACAGTGATCACCTTGCTCTAATCAGCACGAGCCAGCCCAGCCCCTCCCGTGCTTACGAGGACAAACTTCTACCTCTCTCCAAACACCAGGAAAACCGGAGAACTGGAAAAAGCCTTGCAGGAGTAATTATGCCAGTTTTTAAGAAGGAACTAGCCTGTCCTAAATATTTCACGGAAGGTAATTTTTTCAAGCTTTCTAAAAATCCTTCTCTCCTTTGTGCATGTCAGGGCGTAATTAAGCAGAAAGTATCAGAGCATAAACCCAAAGAAACAAAGTGCTGTGCATGCCCAGCTCCTGCTCGCCCTCACTTCCCCGCTCCGGCTTCTTCTCCTCCTTTAACTTAATGCGACTTCCTGAGCTGCGTGTACGGGATCCCATCTCCCACTCCTCGACTGCCAGAAAGCCTCCAGCGCCTTCGAGTCTTGCTACCGCAAGTCCTGGGCCAGGTTGCCTGAGGGGCACCACCTCCTCCTCCTCCTCCTCCCCACCTCCAGCTGGGCAGGACGGGGCAGAAAAGACGGGAAGCCAGGCTGCATTCAAAGCTGTAGTGCAGCTACTTTTTTTTCCCCCGGGAATAAAACCACAGCGTGTCCCAAAACAGTGCAAAGACTCACACAGGACAGGCAGAATCACCCCTGCTGAGGAACATGCTGAGTCCAGCGGTGTTTCTGCAAGCGCAGGCCTGGCTGTTGGGGAACTCGGCTCCCCAAATTCCTCCGCAGGGGCCTTGCCCGCTCGCCCCAGGGACGCTTCCAGGATACAGCTGCGCTCTCCTGCTCGCTCCGGGCCACCCAGCCGTGGGAGCACCCATCTGGGGGCACACCTTCACGCCAGGACGGTCCCCATCGGCATCCGCCAGGCTGCCCGGGGCTGGCAGGGGTCAGAGTCATGGCAAAGCGCTGGTCATCAGGCACCGAGCATGAAATGTCAGCACTGAAAAGCTCTCCAGAGCCGGTGTCTCCTTGGAGCGGCTCACACCAGCAGCCGCAACGCCGCCGGCTCCGGCCCCCCGGCGCAGCGGGGGCCGCGTTGCTCACGCTCGCCTGCGCGCCAAGGGACAGCAGCTGCGCGCACAACACATCGTGGCACTGCACAGCCGGGCTCCCCCCTCGCTTCTTAGCATTTTGCACAATTGCTAATGTGCTAGCAAAAAAAAAAAAAATAATAATAATAAAAATCTCTCCATGCTAATGGCTGTCAGCCCTCTGAGTGAGACACTCAGAAATCTGGTTTAGCCTAGGAAGCTGGGCAGGACAGAGGCGAGTTCTGGAAGAGGAACTCGGACAGGAATTTGCTTGGCCCGGACCAGGCGAAGGAGCAGCTTTGCGTTGCTGGCAGGCAGCTCACCAACGGGTCGGAAAGGCAGGTTGCAGGGCCCGGTGCAGGACTCGCTTGCAGCCTGCCACGCACGAGCCATGGCAGCCGAACTGGACAGTGCCGGAGGCTCAGGGACGGCTCCGGGTGAGGGTAATCCCAGAGCCGGGCATGGCGGGGAGACCCGCTCCCCGTGGCCAGCCGTGCTAGCTGCGACCACCTGCCAGGTGGCTAAGTCAGGTTAAAGCACACTGTGACTTCGAGAGCAGATGGGAACCAAGAAAAGCCAAGCAGCAAGTGAACCCAACTCATTTTGCCTCCCACCTTCACCCACCCCGGCTACCAGTGCAGCAGCTTTTTAAGGCATGGGGCACCCCATGCCCTCGAGACGCGGGGCTCAGCGCCAGGGATGCCGAGACTGGCACGGCCCGGACGGACAGGAGAGTTGCAAAGCCTGGGAGGCACGAGCTGCCTCCCCCTTTGCCACCTCCCTTCCGACCATCCCACAACACTGCGCGGGGCGGGCGCTCCTGCACAAAACCCGCCGGTCCCCGACGGCGCGGGGCAGCACGGGCAGGTCCCCGCACCGCGAGGAACCTGGCTTCCCTCGCGCTGATTCTCCCTGCTCCGAGCTAGGACGTCGTTCAGCAAAAATAAAGTTCTTGGGGAGGTAATGTTTGCCACCTGACACCTCGCGTTGTTCATTCTCAGAGAAGTGCTGACCAGTGCAATGCCGCGCGCTCCCGGGATGGACGCGTGGCTGCAGATGAGCTGCTTCCTTCCGCTCCTTCCCCCACCCGGCTCCCTGCCACGCCAGGCTCTTTTTTGCCTCTTTCCTTCCTCCTGCTGACCTCGGAGAGCCCCATCCCAGGCCGCGGGAGACCGGCAGCGCGGCCTGGCGAGCTGGTCCCGTGCAGGCGCGCGCTGCTCAGCCCATCTGCCGAGGCCGTCGGGGCAGCCGGGCCGAGCGCCTGGCCGGAAAATGCGGCACTTCAGGAACCTCCTGGAGGATGGGGAAAGGGCCAGAGCCAGCTCCTTCCCGGCACTGCAGCCAAGGGGAAAGGCTCTGTGCTCCGGAAAGGTCTGGGAAGGAAAGCAGGGCAGAGGGATGGGAGCAGGGAGCTATTCCCTGCTTCCGCCTCTAGCCACGGGGCAAATTCGAGGAAGGGCTGTCATGGGTCGGACCTACCTAAATCTGCCCTAAAAAGGAAGAGTTTTAAATAACTAAATAAATCTGCCTTTCAGCCTGCTGAGCCCTGGGCTGCCCCTGTCCACTTTTATAGGTTTTTTTTTTTTCCCATAATCCTGATGCTGGAAGCTTACTTGAGAAAAAGAAAGTCTGAGATGCTCCTGTGACAAGGGGGCTTAATGGAAAACGTGACCTATTGCAAGTCTGCAACTGTATCACAAGAGCCAGCAATGCTGAAGAGGAGAGGGAGGATGGTTTTGAAGCATTTATGGCACGCACATTCAGAGGAAGAGAAACATCCCTCTGAAACCACGCAGGTTCAAAGATTTGTTCAGTTTGAACACTAAAAATTCATGCATTAAAAATCCACTCAGGTTCAGCCCTGTCTCAGAGTTAAATAAAACCTCTGACCACATCATCCGGCCCCAAGTTTCACAGTCTCCTTGGGGAGAGAGTTTACTCATAAGCTTGAAGCTCAAGTTTAGATCCCTTCTTCCATCACTGGGTCCTGCCGGCACTTGGCCGGGTGACACCAGCTCCCCTCCGCTTTCAAACTGGGAAGAGCGGCTCTTCCCTCTGCCATCGCTTGCAGCCTCGGAAAGGAATCCGGTCTGCCTGGACTGGACACGGACCTGTTAGTGGAGAGATCTGGCTGAGAATGCAGATCACATTCCCCTCCGTTATGTTATCCCAAATTTCCTTTTTTCTTTTTTTAATTAAAGAAAGGAAAAAACACAAGGAAAACCAAACCACCTGGGTTTCTG
Organism: Apteryx mantelli; assembly: GCF_036417845.1. Lineage (NCBI taxonomy): Eukaryota > Metazoa > Chordata > Aves > Apterygiformes > Apterygidae > Apteryx > Apteryx mantelli. The sequence goes on from NC_089992.1 coordinate 22,944,055, forward strand.
AATATCATTTCTAGTTAAAAAAAAAAGAGAGGGAGAGAGAGGGAGAGAGAGGGAGAGAGAGGGAGAGAGAGGGAGAGAGAGGGAGAGAGAGGGAGAGAGAGGGAGAGAGAGGGAGAGAGAGGGAGAGAGAGGGAGAGAGAGGGAGAGAGAGGGAGAGAGAGAGGGAGAGAGAGGGAGAGAGAGGGAGAGAGGGAGAGAGAGGGGAGAGAGAGAGAAGAGAGAGAGGGAGAGAGAGGGAGAGAGAGGGAGAGGAGGGAGAGAGAGGGAGAGAGAGGGAGAGAGAGGGAGAGAGAGGAGAGAGAGGGAGAGAGAGGGAGAGAGAGGGAGAGAGAGGGAGAGAGAGGGAGAGAGAGGGAGAGAGAGGGAGAGAGAGGGAGAGAGAGGGAGAGAGAGGGAGAGAGAGGGAGAGAGAGGGAGAGAGAGGGAGAGAGAGGGAGAGAGAGGGAGAGAGAGGGAGAGAGAGGGAGAGAGAGGGAGAGAGAGGGAGAGAGAGGGAGAGAGAGGAGAGAGAGGGAGAGAGAGGGAGAGAGAGGGAGAGAGAGGGAGAGAGAGGGAGAGAGAGGGAGAGAGAGGGAACGAACCTTCAGCTTTTGCATTTGGGACTCTGGAAGAAAATATCAAAATCCAAAACAATCAAATGACTTTCAGCGCTTGTTTTTTCAGAGAGGACTTCAACCAGCCTGACAATCTCCCCCTGGAATTCCGTTTTGATAAAAGATCACCTAAAAATAAATGCATTTCTGGACTTACTGCTGAGAAAGCATTTTGGCAGAAAACTGCTGACTATTTCCATGGTCCCCCACCCTGCCCTGCCAGCATCTACAAACTTCAGCCCCGACACTGTGGGAACTCCTCATAACTACATCCTTCGCACGTAGTCTTCCCTGCGCCCGGCACACCGGGTTTTGCTCTCAGTTAATTAAATAACAGAGGTCCCAAGTGCCCTTAGTCATGGGATGGTCTGCTCTGCTCCTCCAAAGCTTCTGCACCCTTGGGGCATCCTGTCACGTGCAAGTGTCTCCCTTTAGGTGACAGAGGGCAGGTATTCTCCCCTCCTTGCTCGGCAGCCTTTCCTTTGCCAGCCGGGCCTGACCAAGGTGCGCTACGCACATGCCGTCGACAATGATCCCACTCCTCAGGCATCTGTTCCCGATATCACAATGATGGAGCGCAGGCCTGACGGCTAATCACTGCTCTCTGTCCCCGTCATCCCCACTCGCCAAGGCTGAACATGCTGCTCAGCGCGCCGTGAAAGCCTCGGTCCAACCTGCGAACGAGCGCCTGCGGGAATAAGGGCGAGCAGATCTATTCCTGCTCTGCAGCCCAAAGGCAGACACCCATCTGCCACCAACAGCACGGGCTTTGCTCGGCTGGACCAGCACCCCTTTTTCCTCACTGCTTCACCAAGGCTCTTCCTGCATCCCTGGACTCAAGTTTTCTGTTGCACCTCGGTTTCCTCCCAGAAGCAGTCGGCTCCAGGAGCAGTCAGCTCTTCTTCTGGGGCCTGTCCAAGCCACCTGCCATCTCAATCCACTGCAAGAGACCTCAAAGCACAGATGAGTTCCCAGTTGGACTCTGAGCTCTGTCGCCTTGGGCAAGCTACTCTGCATGCCTGGCTGGGCTCATAGCAGAGCCAAACGGGCTCGGCCTCCAGCCCCTACTCAGTTTTGACTGGATGCGAGTGCTCGGCTCCCACAGGCTCACTTTCCTTATGCTCCACACTATAAAAATGGCATAAAACCCACTGTCATTGTCTGGCTGGTCTCTTTTGCCAGAAGCTGTTTTTGGGTCTCATTCTGTGCTCACACATCACATGGCCTTACAGTAAAACAGGCAACGACAACAAGAAACTAGCAATACGTCTCTGCAAGCCCCTCTCGCACAAGAACAGGAGGCACGATAAGGACACGGGTCCCTTTTTTGCATGCATCAGTGAGCCTATGCAGCCTGCTCTTGCTTTGAGCAAAGAACATGATGTAAAGGGGAAATTATATATCCACATGCATGTGTGTGTGCATGAAAGCCAGTTTTGGCCCGCTGTTTTTATTCCCTCTTCTGAACTCGACGCAGACACGGGATGGTGCCTCATGGGCAGCCCCAGGTTAGCGCCTCTGCTCTCCCTCTGAGCCGTACCCCAAGCAAAAGCATCCCTCCCGGCTGGCCCCGCTGTACTGACAGCGGCTCTCCCTCTGCGGGGGACAGAGCAGAGCGCGCTCTGCCATCTTATACCAGGTTAGAGAAGATCCAGTTTGAATAATTCCCCCCCATCCCCACCCCCCAGCTCCAGTATATAAAAGATGCCTGAATCATCCCGGGTTTTTTTTCCCCCCTTTTTTTTCTTTATTAGGAAACTAAATTCTGTTCTTCACCGAAAGATCCCTTTGTTCTCTCCAGAGGACTGACATTCTGGGAAATTGCCTAAGCCCAGTCAGCTCTGATGTTTGCTGTCTCACGCGTTGCCTGCATCAAACTGACAGTTCACAGATTTTAGTCTCGGATTTTGTATGTACGGTACAAGCTGAAACCTGCTCCTGTCTCTGGCTGTCCTGGCGAGAGAGCTGGGAAGCAGGCTGAGCTGGAGAGTGCGCGGCGCCGTGCAATGGTAATAGAGACATCTCGCACAGCGCTGGCTTTTGAGGGCACTCTCGCTTGCCCTCTCCTGGAGGATGAGCACTATTTCTGCCCAGCACCCTCCTAGGTCACTACACACAGCCATCCCTGCAGGCAGCGTGCAGACCCGTCTGCCCCTTGCCGCCGCAACCTAAGCTCGAGCGAACCCACCTGTCTAAGAGCAGCGGTATGCCCAGATGACAGCAGCCTCTAGACAAAAACCCCTTTCTCAACCATGATGGTTTCAAAGAATTGTCCAAAGATTGCAGACATGTCACATGCCTTCCTCAGCCACCCTGGGTAAAATCCATCCACATGCGGACATGATGGATGGAATATTACCTACCTCCTCCAGTACATGTGGGTAGAGTCTTCCCCAGTCCTCTGGTCAAAATCTGCATCAGCTAATGCCCCAGAAGGGCTGGGTAGCAGCCCCAGACCCTGAGAGGAGGGCATTTCTACCACACTTATGGCAACAGAAACTAGTCCAGATTTGGACTTGGCATGACTGAGACCTGTGAGCACCATACCTTTGGCAATACAACCGCATCCGAGCTCGTGTATCACCTACCCAAGTCAGATGAAGTCAGGATGCTGGGGGATTGGATGCCAGAGGCTTAGCGGGCTTCGGTCTCTCCTTTGCTTTCCACTCATGCACTGTGGAAGAAACAATATCACAGTTAGAGCTTTAAACCTGGCATTTAACAGAAGCAAGCAGTAGAGAAATTAAAAAGCTCTGAATGTCTTTCCCCTCTCCCTCCCAAAACAGGAGCTTTTCAGAGCATAATCTTCATCCAAGCTAATATTTAAAAGCTATAAATCACACTGCAAAGGACAAAAAAGCATGACTACCAAAATTCAGTAGGCCTGGGACAACTATATTACAGCTAAATCTCTCTTAAGTAGCTGCTGAAAGGACCAAAATGAACTGCTTAATAGAAGCCATTTTCTAATGGAAATGGAGCAGAATTGTTCTTGGCAGGGCATTGATCCACTGACAGTTACAGGGCTGGCTCTGGGACAGATTTGGGCCAGGACACTTGGGAATCACTTGCAGTGGTCTCAAGAAATACATGCATGTAAAAGTCCTCTTAAAAACTCCCCTTGCAAAATAATGCTGTGGGAATTTTTGTCTCAGTCCTCTGCAAAAGCCCGAGACACTTGCTGGGCAGCTGAGGCTCATGGAGCCTCCAAGTCCCCAGCACAGAGAGGAGGTTGCAGGGCCATGCTGTGACACCAGCTCAGGCCCACAGCTTGCTTTTGGCTGCATCCATGTCTGTTCCAATATTCGTGGCTCCATGGGCTGCAAGGGTAATAAAATGCTCTCACAGACATGACCAGATCACACAATACCACAAAAGCACAGAGTTGCAAATGGTCTTGCAGATCAGGATCTAAGCAATGAGTCCAGGAGGCTTTGCCTTAGGGGACTCTGGGTCCCAGGGACCCAGGATGTTTCTGGGCTCCTCTTGCACATTTACTGGGGATTTGGAGTTGCTGTGTTACAACCAGCAACAGTCCAAAACACAGCCCTGAGCAAAGCACGATCTGCAGTCCTTTGAACATGCTGGCCTCAGGCTTCACTTACCAGCTTCATTTACTTCTGCCTTTCCCTGTTTCAGTCCAGCCTCAGAAACGCTCAGCTCATGCCAGCTGCTGGCATAAGTCCAGTTTGGCCACCACACAAGAAAGGTCCCTGGTGTGAGAACTGGGGCTCAGTCCCAGGGTGCCGGTTAGCCTGGCACCATGAAGGAAACGGGAAAGCCAAAGCGCCAGGGCCGCCCCAGGGACAGCAAGGCTGCCCCAGCTTTGCTTCAGGCATTGGAGGTCTCAGCTCTGCCCACTCTGCATGTCACTGCAAAACTGCTCCACAGCGCTCACGCAGGTGGCCTGGATGGGCCTCAAAGCACTGAACGAAACAGATCTGACATCCACCAAATCAAGTCCTCGGGGGCTAAAATCACTGACAAGATGGTCTTCAAATACTTGGGGAAACCCACCCACATCTTCAAATCCACAGCAATCGCCTTGCGAGATGCTCAGTGCCAGGCCTGGGAACCAGTGCACTGCTCAGCCCCTCCAGGAACATGCTCCCCAGTATTGGCTGCACCCTTAGAGTATATTTCCAGAGACAGAAACTGAAATGCCGCTTGCCTGGATTTTGAGGGGTACATGCCAGTCTGAACTCTCCGCCCTGGGCAGATGGCCTCAGCTCGCAGCCCTTACTCTCCAGCCATAAGCTTTCACCCTCAGCAGTGGTGAGCCTGGTTCAGGCCCACGCTGCATTTGGCATTCTCCTTTTCTCAAAAGGTGGGCTTGCACAGAGCAAAGGAAGGAAATGGAAAACTAAGAAAGGAAAGAAATAAGAATAAGGAGAAGAAAGAATAGAGAGAAAGACAAAAGAGGAGAGGATGATAGAAAAATATCCAAAGGCAGGAGAAAGAAGAGGAGGGATGAAGAGGAAAGCTGAAGGGGAGACAGCACTACAAAGCCTGGCAGCAACGAAAACTGTCCATCCCGCCTGCTTCCCGAGACAGCAGTGCCCCAGAGCACACCGGGCCATCATTTCCTGCCGCCAGTGATGCCACCAGGACCAGCACCGAAGCATCACCACCCTTGGACCAGCACCGGGACCCCTGTGCTTTGCCCAGCCCCAGCGCTGCCCAGCAGCCAAGCAGACTTGCTGAGGAACCAACAGGACTGAGTAGCCCAGGCTGCCTGGGGGACGCGCGCTCTCCTGGCCCCTCGCAGAGCGCCGGTGAGCCGCGGGAGGCCAGGGGTTTCCCGTTCCCTCCCCAGCAGGCAAGGGGAGCAGGCCACCGCCGCAGCTCTGTCCCGCCAGGGCAGAGCAGGGTCCTGTATGTGGCTGACGGACCGCTGATCTGCCAGCCTCTCCACCTGCTCCCTGCCCCATCCTATAACCACCCCACGCGTGGGAGACGGCACAGCCCAGACAGACTGCCAGTGGCCCAGTGCCCAGGTCTGCTTCTCGCCAGCCTTCGGCCTTCCTTCCTCGCACCTGCCCACAGCCAAGGCACATGCTGAGGAGAGGAAAGCAACACGAGTATGACAGCTTTGACTTTCCGTCCCGTGCGCTGGAGGAAGAGGAATATCCCACATTCCCTTTTTTCTCTCCCGGAAATCATTTGCTATCACAACTTTCACTGGTGTGGGGGATGAGGTAGAGGCAGGGGGACGTTTTCATCCTTTTTTGGAATAAGGAAGTCATTTCTCCAAGGCCTGGGTAGCTCCACAAGCAGGCTGTAAGAAGTTAGCCTCAGGAGACATTCACACTGTCAGAGCAGGCTCCAACCCTGCTGTGGGATCCCATGTGTCCTCTCCAGCCTCGGTGGGTGTGCAGCCTCCCATCAGAGCCAGGGAGGTCTCTCCACCCCTTGGTGCTCTCCCTGGCAGAGGGACACCACAACCGATCCACCTGGACACAGACTCAATGCCACCTCCAAAGTCAACCTGCAGGCCCTGGCAAGCACCTACAGAAGGAGGCAAGAGCTTTGCCAGGGTCACCTACACATGGTGGCCCTGTTCTCATGGGAGCAGGTCCTCCACCATACCTCCCAGAGCTGAGATGTGTTTCTGAGCAAGGCAAAGGGAACCACTGCTCCTTTGAGCATCTCACACCTTTCCCACTGCCACGTTCTCCCAGTTTCAAAAAATGCCAGCAGGCAATGACACAAGTATTAGCAATCAAAACTGAAACTGCAAAGCTCTCCCCTGTCTCCAGGATGGTGGGCAACGAGTGCAAAATCCCACACAGCATCACAACCCCACGTAACAAACCCTGGAGGAACTGCTTGATTTCCCCCCTGCAAGAGAGACACAGCTTGGCTCTCGCCACCATACAGCAGGAGCAGGTCTCCTCTCGCCCGCATGAACAGAGCAACCTCCCTGGTTGCTCTGCCCTTCTTCCACTCTGCCTGCCCAGCACAAATGCTGCGGGGTGCTGGGCCGCAGGAGCACCAAGAGAGCTGCCCTGCCGGCCCTGAAGTGGCGCGGAGGCAGACAGCCAGGTCAGTAGCAGCCCGCTCCCCCGGCACTTTCTGCTGCTCGCATTTCCAGCCCTTGTGCACTCTGCTACCCTCATACACCATGTGCGTGCTTCCTTTGCCTTTCAGTTTGGCAGCTTTGTACTCTTTCAAGGATGGTGGTGCTGTCTTTCAGTAACAGCACTTTGCTCTTCTACAGCCCTTCCTGTTTACAGAAGCCCAGCGTAAGAACGAGTGAAACGTCACATTGCTGCAGCACATTCTCCTGTGATGGGATGGATGCAGCTGCCCAGAAATCAAGGGTTTAAACACAATGAAGATCTGGTCTGCACCAGGCTTTTCAGAAGTGGTTATCATATGAGATAGTCCGCAGAAAGCAAACATCTCATTTTCAAAGGTGTTGAGTATCCTCAGCACCTACTGGCTTCCAACCAGGGTGCTCACAACCCCTGGCTAATTCTCACCATCAAAACATCCCCCACAACAGCAGCAAATGAACAGATGACTTGGAAAACAGGAGTGGCAGAGAGGACACAAGTAATGGGATGAAGTGTTCTCCCTCCCTTCCCATGCACAGCCACATGAGGAAGCTTTTGTACCCAAGTACCTCCTGCACACACAGGATTTATAGTGCAAGTTAATGGTTTTTTGTTGGGTTGTGTTTTTTCAGGCATGTTATTGATGGCAATTCTTTGTGAACTCATATATACTTAGCACAGATTTAAAACACAGTTCCAAGAGACATTTTAAACCTCCGATTATTCACTCAACAGGCCACTTCTGAGCTTCATTGTTCAAAACTGGTGTGGGAATTTGCAGTGTTGCAAAGTAGTCCAGAGGACAAAGATGCTTTGGGGCAGATCATACAATGATCCCCAAAGCTACCAGAATCACCCTCAAATGTAACAGGAGCAAACCAATGGCCCTGCTTCAGGGGAACATAACCTGCACAACTGTGCTTCAGAGGAAATCAGAGGTCCTAGCATCACTGCAAGAGCCTGGAGAACAAAAACTTATTTGATTTACTAATATTTTGCTTGTACACATCATTTACTTTAAAAGACTAAAAACATGTATATGAATTTAATGTATTCAGATGGATCAGAATCTGTTTAGCAAGGAAGGAAAACAACTCTCCCACCCCAAACTTGTTGTGGGCTGGGATATGCTTTTCAATCTTCCACCCACAGCAAGTATTTCAAATCCCTTTTTAAGCGGCAAGGCCGCTTGCTGTGACTGATTAGGGGACAGGGCCTGTGTGGGGAGCTTGATGAGAAACCGGGGCCGTTCTCGCCTGGTCCCCAGGGAGATGTTTCTGCAGGGAAACCAGTGGAGCCGAGAGCCTCCTCACAGAGGGAAGACCTTTCATTTTCCTCTTGAAGATGCCATCTGGGAGACACTGGGGTTTCAAATGGTGGGAGCTCCCTCCTGCACAGACTTACTGCCCAGTTACCCTGAACCTCCCTGACCAAGCAGCGAGAGAGGAGAGAAGAGACGTGGGCAGGCTGTGGTCAGCTGGGAGACGGGGGAAGAATAAAGCACATGTGTGCAGGGAGAACAAGCCGGGGAGGACTACCTGGGAGAGAAAATACATGGAGAGGAAGTGGGAGATGGGGCAAGCAAGACTGTGGTGAAGAAGAGGGAGCAGCAGGAGAGAAGATCACAGAAGCACACGCTCTCCCACTCCAGCATCACTTGCAGCTTCACTCATTTGTTTGCAAAGGAGAAAATGGAAGAACCTGAGCTGAGTTCCTCCCTCAGGCTCCAAAACCAGCCACCTCTGGGGCCTGGCAACTGGCACATGCTTGTATGTGGAACGGCCTCAGCCAGCGCCAGTGCTTGTGAGCAGGACATTTGCTACTCACAGGCCTCTGTTCCCATCCAAAAAGCCCTTTGGAAAGCATTTTCCACAGCTTTTCAGTTCTGCCCCCTATCCCCTGCCAAGGCTGCTTTGCTCACCCCTTGCTCGCCAGGGCTGCTGGGGCAGCCGAGCCATCGCTGAGCGGCTGGGCCAGGCCGAGGCACCAGCAGCCAGCTCCCGCGTTGCACTTGGGGGCTTTCCCTCCCCACGAGGCTGAAGCGTGCTCTTGTGCCCTCCTCTGGGGCAGTTGCAGCCAGGCCATGGCAAGAAAGCTGCCAAATTCTTGGCCTAAATTGGGAATCTAGTGCCCCAGAAAAGCCTGCTGCTCTCGGCATCTCCAACCACAAGCCCAACTCATCCAGAAAGGTCTTTGCTGTCATGGCCACTCACCCAGTACAGAGCCAACAGGACTCCTGCAATTGCCTGGAAGAGCACAGACCACCACTGCCAGGCCCTGGGACCAGACAAGCACCGTTCCTCTACCATCAGGGTCAATGCCACGCTGCAGACCCATGCTACATGCTGTCCTTCAGGATCACCTCCAGATGTCAAGGGACTTTCTGCCACATCTTTCCAGAGACCATCCCTCCACCAGAGATTAGCCAAAGAGTGGCTTGTCTTTTACCCCTTCATTCCCAGAAAGCCATCAATGCCATCCCCAGGTCCTCCACCTAGCCCTCTGATGGCATCCCAAGCCTGACAAAGCTCTCCTCTCCAGGGTATCCAACAGCCAGAGATGGCCTGAAACAAGCAGTTTCAATCCCAAACGCTTCTTCTTAGACTGCTTGTGGCCCCCCAAGTTCTCTCAGACAGGCCCTGAGACACTGTGTCCTCTGAGGGTGCACAAGGCACAGGTGATGCATACACCCAGGTGGCTGAATCTGCCCCAGCCTCTTGGGCTGGAAGGGGCACAGAGAGGCTGCAAAGACATATATACGGCCTGCAAGGATCTAAGAATAGAGGATGCTTCTTTTAAGGGAGGATAGGAAAAAAAACCCACACACAAAATCAGTCCTTCCTCCTCCTCCATCAGCAGTCTTCCACAGGGAGGATCAATGCAGCCCACTGTAACTGCACTGTTGTTCCATTTTTAATTAATGAAAGAAAAAACTAATCATTGAATTAAACTTCTCATTACTCCAGCTGAATACCCACTAAGTAAATTTAATTACTGCACGAATTGGGTTTCTCCCTGCCTGTTTCATTAGCTACTGATAAAGATGAAGGGAGGAAAAAAAAGAAAGAGGGAAAGAGAAAAAGAGAGAGAAAGAATGAGAGATAGGAATAATAAATACAAAAACAGAGGTAGAGGATTCAGCAAATTTCAGGAGGCTTCCAGTATTGGACTTGGGCAAAGTGGTTTTGGAAAGACCCTTCCATCCCCTCTCAAAGCAACCTGGATGGTTTCCTTGCGGAATAAACACCCCTTTCTCCAGCAACTCGCCCCCTCCCCCCTTGCTTCCCAGGGGAGACCAACTATCTTCCTGGTTCATGTAATCTTTCAGTTTACAGTTCCACAAGCCTCTGCTCCCATGTGTCTGACAAATACCTCAGGCCTGTTCCTCCTCCTCTAAGTGGCCAGAAGTGAATGCTGTCCTATGGTAATGCATACGCTGAACACACTGACGATTGGAGGACACTGGATTGAGGTCCCTTACCGAACATTACTTTCTACTGTCTTGCCCAGTATGGCCACTTATACAGCCCTAGGATTAGTCCCTTTTCCTTAGAAGACCTACATCCTCTCCCCATTTCACATAACCATGAAAACCAAGTCAGAGCTTCCCTTGGGCCTAACAGCCCAACAGGCAAGAAAGAGGTTCAAAGACACAGGATCCTCGGGTTCAAGCCCACCTGCAAAATGACAGATGTTCAGGCAGAACTGACACCCTTCTAAAGAAGGACAGACACTGATTTCAGAGCTGCAGCTCTTCATCCCTTCCAATCTCAGATAGCTCAAAGGCCAATGTTTGCCTTTGACAAAGGCAGCAAGCCTGAAATGCTTCAGAAAGAAGCTAGTGCTGACAAATGCATGAGGAGCACATGAGAATAAATGCCAAATGCCTGCTGTCCTACCACGTATCCCAAGTACCAAGACACCTGCCCAGTCTCTTTGTATTTTAAGCCTTTTTGCGGGAGTGGGAGTCCTGCAAGCTCTGAATGCTGGGAGCTGGGGGATGTGCCAGCAGCAGACTCCTCCTAAGAAAGCGGCAATGAACGTTATCCAGCTTCCTCCCCGCACTGCAGCACAGATTTTGTTTATGTCACAATTTTGGGTCTCTCCTACTCTCCCACTGTGATCCAACCCTCCATGCCTCCTTCCTGATGAAAGGCGTCAGCCAACGTGGGGCACGTACAGCCACATACTGGGGAGGAGTCTGGGGGTCTCTGCCAAGCACAACAATCTCACTTCCAGCAAGTGCTTGGCAAAGTGCACACACGTGCGCCTTGGTTTCCATGACCACTTACGCAGTGTGAATGTTAAGGTCATGCTTAGGATAAGCTGGGGGTGAAGGGGGTGTAGTCAATGAAAGATACAGCTTCTTTCTCCAATTAAGTAACTTCAGATGTTCAGCTGAGCAGAGAACATGGTTGGAAGGGCTATCCAGATGCTAACAGCAATGGGATTTGGCAGGTACCACCAGCCCATCTCTTTCTTGTCATTAATGGGAAAAGAGGAGACCATCCAGGCCTCTTCTGCAGCTAGGATGGGTGGGGCTCTTGGGCACAGTTTGGGGGAGATGATACCATCCATCTTCCTTTCACTGGCAGCTTGTGGCCCTCAGTGTGCAACTGCTGCTGCTCTACAAGCCAGAGATGCTTCTGGGAGAACACATTTCCTGCTCATTCCCGTGACTTTGCTACATCTTCTGACCCCAAACCAAGCCTACACGTACTTGAACCCCATGTTATACCTTTCCTGCCATGCCTGCAATGTAAACCAACCCTTCATTTCCCTTCGCTACTCCAGAGCCCTCCTGTCCCTTCTTCCCTGCAACTTCCACGACTCTTTTCTGTTCTCTCTCCTCCCTGCTTAGGCCAGGAGGCTTATTTCCTGGCTGGATTCCTCCTGCTCAGGCAAGCCCAACTGCACAAAACCCTCCAGGCAAAAAAGAGAGTCCCTTCAGTGTCACACTGATCTCCCCACCTGCCTGGCTCAGTCCCTGCTTTGACCAAATTGTGGCTTCCCACACCGATATGGGCAGCAGGACAAGCTATGCAGCTCATATCACAAACCAACCTCTGTGGATTGCGGGAGTTACACAAGCCAAGCTGTTTCGCTATGGCTTCTTTGACAAGAAGTCTGTTCTGTCTGCGCCGGCAGCGATCAAACTGGTCCTAATCCCATAAACTCTGTGGCAGAGTCGCTGCAATAAGGCAGTCAGCTGGAGCTGGCCAACTTTCTCGCAGCTTTAGCCCAGCTCTTTATCCAGCAAGTGCTGTCCTGCCCTCGAAGCACAGCAAGATTGCAAAGAGAAGATTAGTGTCCCCCTTTCTGCCTCCCTGAGCTTAGGAGGGAGGGTCAGAGATTGGAGATGGGGGGGGGGGGAAGGCACGGATCCAGTTAACACGATTTGAGAGCATTAGGAGAGCAGAAAACGTGCATATAAGCCAGAAATTGACTTTGCGGAAAGATGGACTTTCTCAGATGCTCGATGGGAAAGAAATAAGATACAGGCACATGCTGCTTTCTGCAGGGAGTAAACCAGGCTGGCTAAGACTTGCCGGGCAGTTATCACCCCAGCAAAGGGTGCTGGCACGGGGGCAGCCTGCGCAGCAGCAGCAATCCAGCCCTGCTCCTTTTGGCCACCCATGAAAACCCCCCTGCAAGAACAGAGCCAGAACAGCCAACATGGACCCTGCCCGTCTGACCAGACGCAGCCGCCCCCGACCCCCGTGGGGCTGCGACAGCCCTGGAGGAGCAGCGGTCCTCAGGGTGGCTCGTCGCCAAGCGCTCCCTGCACACACGCCAGCATAAGCTTTCTGCCTCATCTAAATTTAGCTGCCACAAAGTCTCTCCTGCAATCCCCTAAGTCACTGGTACAACGTGTTCTGCCACCACAGGCTCTTCCCAGCTTCTCTAAAAAAAATAATTAAAAGAAAAAAATCAATCCGTAGTACATGCCTCAGATCTGACGCCCTCGCGCACACACAAAACAAATAACCTCGCAGTTTTTACACCCATCACACTCCCCGCTCTCTACACTGTATTACTAATGACAAAACTGCCTCCTACCCCTGCAACCTGTTCCCCAGCACGCCTGGCCCCCTTCCCCGGCGAGGGACGTCCTTGAGCGGAAACCTGTCCTTCCTCTCCTCCCTGCTCCGTCTCCAGCCAGCCTGACGCTGGTTTCATGCCCCATAACCCAGAGACGGATCTCACTTGGGGCCACATCTCCTGTAGCTGTTCAAATCGTCTCAGTGGCCCACCAGTCCAGAAACCCTGCTCTAGAAACCCATTTCTTCAGCTTTCAACCCCGACAGCAATATATTTTCAAAGACCCGGGCTGCAAAAACAGTTTTTGTTTGGTTGCTTTGCTTTGGTGGCCAAAGTGAGAAAAGAAAGTAATTTAGGTCAACTGAAATCAGATATTTTTTCTTGGCCAGAGGACAAGTGAAAAAAACCTCACCCCCCAAACCAGTAATAATCTGGGACTGAATGAAACATTCTGTTTGGTCTGAAATGAAGCTTTCATTTTGTTTGTAGGTGGCTTCCCCCCCCCCCGCACTTAAGAAAAAAAAAGCTAGAAAAATTTTCAAAATGAAATGTCATTTTGAAACAGATGGTTGAAAGGTTTCATTTTGAAAATGTCAAAATGAAACTTTTCAATGTTTCACATTTTTTCTTTTTTTTTCCCCAGCCAAAACTGCTTGCTAAATATGACCTGAATTCGTGAGCTGTTTCTGTTGACTGAAACCCGAATTATCTGATGCATAAGCTGTTCACTCAAAACCTTTCGCCCAGCCCTACCCTGTGCATCCTGCTGGGGCACAGAGAGAAATGCACACTAGGGTGAACGGGAAAGTAAAGCAAGCAGCAAGTCCTGCTGCAGGGAAGCAGTGCACAAGCCAGCGCCTGCCACGGCTATCCGTTCCCTTCCGCAGTCACCCCGCTTTCTCCCTGGGGCATCCCATTCTGCCCCCTTCATTCCCTTCTGGGTTTAACATCCCTTCTGCCAAACAGTTCATTCCCATTTTCCTCATTTTTAACCCCAGAGCTGATGGGTGATGCCAGCTCTCCTCCCTTCCATGAGGGCAGGGCTGGATTCCCCAGTTTTGGCCTGTCAGCACGCGTGAGGCACAGTGGGACAGAAGCCTCAGCACAAACATGCAGGAGGAAGGCCAGGTTGCCAGGAGAGCTGGCTAAACTCCACAGGAGACACAGCCGGCAAGAAGGGACAAGTCCAAGGACCTACCTTTGCAGCAGACCTTCACGGCTTCGTTTCAGAAAGTGGAAGGGCTGCCTGTGCAGAGGAGGAAGAGGATGGTGCTGTGTCCCCAGGCCCAGGCAGGAAGGACAGGGCTGTCCTGCCCGTCTCATGGGACCCAACGTGGAGCAGCTCCGTTAATCCTGGACACACTTCCCTGCAAGACAGGAGGACAGGGAGAGGATGAGCAGGTGCTGAAGGGAGAAAGATTCAATTAGGGCACAAAAGGAGGGAGGTATCAGGTAAAACAGGCCAACCACAGCGCTGACAAGTCAGTGCAGCTCCCAAACCCTGTGGGCCTAATCCTGGCTGGTGTACAAGGGACCTGAGTTTTCAGTGCATCCAAAGCACAGGAGGAAATATGAGCTGGAAACCTGGTGTGACGGGCTGCAGGACAGGGAAAAGCTTCCACTCACACTGAGGGTTGTACAGCACAAATGGGCCCAGCTGACCAAGGCAGCAGGACCCAAGGGAAAGCCAGAGCCTAACTTCAGCTTAGGCCCCTGTCCTGTTATAGTGTCCCTAGAAGAAAATCATATCCCTCACTCCTTGGTTTCTCTGCCTGCGAAGCTGGCAGACCCGCTAGTCACCAGTCCTGGTAAAGCAGCTCTAATCTGGCCTGGCAGCCAGGAGCCCTCGCAGGGACGTGGCACGCTGCGAGCAGGTGACAATATGTTTGGAGGAGAGAGGTAATGAAATAATCAGCACTAATTCAGTTCTCTCTCTCCTCAGAGTGCTGGACCCACATCTGCCACCTAGTCCTTCTGACCCCAGGTGCCAGCGAGCGTTAGTGCCCCCCTTTCACCCGGGGAAGGGAAGACCAAAGCCAAGAGGAGGTTAAGGGATTAGAGCAAGGTCGTGGCAGCGAGCAGTGTCAGAGCAGTGGCGCAGGCCCTCGCGAAGGCCTGGCTCTTTGCCACCTGCTCAGTCTGTTCTCTGACACCACGCTCTCCCATGCCAAGGATTTTAATCTCTTCTTACCCTACTCTCAAGGTGCACTCGTCCATCTGCTCTCCAGCACAGGGCTTTTTGTGCCCATGGCTATGAGGGATAGAAGAAGGCAAACAAGCACCACACCAGAAACACCCAAGCGGAGGACCTGCACTGCTGGAGAACATGTACAAGAGGGATTAATTCCTCCACCAACAGCCGTGCCTATGGCCAACAGCCATTACAGCTAGCCCAACATCACGACAGGGTTCACAGATGATTGAGGAAGACTTTGCCCACATGGCCTCTCTTGTTAAAGAGGAGGGATGATGTTAGTCCCAGACACCTGGCCAAAACCTAATCCCAGGTAGATGATCTAATCCCCAAACAGGGAACCGGCCCAGGGCTGGGCAAATCTTACTGGCAGCAAACTCATGGCCCCTCCCATGCCCCGAGCCCTAAGGAGAGGCAGGCAAGTGGTCTAGTGCTATTGCCTGTCACTGCCACTGACTTGTAACAGGACCTTGGCAAGTCGCTCCATCCCTACGCCCTGAGGCCTTGACACCAGTTAGACGTCTAGGGGATATTGCAACGCAGGAGGATAACAAGCCTGTTGAACCACACGCACAAGCCTGCCTCCAGCTTTCAGCAAGCAGGAATCAGCTTTTGATTGCAAAGTGCACAATCCAGGAGCTTTCAAGCATGAGTGAAGTCCAAATGAAGTATGGCAGCCTCAAATTCTTCCTCGAATTTGGTCTTTCAGACCTCAAGGGAGGAAGAGAAATATTTTAAAACTTTTTTTTAAATTCTTTCTTCTCTCTCTGTCTTAAATTACTCTCATGTGCTGACCTTAGAGACCCTGCATTTCCATGGCTATATTCTTATAGCTGGTCCCCCAAAGAGCTGTAGGATTCCCCAAGGAGCACAACGCGATGGAAATGCAAAGAACACCAGCAGTGCATGGCAGGGATGAGCAAAATAGTTCAGATTCAGGAGAATGTTCTGAAAAAGTTTTAATCCAACCAAAAGTCATGGCTATAAAAATCAGGTTTATACCATGCAAGAGGCCAGCTAAGAAAACCAGATGCCATAAAACCCTATAAAACAAACACTGACACCTAAACCTGAGATCCAAGAGTCACATACAGAGTTCAGGTGAGAGATTTTGGTTCATTTTCTTTCCCTCTTGCCTCTGGCTCAGCTCAGCAGCAGAGGCACTGGAACACTACAAGAAGCATTACCCTTCCAGCACAAGCACACACCACAAAACACCGTGGCTGGTGTCAGAAAACCTGTTCTTGCGAGATCACTAGCCTGATTTCGAGATGAAAGAGGATTAGATGAAGCTTAGACTAAGCATCTCAACAGCATCAAGCCATGTGATGATGCCCAGCCACTGCTACTGCTTAGGTAGCACGGAGATGGATTTATCCGTTAAGAGAGAAAACGTTTGCTCAGAGAGCCCTCCTTGGTGCAAAGATGGGCATTTGCCAGGTCCTCAGTAAACCACTCGGCATCCATCGGGGCAGGCAGGAGACATAGCTGTCTGCAGACAGGAGTCTATCAAATTAAGTCACATGGAATAAGAGACAGACTTGATCTAAACTCAAACCTCCTCCGAAGTTCAGGGGGGTGGGAATCGGAAATTAAGCCCATCTGTTCCCAAAATATTGTGCTATCAGCGAGGTGAGAAGGCTGAAAATCTAAGCTATAAAGAAATCCAAAGCGCTCAGAAGACAGAGCAAATGAGCTGTCCATCAGGGAAGAGATGCTGAGTCCCAGCTCACTACTGGAACAAGTCTGGAGATCTCAGTGCAGACCTTCCCTGCCACCAGAAAGTAAAAAAGGAAATATCTTTAGGAAGGGAGCTCCAGCAGCACGCAAATCCCCTGCATCAGCCAACCTCGGCAGAGACGAGAAGAGACGATCTGGGCTTCCCAGACCCCGCGGACTGGCTGCACAAAGGGCACCGGTGAGGGAAGGGAAACTGAGGCAGGCGCCAGCGAGGCGAGAAGGCTTGTGGAGACACTCTCCTGGGTGCCAGATGGAGCGGCGACAGCCCCGAAAGGCCAGCGCCACAAGCTCGGCAACCACCACCAGCACAGCAGTGCCAGCATTTGGCAAATGCACCTCATAGTGTGGAACTGTTTTTCAGAAAAGACTATTAAGCAATCAATCATTAGTGTTAAAAATGGCCAGTTTTGACACGTCTAGAAGAGAATTACTCTTTTTTTCCTTGGGCCCACTTTTCATTTTGAGAATCTTTCTTTTTTTAAAACATTCCCCCCTCCCCAAAATTCCAAAGAAAATCCTTCAGTCAAGTCCAAACACTTGCTTTGAATTTGACACATTTGTTGAAATAAATCATCCTGAACCCAAATTGAACCCTTACATTTTTCTTTTCCCATGAAGGAACAATGTTAAAAAACCCAGCCAGCCAGGAAATCCATTTTTTGCCCAGTTCCTGCTAAAAGTCAGGACAGCGGAGCATTGGCAAGGCCAGGCTGGGAACGGAAGTGTGGGAGGTAACAGCCAGGTGGGATTTGGAAGTGCTGCCTACAAAGCACCTCTTGGTGCCAGGACATTAAAAAAACAATTTTTACACAGCCTTTATCTCTAGGAGAGTGAAATACTGAAGCAGCAGAACTGGATCAGGAGCAGGAAGGCAGTTCCTGCAGGGTTAGGGAATAGCATGAGGCTCCTTGGGGAGCCTGCAGGGAAACTGAGGAAGATCTGGGAGTCCTGCCCAGGCCAGGATCACAGGGCCCACGCACCACGCGGGGTACCTGGCACCGAGTACTGCGTAGCACCGCAAGCCAGGCTGTGCTGGGCCAGCAAAGGAGGTGCAGCCCCTCATGTTTGCAGGGAGTAAAACTCATCAGATTTATCATTGAGTATTTATGAGCATTGAAAAAAACATGCCAGAGGGAATAAGAGGGCTTTCTTGTGGCTGGCTGCTGAATGGAATAAATCTATCCACTGGGCCTAAATTGTTTAAGCAAAAATCCCTCTCACTTGAATATTTTGGAAGAAAAATAGCAACAAAAAAAAAAAAAGGAAAAACTCTGAACCCTCATCGTTTCTCTCAAGGTCAGAGCTGTTATTCTCTTCTGTGAAGGATAGAAAAAAAAAAACCTTTCACTAGTAAATTTAGCCAAAAGAAATGAAACAGTGGGGAAGGGAATGCATTACTGCCTGGACTGACCTGCCTGGTTGGATTAGGCTATCTCTGAAAAGAGAATTCCCTGTTAAACAAAGTGAGTTATGGGGAGGCTCGGTGTTGGGGTAGATGGGCCCGGTGCAAGGAAGAGCACAGTGCTTCAGTGACCGGCTCGGTCCCTAGGGGACAGGGGCCATGGGGAGCCCCCTGGGATGCAGGATGGGGCACGATCATCACGCCCAGGAAGCCCTGCTCTGCACCGCTATTCCCTCAGAGCCACTTCCCTCACCACAGCCCCCAGCCCAGCCCTGGCATGACAGTCCCACCCCGTGCCGGGA
Source organism: Apteryx mantelli (assembly GCF_036417845.1). Taxonomy (NCBI): domain Eukaryota; kingdom Metazoa; phylum Chordata; class Aves; order Apterygiformes; family Apterygidae; genus Apteryx; species Apteryx mantelli. The sequence goes on from NC_089992.1 coordinate 22,962,387, forward strand.
AGGGGCTCTGAGAGCGGGAGGAGGAGACACAGTAGGGACAAAGGGACACTGGGGGGATTCAGTGGAGATAACGCCAGACCTCCGCTATCCGAGTGCTGCAGGGAGGGCTTGCACAGCAGTCATCTGCACCTGCAACACCCCATGCATCCCCACCGACTCCTCAGGAGCCTGCACCCTCCCGGCTGCTTTCCTAAGGGAGCTCTCTCCTTGCCTCCCTGCTTCTTATCTCCTCCAGCCCCAGCACTGTGATTTTCCACCAGATCCAGGCCCACTCCTCACTCAGGAAGTGGAGTGCCCAACACAAAACAGGCTGCTCCATGGAGGGAAGAGCAAAACAAAGCCAAGAGCAGCCCAAGAGCAGCCTCGAGAAACTGGACAGGGCACTCACTGATGAGAGAGATCAGAGGCAGAGGAAAGCTCATCAGAGAAAGCCGGCATACGGAAGGAGTGTGTGGCAGGGAGATCAGTGGGAAGAGAGCTTCTCCGTTATGGGACAACTTGATTAATTGTGGGCTGCTGCAGATGTTGTGGGATACGTGCGCATCACACCCTCTGCTGAGACAGCTGATGAGGGGCCCTGCACACGCTGGCTGTAATGCTGGCAGATGTCTTCCAGACACTGGGCAGAGAGCACCAACACCTCCCATCATCTCTGGAAGCAAACCTGGCTGCAGCACGCAGCAGAGAGCGAGCTGTGCGTGTGTGTGTACAGGACGGCAGGACCGAGGGCGAGACATTAGCCCCTTGGGCTGCAGCACTCAAGGGGAGAAGCCATGCATGCAAGACAACAGGATCCCGAGCCTCCTCTGCTATTATGCATAGGCTCTGCAAAGGTTGCTGCTTTAGTGCACTGCAGGCACTAAATTAAGGGGACATTTACAACCCATGGTGCAGAGAAGCAGCTGCTAAAGGTGGCCACTGCAAGAGCCTGGGTGAAAGGTTCCATGAAATCTCAGCTGAGGGGGAACAACTTGGGAAAAAGTCCTTCCTCTTACCTACTGCCCCCGAAGGGCAGTGCCAGGACATCTCTGGGCACCTGGGGCAAGTGGGGAAACTAACACCTGCAGAGAGCTGAGCTCAGCTCAGTGCCAGACAGGGTCTGAGACCTGCCCTGTTCAGGGGGGATGCAAAGCCCATGGGATGCTGGATTTTGCCCTAACTAGCAGAGCCCTGGCATGGAGAGCTGCGCCCTGTACCACTGGGAGAGCACTTGTTTGGAGCAAATGCAAGGAAGCGCTCCCTGGAAATGATGCTGCTCGAGTCCAAGCCTTGCCAGGGCTCTGCACGACACAGACTGGCAAGGCAGCAATCTAGAGCGCTGAGCGGCTTCTGGTGGCAAAACAAGCCTTGCTGCTTGCTTTGCCTTTTTCACTGTCCTCGATAGCCAGGCTGGCTGCAGCTGCCAGAAAAGGGGGTCCTATGGGGTGACAGAGGAGCAGAGGGTGGCTCCTAGGAGTGGCGAGCATTGCTCCTTTCCTCCTCCTGTCCCAACACCTAACCCAGCTCACCAGGGCTTTCCACCCAGCTCTGTTCCTTCCTCTGGCAGGAACAGCCAACCCTAGCCCTGGCAAAGATCCAGCATACCCATGAGCTCCAAGCTAACCATCTTCCCAGCCCTCCCCTTCCCTCTCCATTTCTTCCCTGTTCCTCCCCTCCTCCCTGGTGCTGCAGCAGTTTCTGGCTTGTTTTCTGACGAGCAAGGAGGGGGACCCTTTTCCTTGCAGGTTCAGGAAAGCGCAATGCTGCGCTTGGCCACAAGCAGAGGGGTGACTGGCTCTAGCAGAGGGTTGGGGGTGTGAACAAGCAGCCAGCGACATCTTTCCTCTCTTATCTGCACAGCTGGAATTTACTCCAGCAGATGCAGCAGGACAGCACCTCTTGCCCCAGCCTGGGATCCTACCCCGAGAAATACAGCGTCAGGCAAGGATGGGGCACACCAGCCCCAGGCTCTGCCTCCGGTGCCTGCCCTGCTGTGTCCTGCCTGCAGACCTAACAGCTCTGGGCAAGGACAGGTTGTGCCCCATGCGTGACAGCAGCTAGCACAGCAAAGGAGCACGGGCATTGCCAAGTGCCAGGAGAGCACCAATGAGAATAAAGCTGCTGGAAGCAGCCCCGGCTCAGGCCCCGGGCAGGGGGTGGCCATCTCCTCTCTGCCCAGGGTGCTGAGCCCAGGGGACAGTCACCTCCTGGAAGTGGCTGAGGAGAAGGGAAGGTAGAGGAAGATAAGGCAAGAGCACGAATGAGCCAGCACGCACACGTGAGAAGGAGGAAGAGAAAGGGATTATCTCAGCTCTGACCAGCACAAAGGCAGGAGTGGAGGCAAGGTGCACTGAAACGGGATCTCAAGGTCACGGTGCGTTGTGCCAACCAGCACACACATTAGCTTTCGTCAATAATTCAGCACGCTGGGTCAGCGAGCAGAGCCGGGGGGGGGGGGGGCTGCAACCAAAGGCAGGCTGCTTCCTTCAGAGGCTGAAGGGGGATGGATGAAGAACCCCCAGAGTGATCCAGCCCCCCCACTCCCCAGTACGCCATAGCAGGGCAATGGGCATCAATCTCCAGCCTGATGGACTGAAAAGGCCTTCTCCAAAATGTCTGGCTAAGGCTAAGCATCTATGAGATCTCTGTAACAAAGAGGGAGTTCTGGGCTAAGAACTTTTTGGCCAGTTAGGAGGATGCGCTGGAAGCTGCTTGGCTGGACCAAGGGGCCTTTTCTGTTCCTTTATAGTCTATCCCTGGTCCCAGCCACCATCACAGCTCCTAGTTGTTTTATCCACCCATCTACAACTTGTTACAACTACGGTGTCATTGCCAAAAGCACTGAGAACACACAACCCCGTGGAGTCCCCTAGACTCCACCTAGACAGACCAGAGCTGCCAGCTTCCCCCCAGACCCTCTGCTAGGGCCAATGTGTCTGAGGCCATGGAACTGCAGTGGCAGGAGTGACCAGGAGGAGAGACACCAGCAAGGCTGAGGGCTGTAGCACTGCTACAGTTGCTGGATTTTATTCTCTGTAACTTGGCATTGCATGCATTTTCACAAAAGCAAAGGGAAGGCCAGGGATGGGGCAGAAAGGCACCCCACTGCTGGAAGGTGATGGGCAACGGGGAAATTGGCCCACTTGCTAGCTGGAAAGCACAAACAGCATTGCTCCCACAACCAGACAGCCCGTAGATCCTTTCAGGAAAGTGAACTTAGTAAAGCAAAACCAACCCCCTCCAAAGCCATCGTTTTTTCCTGTCTGTAGGAATCTACAGATACTGTAACCGTCCCATGCAGTGGGAGCTATTTGCTTGGAGGGGCCATGTGTTAGAGATATTTGAACGCTCAGTCATGCAACTGGCCCAGTGCAGCTTCTGTAATCTCTCATCCAAACAGGCTGCTTCACCCCTCTGCAGCCTCCACACCAAAGCAGTGCACCAGCAGCACCGACCAGGCCGCACATACCGTGGGCTGTCACCGAGGCCAGCTCCAAGGATTGCTCCAAACGTCTCAGGAACAAATGGCTGCTCCTTTGCAACTTCAGAGACCTCTCAGCTGTCAGCAGTGCCAAGATCCTGCAGATCCCAGATTGTGGGATAGGATGTTTTTGGAAACCATACATCTTCGTTCCCCTGAGACTTGCTGCACTTGACAAAAGAATCATCAGGAGCCAATTTCTGGCCTCTCTTGTGTAGCAGGTCAGACTGGTAGGTCATGAATAGTCTCTTCTTTCCTTAAACATACAAGTGAAATTTAGAGGTCTAGAACTCCTCTGAAAGTCCAGACCTGACCGTGAAAGACTGCCCTGGAGCAAGGGATCCTGGCTGAGCATGTTGCAGGGCACTCATCTGATGAGCCATGGGGAAACTGTGACACCTGAAGTTGAGGCCTAGGCCCATTACAGGAATAGAACTGGCTCAGATTGAACCATTGCAACTTTCCATCACTTTGCAACCAATCATCCATTCTGCGGGCCAGCTGGCTGCCACATCAGTGTGCTTCCCATTCATTTCAAGTGTCCTGATAACACTGATGCTTTACAAGGCTAGCTCAAGAAGCCTTGGGAGAGTTATTATCCAAATCCAGGTGGCTGGACCCGGCCCAAATCTTAGGCAAGTGATTAAAATGATCGGCATATTTTTGGAAACAAAACTGCTGTTCTATACCTGCCATCCATCTTCAGAAAACTACTGACTACATGATCATAAAATTGGATACACCTGTAAGCCTCCTCGACTGCACAAGTGCTTTAGACTAAGGAAGCTCATCCTTCCCTGTGCCTGCAACTTCCCTGGACCAGCCACCCCTCCTGCCTTCCCTTGCTGCCCTCACAGGCTCAGAAAACAGAGCCCTTTAGCCAATGCACTCCTCTGAGGCATCGTGTTGCCACACCTGGGCAGCTCTCATTACAGGATCAGGGATGGGAACACAGAGCAACAGGGATGAGTTTGCTGAATTGCTGGCCTGCACACTCATGGCAAGCTGGGCAGAGCCCTGGCTTGGATGGATTTCTCCATAAGGGTTACACAGCAAGTCTGCTCTGGCTGGGAACAGAGACCCACATAACTGTCTTCTCTTAGGATCTGGATCCAGGTACTATCCAGACCATCCAACCATGTCCCCTTGCTCCTATGGGACACAGTTATGTTGCTAACAGAACTCTTTCCCTTTGACTACAGACACTTGCTAAAAATCAAGATGCCCAGAGAGCATCATCCAAAAGCCAGCTATCAACAGTGCCCAGGATGAGCCATGGGAAAACAGCTCCACAACCCTTACCCCTGCTCTCCTAACTGCTTCAAATGATTCATCCATGAGACTTTTGGCCCTGAAAGGCAGAAAACACATTTTTTCCTTCCCTATTTGTTGCTAGGTGTATTAGGCTAGTTTTCTGTCATGTTCATGGAAATATCACTCAGATGTCAGGGAAAGTGCTCTCCCTCCAGCAGGCACCATGGGAAGCTTACAGGAGTGGTGAGCTACTGATTTCTTTGGTTATCCTCAGAGGACATGTAGTGGCAAGAGAGCAAACGTGAGCTCTGTTCAGAGACTGTACGGTCCCTCCATGGAGAACAGGCTTAGGAAGTGCATAACCTTTGCATTTTCAGTCTCCACTTTGAACAGGCAGGTGAAGGAAAGCAGTTATCACTGTGTGAAAAGCCTCAAATTGTTCAGCAGAGCCTCAGGAAACCTCTGGAAGCAAAGCTGAGTGTGAGATGCCTGACCAGGCTGCAGGAACGCTGCAGGACACTGCTCCCAGGCAGGTGGGTTTCTCATGCTGGCTTTCCCACGAGCACAGGCAGCTGGGAGGATGCTCCTGCCCAGATCCCTTTTGCATTCACACAGCAGAAAATGAAGTGCCAGGCCTCTGATCTCAGCTTTTAATCCATTACTCCTGAGGGCCAGAAGTTAAACTTTAAACAAGACAGCATCTTTTACGTGTGGACACAGATGTGTTAAAGACCAGCCTTAGTGTTTAGGAACAGACTAAGACAGGGAATATAAGTAAGGACAAGCCTTGTCTGTTTGAACCAGTGCAGTCTCAACAGCCCAAACCTGCTTGGTTCAGTTTAACCTGTTCCCCCAAGGACTGGAATAAGGCCCTAGCAGGCTTTTTTGACTCCCCAAGGATTTACAGAGCATGCTTGGACAGGAGTTTGTGTTGGTCTTAGGGTTACTTTGTATGTCCTCAGCACCAGAGAGCCCAATATCCTGAAATCTAAAGGGAACAGAGAGGTCATTCAGGCACAGTTTTATATCCCATAAGTAACCGACCTGCGCCAAATGCTCAGCTAGGGCACCAGAGTGGAAGCTGCCAAACTCTGTGCTTAGAAGTTGAACTGTGCTTAGCTTGGGATCCCAAACAGGATAAAATCTGCATTTAATACCTATTATCCTAACATCTCCCCATCTGTCCACTTTCCTCACACGCCTGTAACTGCAGTGTGCCAGGGCTGCCTGATATCAATGGCACTTTAATTTCATCATTCCCAACTTATTTAGAGCAATTAGGAGGCAATGAGCACATGCCAGGGGCCAGGATGCACTTGAATAGCATCCAAGGGTTACTGCAACATCGCAGGAGACCTTCAGATGGAATTATCGGTCTGCAAAAAAACTTAAATAAAAAGGAAGGCAATCCCCAAAGGGAGGATAAGGTTCTTTTTGGTCCTATAGGTCCCTTTTTAATTTGAAATCAGCCGACAGAAATGTAAAGAGATGATATTCCTCATTTAATTAGTAAAAAGACAGTGTCTCAGGTTGAAAGGCAGAGCTGGATTTTGCCTGGGCATCTGGCTGCAAAAATGATTAGAGAGAGCAAGGCAGGGATTCCTGTGAGGTCGATTACCTAATCCCATTTCAGGACAGCAAGTTTTGCCATTGACTTTCCTGGGAGCAGAGGTAAAAGCTGAGCAGTTTTGGAAATCCCACCCAGAACGGCAAAGCAACAAGAAAACTGTTTCTCCCCAGTGATTTCTGCTGAGTGGTTGGAGTGCTGCATGAAGCCAGTGCCACCAAGAAAACTACCAAAAAAGCCAGCCAGCAGCCTGGCTTCTTCTTGTCCCTGTTTCATAGCAAGGCAGGTGAAGTGCCAAAGGAGGGAACGGCTCCTCACTTCTGATTTAGCCACATGCCCACACTCCTCCTGCACAGTCTCTTTAAATGTCTGCCTGCATGAGAAAAGCAATGCCCTATTTTTTCCTGAGAAGCTCAGTACAGCCTCCACCTCAGAGCACAGCACACACAGGTCTTATTTAGGATGCTTCAAACACATCCAGAGGGACTTTGGTAACAATCTGCAGAAAGAGAAGACTAAGTGGGCAACCTGAGTCAATTCATTGCTTACAGGAGTGTAGACAAACATCTTCCATTTGAGCAAAACTAAGCACAGCTCCTGTCAACTCTAGGGAGCAGGGGAAAAATGCAGCTTTCCTAGCACACTGCATTGATGCAAAATAACTGCACATCACCTTTCTCATTCTGTCTTATAGAAAGAGGGACCCTCTCCTGAAGCTATGATCCCAGCTTCTGATCTTGGCAATTTCTTCAGAGCACAGAAGGAGCTGAGCACTGCCTAATCTGCTCTGATGGGTGAGAGCTCTGGAGGAGATTAGATTTCTCATAAGAGGGAGAAAGCAGAGCAAGACGTGTCTGTGAAGGGAGCAGCATGTGTGCGCACGCGTGTGCATACACTGGAGAGATGATTATAGCTGGCTGTAAAACTCAGCTCTGAACTCATTGCCAAAGAGCCTGACTCATGCAGACAAATCAACACAGCATCATATCCACTGCATGTGGGAAGAGTAGATCAGCACAGGAATTATGGGAGACCCTGCTCCAGAGTCAAAGCAAGACCTGACCTTTACCTTGCATCCTGTCCTTGAGAAGTCACTTTAGCTGTCAAACAAGATCTACAAAGATCACCTCCCCGACTGTTCCTGCAAACCAGAAGAATCACTGGGAGGCAAGGAAGCGCCCTGCCTCTGGGGGCCTCTCCTATTTCCTTTCCTCATTAATGCTGCTGATAAACGTGCTGGTTTACAAGCCTGAAAGCGTAAAGCTTCTGCTCATCTACCCACCAGCAGAGCCCAGGCTTGGGCCACATAAGGGCGCTCCATGCCATCTCTCCCATGATCCTCTATCTAGGGCAGAACAGAGACCTCAAGCTCCCCTCTGCTCTCCGACTCCGATCTTTCTGTGAGAAAGATCATGACAGCACTTTGTGTACCATGTCAACAGCAAGGCATCTACTGGAGATTTGGACACTGAGCCAGCCCGGGAAAAAGCCCTAGTCTCTACAGCTGCAAGACATTAATGGCTTCCTGTCACTGTACTGTGGTGGCCAACAGCACTTCCTTTCACCTCTCCCCATCAGTGTACTTAGTTTCCACAAGATAAAAGCCACAAACTGGCACTCAGTGTGGGTGACATGATTTCACAGAACTTTTTAATGCCGTCAGCAGCCATGTGCACAGAAGCGCCTCCAGGGGGGATGGGGGGGATTCATGGGAATATATGCAAAGCACCAAAATAAGAACTGCTAATAAGATGTATTTTCAAATGTCACCAAGTTATGATCTATTGATCTCGCACCAGAAGCTTGACTTTTTCTATGTAATATTAATCTATGTCACTTACAACACGTTCTGGGAACTGCAGATTGAATGAGTGCCATTAAACTAAAATTAGGCATTAGAATTATTATCTGCTAGGGGCCCAATCCTGCAAAGTGCTAAAGAGCCAATCCAGCATAACAGTAACTTCACAGCCTGCCAGGAGCACCAATGCACCCCAGTGAGCAAGCTCAGCCACCCCAGGTTAAGCCCCAGTGCCAGGGCTGTGCACAGCTGGAGCACAGTGCTCAGCACATAGCAGGGCTGATCTCCATGGGTGCACCTCCATGACAATTTAAATGTATCCAGATCAAGACTCCTTACAGCTTCACCATCCAGGTATATGCAGCCCATGTCCCTTCCTGGGCCAGCCCTCAAACAGGCATGACTGCAGTCACCAGGAAAGGGGCAACCCAGATGGAAACTCACCCTAAGTGATGTGCTTTCAGTCAGCTTCCTTCACCAAACCAGCTCCCACCCTGCTGCCAGGGTAATGCCCCTGCTCAGGAACAGCCTGAAAGCAGCACAGCAAAGTCTGAAAGAAGCAGAGTCAACTCCAAATAGGCACATGAGTTAGTCCTACCCTGAACAAAGGAAACCCCAGAAAGGAAAGCATCTTCAACCCCATGCGACACACGTTGGTAAGACAAGAACGTAATGCCCCCAGAAGCTAGCAGTGTGGCTGCCACCTGCACCACCACGATCAAAGGATCCCCGTGTGTCCTGCTGTGCATCCACGCCACCCCGCACTGATCTAGGCAAGAGGCCCCTGCTGCAGCCTCACCCTCTCTTCCAGCCACACAGTCCTGTCTCCTCCCTGCACCAAATGTGGGTGGGGGCAGGAATATAGGGCTGGGGCAGGGTGCTGACAACACCAACCAGGCCGGCCTTATGAGTAACTCCATTTCCCCATAGAGGTTACCATGAACCTGAGACCATGATTCTGGTAGGTGCTCTAGAAACAGGGAAGCCAAACTGTTTAGCAGAAGGTTTTCCAGGAGTTGAAAAGCTCCAACTGGGTTTTGGCCAAGTGTTTTAGATCCCTTTCAAAAACAAGGCCTATCCATAGCCACTTCTAATGGCCCAATTGACTGTTCTACGCTGTGTGCTAACAGAGACAAGTTGCCTCCTTCAGACCACTACAACATGGCTGAGAGCATCAGGAGGGGAAGATGATGGGCTCGGAAAGGAAGAACATCCTTCCTCGGCACCACTTCAGCTGGTGATGGGAGCGCCAGAGCTCTCCGAATACTGTTACAGTAGTGCTGCATAAAAGCAATAAAGCCCTAAACCAACACATTACATATTTACTGAGCTACACATCACATGAAGGACTGTCTCCAAGACACCACACAAGGATCTGAAACAGACCAACCACAGGCTGTAAAAAGCAACAGGCTCGGCAGACATCCATGGTGCCCACGGCCTGGGTAAAGGTGCATGCAAGAGCTGAGCACGCAGCAGCTTGGCTGCAGGGAACCGACAGGATGATCAAGCCATTTAACCAAAGGAGGCAGCATAAATCAGTCTCCTACGCCAGAAACTCTGGCAAGCCCCAGCAATTGGGCATAAAGTCCGCAGAGGAATCGGCATCCAGATGAGGAAGGCAGCTTCCAGGGCAAGTCCCTGCTGCGGGTGCTGGTGCGCAGCCTTGGGGCACCCGAGGAACCGGCTGCTCCCTACCCAGCTGCTGGCCCCGCAGCACCATCCCGCTATTTCGCCCTGCTCCTTTGTTTTCACTCCTAGCACTCCAGAAATTTTCACTTCTGTGCTCAATGAGTTGTCCTTTCCAAATGCCTTCTGCCCACAGGAGAGCGAATTACATGAAGTGCCACTTGATGTTTTCAATAACCATCATTGCGGCACAGGGCTGATACGGAGCCTCCAGTGGTAAATTGCCATGACAGTTTTGGCAGGATGAAATAAGTGGTCTTTAAAAGACCTTTTTCTCCCTCTGCGGCCCACACCTGGCTGCTTCCTCACCCCCTGGTCGCGGTGCCTGGCTCACGTGCCCCCCAGGGACACACAGAGGGCAAAGCAAGGGGGGGACGAACAAACGGCATCGGGGCGAGGCCTGGACGGGAGACGACAGACCTGCTCGTAGGCCCGCAGAGTTCACCAGCCGCCTCCACAGCGAGCGCCCAGGGCTCGATCCCCCGGGGCCTCACGCCGAGGCGCCGCCCTGCCCGGGCAGCGAGCAGGAACACGCCGCCACCACAGGGGCTGTGAACTACCACCAGCGCCAAACCGCTCTGACCTCTTCGGTATTCTGTGCTCCCGTTGGCCACTGGTTTCCCCCCGCTGCCCGATTAGGCTGCGAGCAGAGATGGAGGCCACAGAGGTCACGGTGTCCCGGCCCCGCCAGGCCGCTCTCGGCAGGGCGGCTGTGACGAGCTGGGGAAGGGTCCTCAGCCGAGGCTGGCGGCAGCCTGGAAGGGCAGGGCCAGGCCCCTGGCACCTGCGCCAAGCTCCTGCTGCAGCATCAATGCCTGCGCCCGACCCGCCGCTCTCCGCCATGCTGGCCGCCGCAGGGCTGTGATCATGCGGCCCATGGGAACGGCCACAACCAGCGCAGCAGAAAGTCAATAGACATCTCTTGGAAGATTTGGCATGCCCTCTGCCTGCCCCAGGGGTCAGAGAGAGGCCAGGAGCGAAGCCTCCTCTGTGACTGGGGCTCCCTGACTGCCCACGCTCACACTGCGGGTGCCGACAGGCCCAGGCAGGCAGCACCTGGGCAGACGACTCCCCTGCACCTGGCTTGGCTCCGTACTAGGCCCTTAGTGCAACCAAAGGTCATGTTTACAGAACACTTAAAAAAAAAATCTAAAGACACACACTAGAAACTTCAAACAGTTACTCGCTAGCCAAACACAGGGCAGGAAAGCCCGTGCCTTTCCAGAGCATGGCTATTAGTCCTCTGCTGTGGTTTCAAAACTCACCTCACACTTTCAGAAATCCGCTGTCCAGGCCAGCTGCTCCCTCAGGGAAGGGGAGCCAGGAGCAGAGGTGACCCCAGCGGAGGCAGTGCCCCCCCCAGCAGGGCGCAGTCCCACAGGGTCCAAACACCCCGCGCAGAGCCAGGGTTGCTAACAGGGTCCCTCGACAGCCCCAGACACGGGGGCGATGAACCAGGTCCATCCAGGAGCAAAGGAGACAGGGCTGGAGACAAGCCTTCCTACAGCAGAGCTCAGGAAAAGCCTGGAAGCCCCAGCCCGAGCTTAAATATAGCTCCTGGGCAGGGTGTGGGTGGGGCCCCAGGTGAGGCTCCTCAGGGCAATTAAGGCCTATTAGCAACCTCAAAGCCCTCATGCAGAGCACCCAGGCAGCCTGCTATCCACAGGTGGTATCATTTGGGTACAAGGGTGCTGAGGGAAAATCCTGCTCTTCTGGCCTCATCACTGCCCACTAACATGCTGCTTTCGCTGCAGAACCAGACCCACATGGGAATAGGTGCTGGGCGGTGCACGCAGTGTCGGCGTCTAGTCTCAGCTAGTTCCCTCGACTTTGTCTTCAGATGGGCACCTCCAGAGGAAGGGTCACCCCTACTGTGGGCATCTGCTTCAGGCACTGGCAGTCAAGATAGGCTTAAGCTATGTCCTTTGCTTTCAGATGGCTTGTGAGGCACAAGGAAGCACTGTGTGAGCCCCTGAATTGATTTCAATGTGAGGTAAAATTGGTTTGCTTATACCACCAGGAATGAAATTAGTGTGAATTTCAGCTCCAGTGCTGAGAGGTTCAGCAAAACCCCACCACAGCTCCATCCCGAGATCTGACAGTGAACAGTCCTAGCACCTGCCACCGCAGAGCTGACTTTCACTCCTGCTTCTCAGGGCCTTTAATGCTCGGCTGGAGTAAATTACTGGCACTCCATTCAACTCAATGGAACAACACTAATTTATGCTAGTTGAGAATATACCCATACATGTATAAATATTGCTATGGGCTCAGCTTCTGGGAAAATACACTACATGGTTCTTTTTCGTTCAGTGCAGCTCCAAGGCTGGTCTCGCTGCTGAACACCTAGAACTGCAGTCGTGCCATTCCCTCGCCCTTACGTAAATGCGCAAATAAGGAATTTTGCATTATATCATTAAACAACATTGCAACTTATGATACAGTGTTTATATGCGAACCACTCAGAACATGGCACAGTGATGTTTTAGATCAGGTTAGGGGAATGTCTATCAGGAATGGTCTACACTATGTAGCTCTCGCTTTGGGATTCGAAGGACTTCCTGCAGGGCCTTTCGGCCCCATCTTGTAGGAGTCTGTACTCTGCAAAAGGTGAACTTGCACAGTCATTTAGAAATGGATCTATTTAGGCCAGGGCAGAGGGGAGCTTTATCGTGAACGCAATGGGCCTGGCTGTAAGATAGAATCAGGCTTTTGACTCTTTATTTGTTCGTAAATGTTCATAGCTTGGGGAAATATATGGCAAATGCTTTATCCAAATGTAATGCTAGTATGAATAGTACTAGAGCTGCTCAAGATGGAAATGTTGGAAATGGGTAAACAGCACTCAACTAGCTTCTCCTTTGTTAATGTGAAAAAAAAACAACAAAAAAACTAGAGGCAGAAAAGCTAAAGGAGCTAAAGGATAGCAAGAAACAAGGAACAACCAGAAAATCCACAAGAAAGAAATGATATTGAGAGGCAGAATTGTCTATGATTGGCAAGGGCAGTGGAGCCTCTCAGGATGAACACGAAGGGTTAAAAGTTGCAACAGCTACTTTCTGAGACATGGAAAATATCACAGCTCTGGCAACACATACTCAAATTTTTCTAAAATAATGTTAGATTTTAGGATTTTTTTAAAAATGGATCTGGGCAAAGGAGTGCATTGACATTAGTGACAGATGGGATGGAAAAATTTTGTTTGGAAAAAATATCTTCTTTTGAGTCACATGCATGCAAAAATGAAAACAACTTAACCCCTCCAGTTCCCACCTCCTCAAGTACAAGTTATAACACACCAGCAAAGAGACAATTTCTGATGGATGTCGAAGACAGACCTTTGACCCTTCAGTTAAATAGAGGCCAAATCTGGAACTAGCAGAAAAAGAGCAGAAATGCCTTACAAAGAACCATTTTTCCTCTTCACTGGATGTCCTTCCCGTGAGCCAGGTGGTTCAGCCCGGTTTTCAGTCAGGTCTGGGGTTTGGGGCAGAGCCCTTTTAGCACACACAGAGCATAGGGATGAGGGTCAGCCCATGCTCTCCCAGGCTGGCCTCAGACAGCGCCATCCTCACCAGCAGCTCCAGTCAAGCTGCACACTGAGGTGCAGAAGGCTCCTGAAGACTGAAGCCCAAGCACTGGAGCCACTGGCAGGGTTCAGGCCCCAACCTCCACGCATTGCCCCACTAAGTGGCCGGCTGGAGCTCTGCAAGCCAGGCATTCAGGAGGGGTGGCTTGGGCTGGGCACTGGGCTGCCATGTGCTGGGAGGCCCTGGAATGACTGGGCTGAAAGCCCCGGGGAGCAGTGGAGATGGAGCAAGGGGTCCCCTTAAACCTACCACTGCTGAGGAAGCAAGGCTGGAGTTCTGCAGTGCTCTTGCTGCAGGAGAGGTTTCACTAGCACACCGGAGAAGGATGCTCAGGACATGCCGACAGGGATGGCTCTTTCCCAGTGCTGTTCATGTTAGGGTATTGCACTACGACCTAGCTGTTTGCTCAGAGCTCTGCCAGCAATGGAAGCTGTTAGGGATTTGTCAGCACAGGTTGGACTAAGAGGCTATATCATTTCTGGAGCCTGCAGCCCCAGAAGCGACTGGATTGTAGCAAGTCCTAGTAACCACATCATCATCTCCCAAAGAAAGCCACTTAGCCAAGCACACACCACAGCCCAATGATGCAGAAGCCCTGGACCACAGTCCTTAGCAGCAGTCACTGGCTGTTTCAGAGGGGTACGGGCCTTGCAAGAGCCTTGCTCAGACTGCAGAGGCAACGAGCAGTAGAGAGATGAGACTGGGGGAAAACAGGTTTTATCTTGAAAAACAGATGCCTAGCAAGGAGTTGTGTTTGCCCACCTAAGAACTGAAGCCTGAACGGGGAGCTCCAAAATAAAACTGAGGAATATGGAGCCTGGCTCCCCCTGTCATGGATGCAGCTTGCTTGCAGTTTGGGCTGAATCTGGGTTGTAAGCTGGTGCCAGCTTGGCCGGCCAGCAGACCTCAGCAGCCCCACGTCTGTTCTCTCCCCTCCCTGTCCCACCGATCCAGAAACCAGCTTTTCTCTCCATGCCCCGTAACAACTCCCGCACACCTCAGCTACCTAGTCACCAGCTACCTTGTCCTTCCATGCCCCTTACCTCTTTTCAGCTAAGCTCACAAAAGATGTCAACAGGGCACCGCATTAGCAAAACTCCTGCAGGAGGAACATCAAACCCGACCACAAACCCACCGCAGATCAGAGTCGGGGCTGGCGGGGAGAGGGGAGGAGTGAGAGGCAAGAAGGAAGGTTGTGAAGAAGAGTGGGACAGGGGAAGGAATTACAAAGCATTTGCCCTTGTGGTAAAGCCAGCTCGAGATGAACTCCCACCGCTGCTGTTTTGACAGCCCGAACGCACTCGCTCGCACAATATCTCTGTCTTGTTAAAGGTAATTACAGTTCTTCCTGTGTAATGAGATGGTTTTTAAAGGCCATTCAAAAGAAATTTTCTATAATGAGGTTAAGGGTTTTATGGTGTTATACATCAAGGGAGCTGGTAATTGGTCGGATCCAGGCAGCATCCTGAAGCAGGGAGATAGGAGGTTTTGCGAATAATAGGCTAGCACAGAGTGCAGAGTCTCCAAAATGTTTTGGTTCTGCAAAAAGGAGAATAAAAGTGGAGGAAGGAGGGGAGAAAAGAGTGAAAGAAAAAGGAAGAGAGTCAAAAGCTGCCAGCTTCTGCAACACTAAGGTGGTTCTTTCCAGGTTGTTTTGGGCGGGTATTGAGGAGCTTAATGGGAGAAAAAGGACAAGTGTGTGTGTGTAGTGGACCCCAGGTTAATCAAGGGCTTTAGTGCTTCTGGTCCATGTGGGAATTGTCACTTTGGAGTAGCAGCCAGCACAAATCTTGGGCAGGCAGCAGGGAGAGACCAGGCTGGACTGCCCTCCGCACCTCAGGGTTGGAGCCTGCAGCAAAGGTGGCAGTCAGCATGTCAGGCTTTGCATGATGAAGGATCTGGCTGATCAAGACCTGCAAATCACTCCAGTCCGCTCCACAAGGCTTTGCCTGCACAAGGATCTCCCTGCTACACACTAAGTGATGTTATGGTGGTTTGAATGTGATGAGGATTAGGTGTAAATTGCTCCCTACTTTTTACTTTTCCCCAATAAATCCCAGGCCCTTCTCTCAGTATGTGCAGGAAAAAACACAGGCAGTCCTGTCACCCACCATTCAAATCAAGCCTTTCACAATGCTCTCAAACTCTGGAGTGCTCCTTGTTTATTATTACTATTATTACTGCTTCTGTTCCCTCCTGATGCCTCTGTTCTTCCAGGGCCTGGAAGCAGCAAGATCATTATTCTTAAGCATTTAGCAACAGTTCCCCTGCGCTGTTGTGGGAAGGCCTGCAGCATTTCTCCATATTTAGAAAAGGCTGATGGTAGCTCAGGCACTGCTGTGGGTGAAAAACAGGGGAGCCAAACTCGAAGAGCGGCTATTTTCATGCTACACCCAACCCGCAAGCCCCAAGCACTAGCAGCTTCACAGGAAAGCTTATTCCCTCAGGATCTCCAGCCCACTTGTTCACACTGAAGAGGCAGGAGTGGCAGTGGAGAGACAGGTACCTGAACTTTGGGATGCTTAAGTGCTCATCTGATTGAAAAATCAGCCTCTAGATCTATGGAGGTTCACCCAGCACTTACGCTGGCATTGCTGAAAGAGTTGGACAAGTGTGCTAGCTGAGAGCACTTTGCATTACTCCCACCTTTGCTGCCAGGATTACTAGCTCGGGTGGTTGGGGGGAATGACTGAACCCCAGCCTCTCTAATAAATCTAAATTATCCCTCAACACATCAGCTGAATCTGCTGTGAACTTCCAAAGATGGTTCAGTAGGGGCTTTTTAGGGCTTTTGAAGTTTTCCTGAGTGTACCTGCCCATACAGCTGCTTTATCTCCATAACTTGCTCTTTGAAACAACAGCCAGGTACAAGCTTTGATTTGTGATTTCTTGCCAGTGTCTCACTGGGGTAGTGGAACTGACTTTGCAAGAGATGGACTTAAGCCAGGATGTGTAGGTTTGAAGTCCTGTGAAAACATGGCACAATTGAAGGTGGGAATTCACAGGTAAATCCTGCAAAATTGTGAGCTGATGTAACTTAGTACTGTTGCACTGCAGCTGGAGGAACTGCTGCTGTTTTCCTCTGCTGAGGATACAGCCCAGTGATTCAGTCCCCTAAGTTGGCTCCGTAGTCTTATTCCCAGCTGAACTTACAGGTGTTTAGGATCCAGGGCTATCTCTCATCCCTACCTGCTACTGGAAATTACATAACAACTGCTGGATCCTCAGGAAACATTTTTTAATGGACAGAATTAACAACGCCCATTCAGCTAAGGCAGCCCACGGGGGTCAGAGCAGAAGGGATTCTGGTGATCTTGTTAGCATACAACATGGCTTCAGAGGCACCATGGAGGATGCATAACTAATGTGCATGTCTCATTTCTGGAGATAGTGCAGTGCCCACGTTTTAGCACCTCTAAACTCCACTCTGAGGAACAAGCCATGCATCAGCTTGCATGTCTCAGTACCAAGCAGGGCAGTTTCTGTGACTGGTTATTGATGGCTCCACCTCCAGATAAGAAAAAGTTTGCTCCCACTCTCCAGTGGGAACACGAGCATGTTACTCTGCCTTGCTACAGCTCCTCCATTAGCTGCCCATTCCTAGATTTCTGCCCATCAGCGCAACAGCCCACTTGCTGTTCTGCTTGGAAACTCGGGTCATGCAACATCGTGTTGAGAAGAGACTGCAAATCCTTTCTGCAAGCTGGGCTCTCCCATCTGCTGGAGGACCATGAGCACACCTGGACTTTCACAAATTCACTTATGATTGAAAACATGGCTGGATGCAATAGGGGTCCAGCTAGCAGGATATATGCAACCCATTATTCTGGCTGCCCACAGGGTGCAGTTAATTATTTAATCCACAGGCCATTGTTCCCATTCCCTGCCTGGTGTTTCCTTAGCCCAAGGGGGAAGGATCTCAAAGAGAGTTCAAGCTGAACAGGTAAGCCAAGGCAGCCACAGACAACGCCTGTTACAACAAGCCATGTCCTCTGCACTCAATCCCACAAACAAAATTTTCTGGAGGTATAATGCAAATACAAGAGATGTCCTGTGCTTCTGAGGCACAAGCATTATTCCAGCATTCACCAAATAGTCACAAATGTCTCCTTTTGCTCCCTCCTTCTTCCCTTACCACCAACCCAGGCTTCAATGAATCCACTTGCTTGGGCAGAGGGAAAAGTTTCAGTGGGATGCAGGCTGCAAAACCCCTACAAAGGTCACTAAGAAAGCCTGGGAACATCCCTCCTCACCAGAAGTCCCCAGGCAGACCTTGCTGGTCTCTCCTCCAAAGCTGTAGGCCACACCAGAACATCTCAGGTGACAACAGCCAAGCCTGGCACCATGGGACCTCTGCTGCGGCTGTGACACCAAGCGGGACGCCATGGTGGGGGGATTTCTGGCAGGCAGCGGAGATCCCTGTTGCCTGCTCAGCAGCACGGCCTCCCCTCACTCCCTCATTCGGGGCACGGGGAGACCCAGGGGTCTGTGCAGAAGATCTGATGCATCTGCTTTTGCAAGTGAACAGGAGTCTGGCCTGCCTTCTTGCACCATCCCTCCCTCACCACGCCACTGTGCATGATACTCAAGTACTCTGCACGGGCTACAGCTGGGCTGGGCTGCTGTTCATGGACACGGAGGTGGAAGGAAACAGGCTTTCTCTGGGGGCTGTCAGCTTCCTGCTTTCATGAACATAAAGAAGAAAAGGAAATCTCTCCTAGATCCTAGATTTCAAACCACACTAAGTGCATTTTGCAAGATGCCACCGGTCGCTGGGTAACATATTACTCGCCTTATTCTGCCTGAGGAGTTGCATTTAATATCCTGCCTATTTATGTTTCTTAAAGACCAATTAAATATTAAAGGCATTTATCAAGGTTTAACACTGCAGTGAGTATAACAGCTTGGATGCCAGCGATGCCACTGCGTGTGGTTGCAGAGGGGAAGTGCGAGGGGAGCCACGCGTTTCTGAGCTGCCGCGTGCTGCTCTGCCTTGCGCACCTGTGCCAGCCATGCCATTAAGCAGAACAAGGTGGGGATGCAGATGGCTCAGCGGACTGGCGACGGGATGCTACCACCCTTTTTAGCTCTTGGTCACTGCTTTAAATCTGGCCGAGGGAGGCAGCAGCAGGAAGCTGTTACCCTCCAGTAGCTGTTTGCTGCCCCTGTGAACACCGCTGCGGGGACAGTCCAGCTTCCAGGGAGGAGGCATCCAAAAGCCCAGGTGCCCCATCACTGCTGTGTCCTGCAGCCGGGAAAAAACAATGCCTGAAATGCCTGGGAGTCAGGGCTAGCTCGGCCCTCCCGGCCCCACTCGGTGGGGTTGGGACCGAGGCCGGGAGCTGGGAACATGCTGCTTCTGCCATCGCCTTTGCCACCGTGCTGTGCTGACTTGGCCCCAAAACGAAGGCCTTTGCCCTCTGCGCAGGGTGTTGGCTCGTGCTGATGCTAAAACCACTTCACACGGACGCCAGCGTTGCACGCAGAGGAGCAGGCGGGAGCGGGCCGTGCTCGCGCCGGCACTGACGCTGCAGGACGGCTGCCCCAGCCCACGCGGCAGCACCCCATCTGCGCGCCCCGGCGCCGCACGGCTAGCCCCGGCGAGCGGCGGCCTCTGCGCGGAGCCAGCCTCCGTCCTGGTTACCTCGCTTCAGATGCCCTAAACACGAGCTGCAGCTGCTCACACGATGCTTCCCTGCGGGGTATCTAAAAGCTCCTAATCATGTACCAAAACCTGTCTCCGCTTAGCTCTGGAAACCTAAAATCACAGCTACAGTCTGAACAGAACTGGTTTGGGAATTTGTCAACTAATGTGTTTTCATCAGAAAATACCAGTTTGTTGAAATTCAAAGCCTTCCAAGAAAGGATCAATTGTGACAAATTACCCATTTCACAAAACTTCTGGGAAAAGGCTCCAAAGGGTCAAAATGTCCCATTTTTGACATGTTCAAAGTGAAAGAAAATCTATTTTTTAGGTTAATAAACCTAAGGTAATTTATAGTTTTGCAAAAAGGACTAGAAATGAAAAGCAACTATCAAAATGTTTTGAAATTATTTTAAAAAACCTATTCAGTAGAATCAAAAGGTTTCCTTAAGTTTTTTTTTTTTTTTGCTTTTACTTCTTACTGCTGTTGAAATTTTACATCCCTGTTCTTGCTGCTGGTGGGAATTCATTTCCATTAAATCTCAGAAATTCTCAGGGGTGGGGAGATGTTTCCTCAGCAGGTTCTGATTTTGCTGACATGACCTCACATTGATTATCACTGTTACGGACATTACAACAGATGCCAGAGACCAGCATTAAGCTCCACTGCCCAGGAGGCTCCAGAGAAGCATGTTTTAAGACGCATTTCTACGATGAGGCACAGCACAGCAGAGGAGACAAGGTACAGGAGCCACAGGCATCCGCCCCAGGCTGTGCACCCTGGGGGAGAGCTGGACGGCCTGTCACGGCAGCGCCCGATCCGGCAGGTTGCACGGCCCCTGAGCTTTTGCACGCATCCCATTCCCCCTTTGCGCCTCCTGTGGCTCCGCAGCCTTGCTGCTGCGGGTGGCCTCCCGCCCCAGGGTACAGCTCAGTGTTGCCTGGACAATCTCCCACCTGCTCATTCCTGAGACCAAGCGCGTTTTCCCTGAACGAAGGCAACTCCCATGGACAAATAAGACCCATCAGATCAGCCATCACCGTCACGAGATGATTGCAGAAAGCAGACAGGATGCAGGTTACAGAAGAGGAAGAACAAGACTCCCGACTGCCGTCAGTCTGTAATAGTTTAAATATAGCCTCGGTGAAAGTAGCCGAGATGAAGCGGTCCCTCTGGAGCCCAGAGCTGTCTGTCTATTCGCAGGCTCCCCATTCACCAAACCTGAAACAGATGGACAGGCAGCAAGCCCTTGAACGCAGAGCAGATGATACCGCATCCCTACACTCTCCACTGAGCAAACAGAGAAAGGAGATAACAAGCACATTTTCCTTTCATTTCCCTTCCCTGTCTGCTTGGTTAGACGCAATTGCACCCCTCGCCCCTGGATGTGCAGCATCAGACACAAATACCTGGCTAGAAGCTGTCCTGGGAGCGGGCAGCTTCCCTGCTGGGCTTGCGGCCGGTCCCACTGCTGCCCCGGCAGCCAGCGTGCCACGCTGGGCCACACTGCCGCTGGTGTCCCCCGCCGCCGGCATCCCTGCCACTGGTGTCCCCCGCGAGCTCCAGCTCCCCGCTGCCCGCCTGCCCGCCTCGCTTTGGGGTGGGCTGCGCTGGGGACCCCGGTGGGGACAGGAGCGGACACGGTCTGTCTCGGGGCTTGTTGGGCAACACACAGGTGGGCCGACACTTTGCCATAGACATCTGCGCAAAGATGAAGCACCAGAAGGAGAAAATATGCTGATAGACATAAATGAGGCTGCGATAATGAACCAACATCCAACACTTCCAGCGATGAGTAATAGGCAGGCAGATCAAACAGGCGCCCTGTTAGGGGTAGGCAGCAAGAGAAGGAAAGAGCCCTGTCCCCTCCCTCTCCCCACACGCTTTTTCTCCCTCTCTCTCCCCTCTTCTCTCCCTCTCTTTCCCTCCTCCCCCTGCATAAATGTTTCATCCAGGATAACGTCTCTCTTCATGAGGAGAGAAAGAACTAAATATTTCACGAGACTGCAGTCAATCTTGGAGGGCCCTTCTGTTGACATTTCAAACATATATTTGACATTGCTTTCTCATTCCCTCTTGGTGGAGCAGAGAGCTCTACAGAAAGCACATTATCCTCGGAGAGCGGGAACGCTGCGTGCCAGCCACGCCATCTTAATGGGAAGCAAAATGGAGGGAGCAGGCCTTCCCTACCGCCCTGCATTGCCTCCCTCTTCTCTGTCTCCTCTTCCCTTTCTCTTCTTCCTTTCTCCTCCTGAGTGTCCCTGTCCATCTGCCTCTCCCTTCCCAGCTCTTCAGGAGCACAGTCAGTCCCTGCCCTGCTTTTTGTCTCTTTCCTACAGCAAAGCTTGAGTCGTGCCCCTTGCTGTGTTCAAGGCAGGACCTAAAAGCCAGCAGCTTAGTCAGTGATGAGCGTTTGACAAAGCATCCCTGAGCCACATCATGGGGAACAAGCCATCTTTTGTGGCCTCACCTTTGGTCGGTGGCTCAGAGACTGCTTGTCTCTCTTCTAGCCACTCCTACCCAGCTCTGCATCAGAAGTTTCCTTGCCTCCTCACCCCCTCACAAGGATTCACGTCAGATATTCAGATATACAGGAGACTTTGGAAGAATGCTCTATTTCAAAGTTGGGCCTGTCATTCTGCAAGTATTGTTCCCAGTTCCCAGCCACTGCCTTCTTTTCGAGCAGGTCAATCAGATGGACAACACCGCCTCCAACACGACACTGGCAGGCACTGCAGTGCGCAGCCTGCAGCACCCCACCGAGCACAGCCACGGGGATGGAGGGACCACTGAGACCTCACCTCAGCCGTATGACAACACAGTCTGGGGGGCAGAGTCTCTTCCATGGAGCAAGAGGATCTCTGCTGCATTCCCATAGCAACGTCAGACCCGCTGGGGAGAAGCTTCCTGTGTCCTAAATTTCCCCTGTATTCTGAAGAAAGGCCTTCTTTCCAAGCCTGTCCACTCCACTGCACATGTGATTGCTCTCCTTACCCAGAGACAAAACACAGACCACATGGGGGTGAGGATAAAAGCTAGGATTTCACTTGGCTGCCAACTTCTACATGTCAGTTGGCCATTAAAATCTGGAAGGAGGGTGGTTTGAGCCCTTCTCCCAGAAAACCCATGTCCCTCTCCCTAGGGCACTTGGTAATCTTTGGTGCTCCCATGAAGCTGTCTCAACAGACAAAAACAACTGGGAAACATGAAGACAATATTAAATATCAGCGGAGGCTGCAGGGTTTACCTGCTCTATGAGAAGAGCGTCTCTAGCCCAGCTCTGTCCCCCACCGCACATCCTGAAGTCACTACTGTACAGCATGGCACCAGGCAGCCAAGGGTTGCTCTGCCAGCACGCTGGAATGTGTCAGCACAAGACTGGGAACTGCTGGGAAACCAGGAGAGCTGTGCCGAAGGAGTGCCACTCCCATGGCTCATTCACTCACAACCGGAACACCAAGGAGTGGTAAACCCCCATGCTCCATGCAAGAAACAAGGCAGAAAAAAGGTTGAGACATGTTTCTTCCTCAAGCACCAAAAGTTTCTACTGCAAACACGTAAACCATCTTCAATAGCTTCGTGGGTGCCAGAAACCCCAGCTGCTCTCAGTGCAGCTGCCAAAACCTCCAGCGTCCCTCTAACATCCTAGGAGGCAAAAATCTGCAGCACGCTGAGCATTTGCGGCAAGTCTGGAATGGGCTGGACAGAATATCAGCATGAGCCACGCGGGAGCGGCATGGCATGCCTTGACTGCGGCATGCCACAGCAGGGCTCGGCTGTCCGACAGGGCAGGGGGTGCCAAGTCTACCCCTATTCCTGTGGTGCTTGGCCTATAAATATGCCAAGTGGGTCTGACCTTGTCTATAATTTAGGCAGCAGGCATGCCTGTAATTGGATGCGAGTTGACACAAGGCCCTGAGCAACCTGCTCCAGTTGACCCTGCTTTGAGCTGGGGGTTAAACTAGGCGCTCTCCAGAGGTCCCTTCCAACCTCAGCAGTTTTGTGATGCAAAGTAAATGAGCTGCATGGACGGGGTGGGGGGGTGCGGCAGTGGAGCAGCCAAATTAGCACATTTGACTCTGTCTCCCTTGCTCTCACTCACTGTACTCTTGCAGATGATGAGAGGCGCCAGGAAGAGGTGGCAACACATGGGAATCTCTGAACGGCGGTGGCTAAGATGCTGCTTACCAGGGTGACAGCTTATGATTCCAGCAGCTCAGAGATGGAGTCAGCCTCCTGGCAGACCGTCTTTCAGAGACTCTGTATTCTCAGAGAAAGGCAGCGATTAAGAGCTGCATTATGCTTGACCTCCTCTGGGAAATGAGTTTCCGGATGGTTGATGGGTAAAGGAAGGTAAGTACAGAGCTAGGGGTTCATGCAATGCAGCTAAGGTATAAAACAGCTGTCTCCACTAGCACACCCACTGGGATTAAGCCTCCTTCCTGATCAGAGCCAGTGGGGTGAGAGGTGGTATTGGTATTATGAGGCAAAAAGAAAAGGAAGTGGATTTGGGGATGATTCACCTCTGATCAGGGATGGTCCATCACTGCAGCAACTGCATCAGATGGCAGGAACATCTGTGGGGCAGGAGGAAGAAGAGGGGACATCTATCCCTCAGTTGCAAACTGTCCCACCAAGAGAAACCAGTGCCCCAGGCTGGAAGGGGAGGCTGGAAGAGAGCAGCCTTCACTTACTCATGCCCTGACCTGAGGCATCACAAAGTTCAAACCTAGTCAAAGATGCCACCCAGCACATGGGCTGCTAGCTTTTGCTGTGGCTTGAACACAGCAAGAAGACAAATATCTTCTCCCTCTAAGTGTTACAGCTGCAATGGTTGCTGCTCTGAAGGCAACATTTCTCCGTGTCTCTGCTGCTCTTTCTCAAAGCAGCCTGACTACATGTATTGTGGACCCTGGGCTGGTCCCCATCCCACACGGTCACCATCCTTGAGCTTTCCTCTGGCAACTCCCTCCGATCCCTGCTGGTCCCTCTGTGTGCTCTCCCAGCCTGTTCTCCAGAGAAGCAAAAATGGCAACAGCATCATTGGTTTCTCTTTTGTGATGCCTCCAAACAGAAGACAAAGACAGCAAGATAGTTTATGGTGGAGATACCATAAAGTAATATTTACAGGGGAGGAGAAGGAAGATCACATCTCAGCCCCTAAAAGTCCCACCTCCAAATGCATATATTCCCCCTTCCACTCATTCTTTCATGCTAATGAGTGCCTCATGGAGAGAACTGTTGCTTGGAGAAACTGGAGAATCAGAAGTGGCCACGGAGGAGGGAACCTGATCCTGACTGCATTTATTATCATGTGTTGCACCTCCTGTGGTGTATGGAGCCCATGAGCAGCTCCAGGATGACTCCTGGTATCTGGCATTAGGTCTTGCAGCATTTGCAGGCTTGGGCCTGACATCACCTTGCTGAGGCAGAAAACGAATGTAACTGCAGGTTATTGCTCAGCAGCTCCAAACTGGGGTCAAGAAAGAAGGTTCAAAGTTCTTAAGGAAAGCTGGATGGATTCACAGAGATTCTTTCTTTTTAATGACATTTTACAAATTGTTTCTAAGGTCCTATGATTCCTCTGCTATGTCAGTTGAACGAATTCCTCCCTTCTTTCTAAGTTCTATATTTAAAGACACATTTAGTCCCTCTATTAAAATATTTTCCAATTCTTAATAAAATTACAGTACTAGGATTTTTACCTAGTTCTGCAACCTTTGAATCTTCTTTAGATCAGCAGAGACTGATGTTTGTAGATCAACAGGAAAGATTTATGATCACTGGTATTTCCCCTGGAAACACCTGTGACCCACACAAGCTAACAAAATGAGATCCAATGGCTTGAAGTCAAAGCTAGGCAATTGCAAACTGGCGAGATGATACCGATTTTTAAGAGCAAAGGAAATCGAGTAATAGAACAGATTAGCAAAGAGTAAGTTGTTCTACCCCATGGGACCTTTCAGTCAGGAGCAGAATTTCTGAAGGAAAAGCTTTTCCCTTGGTGATGCCCAAGGCCACGGCTGGCCTCTGCAGCTGAGCAGGGACCATCGGTAGAACACTGGCACTGCGGTGCCGTGGCCAGTGGTTCGGCTCAGGACTCCAGCACCAGATGCATGGGTTTCCCACCCATCCCCAGCAGGTACCAAATACTGGTTACTGGTTACAAATTGGTCCCTGCTAACAACAGCCTGGGAACCATCCCCATAGGCAAACCAAAAACACTGGGCCGAAGCTGTACGCACGGCATGCACTGTGCAGGAAGGTTAGATTAGATGATCACATTGATTTCTTCTGGCATTAAAGCTCCAAGAAGAGAAAAATATCTTACATTGCAAGGAAGTATTCTGCAGTGAAGCATTTATGTGCCTGTTCTTTTCCCTGCTAATTTTTGCTTTGTCAAAGATACTGGAAAGTATTTCTTATGACTGACAAAGCAGTGGAATTTATGAATAGGCAAATTACAAATAAAGAGGGAAGAAATAAGTCTGTTGATAAAAAAGCTGAATAATTCAGTTGAGGATCAGTTACTTGAATCAATTCCCCCAGAATTTGAATGAAATCATTTTTACTTAAAGTAAGTTTGTCTTTTGGTTTGAAAACCTGCGAGCTGGAAAGCAACATATTTGCATTTTTGCTTTCCAATACATAAACTGAGACTTCATTTTGTAGGCTTTCTTGTTGAATAATCTGCTCTAATTTAATTGGAATTTGAATCCTATAAAAAGCATTTTCTACTTAGTTTTCTACTGATCTTGGGTTTAGAGATTTTGTGATCTGAAAAAGCAATACGTCTGTGTTTGCTTATTATCATACTCAGAAGAGCTTCATTGTTTTGGCTTTTTCTGCTGAATAATCTGTTAAATCTAAAATGCAGTTTTGACTTAGCTCCTTATTGATATTTTTGTGTTAAAATGTTATGATATGAAGAGCAATTTGTTTGTATTTTCTTCCGGGAAGTGTATTATATTGACTAAGGAGGGGTTGCTTCTGTCAATGTTTACGGGAGTAACTAAGACAACAGAATTACTCATACAATTAGCATTACCTGGCCCTAATAGCCAGCTATTGAAAGACATTTAAAATGCAGATAAGTGTCTACTAGGATAATTAAAAGGGTGTAAACACATGATCTTACTTGGTTTCTCTCTGAATCTTTAGGTGCCTAATATTGTTAAAACTCCGGCCCCAAGATGATAATTGTATAGAAAATCAGATCGAAAAAAGAAAGCAATGCCACAGTATGGATTTGGTTCTGCAGTACGTGAAAAACAACTGCTGAGAGTCCTTAGTTACCTGGCCTTTCGAAATGATCCATTTTCACTCCACGACTACCACCAGGTGTCAGTGGAGGAATCTGGGGGTGCTGCGAGGCAGAAACTCCCGCCCCGTCACCCCGGCGCCTCTAGGAGGGGGGTCCCTCCAGCTTATACTAACACATACTCACTGGGCCAGGCAAGCTGATAAGGGAGGTCAGCTATTTTATTGCCCTGGCAATTTCAAAAGTTTTATATATATAATAAAAGTGGTTTTTTTTTTAAAAAAAGGTCTTGGTATAAAAGATGGAAATTATAAGTTAAAAAAAATCAAAAAGGAGAGAAGAAGCCAGTGTCCCTCTTGGCCTGTCTCCAAGGCTCAGCAGGATCCTCCAGAGCAGTTCTGCACTCTGCAGCCTGGCCGAAACCCGGTGCCCAGGGTGGTTCAGGCTGAGGGCGATGAAGGAGCCTAGCCCTGAGGAAGGCCTGGCTCCAGAGCGGCTCCGGGGAGCTCTGCCCTGCCCCGCGCGGTGCCTGGAGGGCTCCACAATGACCCACACACACCCAGGCTGACACCCGCTGCAGCATTTCAGCTCGCGGGGAGCTCATACCCGGCTTTCCTCTTCTTTCTTCTTCTTTTCTTTTTTTAATGCCAGTCTTCTGATCTGGGATCCAAAGAGCAGCCTCCAGCCACTGCAGTGACCAGCCTGCGCCTCCGCTCGACCTGCCGTGGAGGAGCAACCGCCCGCCGGCGCGCCAGGCTGCTGTCACTCCTGACCGCTTTGCCAGGCGCCCGAGCTTCGCCATGCACATTTTGGCAAGCGGACGAGCCCGGCCACAAGGCGTGCCAGTGTGTCCCCACATACGCAGGGCGCTTTATCGGAAAGAGAAATTTGTGGACATGGAGTGGAAGCACAGAGAAGATGGGCTGCTCTTGCTCTGCAGACAGACCCAGGACCCAGTGATCTCAGGGGCACCGGGGCAATTTCTAAAGGGGCTGCAGAAGGGAACTAAGCAAAGAAAGTCTATTTCTGGAGCCTGCAACGTGCTACACAGGGGCTACACCTCTGCTGGGAAGTTTGTAGGAGCCCGCAAAACAAAAGCGATTGCAATCCACTGACCTAAAGCCCAGGACCCAGGCCAGCAGGAGTGAACAGTCACCAAAACTGGAATCAATCAAAGCAACACACCTAAATCGCTCTGCAGGTCTGCGCCAAAGTCCTCCATGGGAAAAGACACTCTTTTCTCAGAGCTGAGTCTCATTATGCCAGGCTCTGTACACAAACTCTGCCATGGCTTGTAGAGGCTAATTACTGCAAGGATAAGTACAACCTGGCACATAATTTAATCACAGTAGCAATCATAAGAAATTAAAAAATATATATATACATAATAATCACTCAGGTCTGGATTATCAATAAGATAATAGCAGCTTGTGAGAGAGCAGAAGATTCAATGAATCTGTACCCCATCCCTATTCTGCAATATCAGATCATAATTCACAGCAGCAGATAAACCCTGCTGCCCATGAACAGTGGCAGCTTGCTGCTTGGAAACAAAATGGACAGCAGGAGTGCTAGGGGGAATATAGCATTTTATTCGGTGCATCAACAGAAATGGATTAATATAATTCAGCAATCCTTTGAGCAATGTCTGTGTAAAATATCACCAAGAGGACAGGAAAGCTACATTGACTGTGAGATAATTCCAAAGGGCAATATCATAATTTTGGTATCATTTCCATCCCATGGGTGTTATTTCACCACTCCTGTCATCAAAACAAAGGCATGCAGTACCATAGACCAAATTCACTGCAATTGAGACTTACAAACCGACTCCTACACAGCTGCGCTCGTAACACTGATGAATGCACGGATGTGCGTGCAGGCCCCAGGTCCTTGCTGCATCTGTCCCAGCTTACCCCACCGATTTAAGTGGTGTTGCACCAACACCGAGACTCAGCAGTGCCCCGGCAAATACAGGAGACATGCATGTACCTGGGTATGGGCAAACGGAGACTGGCTGGATTAGCAAGAGACTGAGGGCACTGTGGCATGACCTTTAGCAGGAGAAGAAAAGACAGATTTGGCGCTCTTGTAGGCAGCCACAAATCCCACTGACCTCAGCAGACACCGTGCCTGCATTCTCCAGAGCAGAATTTGATTTGAAGAGTTTAGGAGTTCAAGGCCAACCATTCACACATGCATAATCCCCCACTTAACGGCAGGCGAACACGAGGTGGTGTGGCTTAGAGGTTTTGTCAGGAGGAGCCTGGGACAGAGGCGGCTCTCACTGGATGCAAATCCATGAATGGTCAACCCCAGCCACCTCCGACGAGCCCCTACACCGAGCCGTGCCAGCGAGAATTCCCCGCACACGATATGCTACTCAAAAGCTACCCTGGAAGATATTAAGGTTATCGGTCTGCTTGTTCACTCTACATTGGGATATTTTTTGTACCGCTGTGCTCATACAGGCAGGGGCTGTCATACCCATCAGGAGTCACAGGGTGCAGGAGGCAAGGGGAAAGGATAATTCTCCTGCTGCCTCCTGACTGTCCCCCTCGCCAGCACACCTTCATCCCCAAACACCAACACGCAGGCCTATCCTGGTGATCAGATGTAACCCAGCAATGCATAAACATACAGAGATTTCTGTGCTAAATATAGAGCAATTACCGAGTGTAGATTGCCCATACCCCATACATTTCTCTAAACATCAGAGAAAACAGCTCTCCCCAGGACCTGCAGCTCCATGCTGGTCCCAGAGCTTTACGCACACAGATGAGGTCCCTCGCTTGGAATGAGTGACAGCACAATTTAGGAAAACCACAGCGTTTTCATGTTAACAATCAAAACACAGGAGCCGACAACGAACACTGGTAGTGCTCAAAGGCTTGGCTGGCTGAGGGAGGCAGGAGGAGAGACGTGCTGGGACAAAAAGACACAACCTGATGCAGCAAGGCTGCGAGTCCGCAGGCGGCATGGACGGGGTGCTGAAGCACTACGATGCTTTGGCTAAGCGAGATTCGCCCTGGTACGTGGCACAGCCATACCTGCAAGCTTACATACGCCCCTCCGCACGCGTTCCCGCGTCTATACAGGAACAGTTCGACTCTCAGCATAACGAACGTGCAGTCAGTATGTATTCAGCACGTATCTTTGGCACACGTGCATGCACACATATCTATGTAATATACTGTAGCACAAAACCCAGGCTCCAGACTTCAGTCAATAAACAGATGGTTCCCCAGCACTATCGTTTTACAGCATTACAGTTTCTGCGTTGTTTGTGCAGTAAACATTTTCTGGTTTATTGCTTGAAAAAAGGTGGATACCATGGTTTTGCAAAATTATAAATCACCTACAATATCTGTTTACTGAAAACTTTTGGAGGGGTGGGGGGAGCATTTCTATTTTTCATGACTGATTTACATCCTGTGGGACTCAGATTATTCCCTGGATTACAGTGGGATTTTGCTTCTTGTTTGCCTCTTTCCAGACTGTTATAGTTCTGTCATTCCTCACGGAGAACTGGGAGATGGAAGGCTGTTATGTAGACATCAAGGGGTTGTGACTGCATGCTGGTAAACATGAGAGCAAGAGGGATTGCTGATGGTATTAGAAACCACAAGATATCTGCAGATGTAAGCGCTCCTGGGGGCAGCAGATCTAGCTGTTAGTGGAGCAATTAGACCTGGTTTTATTCCCAACACTGCCACTGCCTTGCTGAGTAACCTCAGACGAGTCCCTGGCGCTCAAAGACCAAGCGCCTGTCTCCTGCCGTGTCCAGTGCCGGGGACCCTCCCCGAGGCAGGACTTCACCTCTCTGAGCTCCAGCCTCCCTTATGGGGGGAATAGGGACCAGCCTGGCTACATCCCCCCCCTTCAAACCAAACTCATCACAGCA
Source organism: Apteryx mantelli (assembly GCF_036417845.1). Taxonomy (NCBI): domain Eukaryota; kingdom Metazoa; phylum Chordata; class Aves; order Apterygiformes; family Apterygidae; genus Apteryx; species Apteryx mantelli. The sequence continues at coordinate 22,992,558 of NC_089992.1, forward strand.
GCAAACACCAGTCACTTCCAATTGGACCTTACAAGCTCAGCAAAGGGGAAAAGAGATGATTTGAACAATACGGCACAATACCTTGCTTTACATGCACTGCAATTACCGTGCTGGCATTTTCCCTGTGTTCTGAAGAAAAATGTCAATAAAGAACAAGTTATTAAAACAGCAAGAGAGTGGAAATGGCAAGAACTCCCGGAGGGGCTCGGGGAGCCTGCAACACTCGCACGCCCCAGCAGCAGGGCCCTGACCCACGCGTGGCAGACGGAGAGCGTTCATGGTGTCTCCTAGCTCGGGTGCATGGGGGCAAGGCTTGCTCCTCACGCTCTCCCTCCTTGGCCATGCTCCCGTGCTGGCCCCCCTGTTCAGCCTCTGTGAGACTCTGTCTGGAGAACTGAGTCCCATTTTGGGCTCCCCAATGCAAGAAAGACGCAGAAATACTGGAGCAAGCCCAGCAAAGAGCCATCAAGGTGGTTGGGGGCTGGAGCACACGGTGTCCGAGGAGAAGCTCAGAAAACTGGGCTGGGTTTTCAGCTCAAGAAAAGAAGATGAAGGAGTGACCTTACCGCCATCTTCAACTACCTAATGGAAAGGTGCAGAGAAGATGGAGCCAGGCTCTTCTTGGAGGCGCGCGGGCACTGAGTGGGCACAGAGCTGAAGTGCCGCCGCTCTCGACAGCGGACGAGCAACTGCCAGAAGCCCTGATCGTAGCCAGAGGGGTCGGAGCAGCACCAGGGGAGCATGCAGCGAAGATGGACCGCTCCGGAGGCCGCTCTTCCCTCCTGCCCTGGCTCTGTGCCGAGCACCTCTGCTCCAGGCTGTCTCCTGCACAAGGAGAGGGCCACAGCCAGCACGCAGCAGTAGCCGGGTGCTTCCTAGCTCCTCCTGGTTATGCCAGGAGCAGTGCTGGTGGCATTAGCAGGAGCTGGGACCACAAGTGCTACCGTGTTTTTTAACAAAGGTACTGCCCCATCCCTACAAAGCAAGGGGGCTCGGCCATCAGAGGGAACAGCTAAGCCGGGGTGGCCTTGTCCAAGCTCTCTCAAGGTCACAGGTGGGCTCCCATCACACGCTTGCCTAAGACCCAGGCGACAGTACCTGGCAAACCAGCCCGCGGAGCAGCAGTCCCAGAGCCGTGCCCCAGCAGGCCATCAGGGCGCAGAGCTGCGGGGGCTCCCAGCTGGGCTCCTCGCCCCATCAACTCACCCTAAGCGGGGCCCTCCGTGGAGCTACGTGGCACGGCCTCCTTAAATAAGGCATAACATCGCAAACACGCGTGAGCCGACCCGCGCAGCCCCAGGCTCCCTCTGCACGCCGGGGAGCGGGGGGACAAGCGCGGGGAGCAGGGCCGAGCGTGGCGAGAGGCGGGAGCGCCCCGAGGGGAAGAGGCTCGGCGGAGCGACCACGAGCCGCCGCGGCAGCCACCAGCCGAGGCAGAGTCAGAGGCACCGCTCGGGGCCGTGCAGGCGCGCCGGGGGATCTGCCTTGCTGCCTGCATCCGGGAGGGTTTTCCGGGTCCTCTGCAGGCATCCACCAGACACTAATGTGTTGTCAACCCACAAGCCTGAGGCTGCCCTAAAAATGTGAAAATGGATTTTTCTCTTACTGAGGCTTCTCTGTTTTTTTAATTCCCTTTCTCTTCCCAGGCCTCCTCGGCTGCCCTGCTGAGCTTTCCTCCTCGGCCCACAGAGCCAGAGACCCGCTCAGGGCACTACGCTTCGAAAGAAAGCAGAGCAATTCCCCGCCATCGCTCAACTCGGAGTGCTTTGCTTTGAGAAAGGCGCTTAACAAAGAGCACCTCCGGCACCGACGGCACCGAGAACGCCCCGGCCACGCTGCGGGGTGCGGGAGGCGGATGAGGCACACAGGGAGGCTCAAAGCGAGCGGGACGATGGCAGGGGTCCGGGTGCCGACGCAGAGCGGCAGCCAGGGGCAGCGTGTCGAGGGAGCGACGGGGCGGCCAGGTGGGTAGAAACCCAGCCAGGGCGCAGGAGCTGCTGCTGCTGCATCTCGTGCCCTTGGGCGGGGAACGGGGCGAGCAGCTGCGCTCACGCGCGCCGAGCGGGGCAGCCCCGGAGCGCTCCCGAAGGGGCCGAGGGTGCTTCATCGAAGGCGACAGCCCGCTGCGCCCTTCTGACGGGGGAGCGCTGAAATGGCTCTGAACGCACCTCGGCTCTGCTGCACCTACAGCGTCCCCCTCCCTCTTTCTTTAATTATTAAAGTAAACCCCCCCCAAATCAGGAATCAATGAACGACTCACGTTGGAGCCTTGGCAAATCACTCTTTGCAAAAGTTCAAAGCAGGAACAACAAGTATTTGGCAAGAAGGAGGCAACCGGCTCGTGCTTGGTGGTGTTTGGTGCAGTGCTGGCAGTGCCACTCGCAACGAGCAGCCTGACACTACCCAGGGACACCGGCCAGCCTGGTGCCACCAAGCCAGGTGCAAGCGAGGAGAGGGGGAGAAAAGCACCCCCAGCACAGGGCCCTGCTTCTCAGGCAGCTGCTTAAGAGATTTGGGGCAAATCCAGGTTTTGTGTGCATCTACACTGTTAATGGATGGGGTTGACAGTCACTCCCGGAGAGAGGAGGCAGTTTTTTGGATCTCTCCTCCCTTCTCCTCATCCACATCCCTTCTCATGATGCAGCGAGCTAAGCATGCCTCGGGAGTGGGAGCAGGTGCGGCAAAGAGCAGGAGCAGGGAGGAATGTCCATGGGCTGCCAGTTTGCAGTGGAGAGGACTCCGTGACGGCGGTGGCTTCCCCAGCTTGCAGGTGCTGGCGCCCGCCTGGTTTCTGGGCCCCAGCAGAAGGTGGGGAGCGGTAGGAAGCAGCCCTGCGAGGATGCCGTGCCTGCTGCCCCGAGCTCCGGGCCACACAGCCCGACGCGGTCTGGAGTGGGCTGCCTTCCGGGATTGGGAACACCTATTATGGGTCTCAAAAGCCCTGGAATATCATCCCTGCCGCCTGCAAGAGCTGCCGGTGCCAGCAGAAGCTGTTCCTTGTCCCTCGTAAGGGAACGGCGCTTGAAATCAAGGGAAGGTTTCGCCAACAAAACTCTTCCCTGGTTTCATCTGGAAGCAGACTCAGACCTAAGAGCCGAACAGACGAGTGATGTCTCCTCCTTGTTCCCTCAAGGACCTTGCAACAGGGTGCGAGGCCCCGAAGCCAGGGGAGTCGCTGAGCTCTGTCCCTCTCCGGGTGGGAAGCGACATGGAGTGACTGGCAGGTCTGTCACTGGCCTCCTGTTCCCAGCCTGATGCACCTTTTCCCTGGCCAGACTATCACATCTTGCCTAATGGATCATCGTGTAAAACAAACCAACTTTACAACTAATAAATACATTTCTTGTGCTTGGGGGCAGAGGTCTGGGAGGAAGACATTACTGCTGTTGACTTCAAAAGGTTCAGGCCTGCTGACAACAACAGCTGTGCGTGCACGTCCTCCCATAAATTGGATCACTCTGTACATGCCTCCTCCAACTAGCAGCTGTGATACATGCGCGCCCTCCAGAAAACCTGGGCCTGAACAACTCCAACTCTGCATCATGGAGATTTAGGATAATGAGAGATTTTTAATGCAATTAATAGATGTCATGGGACATGGTCTTGTGAGTCTAGCGCAAATGAGGCTTGGATAATTGGTGCTGAAACACATATATCAGGGAGATGATTTTTCCCCACCTGACAGAGGTGGAGGCTGGAACACGCTGTGGATTGACACCGTACAAAGGGGTTTATTTGGCTATTTGGAGGCTGCATCTTCCAAAGTTCTGGTATCCCGGCTCTGCCACAGAGTCCTGCAATCCTGGCAGCAAACAAGCTGTCATCTGTTTTTTAAAAAAATCCTTAGGAAGTGGCTTTATCCCGATACACACGCACAAACACATACACACGCTGGTGCATGCACACAAGCCAGCAAGCAACGGGCAGCAGCAGCCAAGCCGAGATTCGCATGCCCCGAGCAAGAGGCAGCTCTGCCAGCTCGCCTGCACTTCACTTCTTTGCTCTAAACACCCAGAGACAAACCCACCGAGGAGTTTGTTATGCTCTTAAAAGCAATCACCTTTCAGCAAAGACTGGGGGAAGAGGCTGGTCCCCACGTTCAGTGTTTCATCTCTGAATCCGTGAAAAGAAGAGGACACAGTTTAAACCCCATCTGAGCTGCCAGCTACCGCAGCTGTGCCAGGAAGGAATGAATACCTGCAGCCAGTCTCTGTGCAGCAGGATGCTAAACACACGCTTTGGGTAAAAAACGTTCCCACTCGTCTTATCTCGAGGCCTTGCAAGAGCCCTCCCTCCCCAGAGGCTCCTCCAGGCGGCTTCTTTCACTCCGCTCGAGCAGAGCAACCCGACCTCGCAAGGGCAGCGTGCAGGACGCCCCAGGAAAGAGGCCACCCTGCACAGCATCTTACCGGACGTGCACGGCCGGACATGCAACGTCCCCGTGACCTGCACCGGCACCCTACTGCGCCGGGAACGGTCCTCCGCAGAGCTCCCCCCCCTCGGCGGTCAGCTCAAAGCCATAAGCCTCCCTCTGCGTCATCCCACCGGCGCCTCCGAACACCGCAGACGGGATGCACGCTGCCCTGCCCATCCGCTGGGAGCCTCGACCAGGGCTCCGGTACCCCCGGCAGGTTCCAGGTAACGGAAAAGAAAGATCCTGTGCAGTGAGTTTGTCGGAAATTGGAATATCTGGTTTGTGAGAGATTCCTAAATTTAAAACTTTGTTTTGCACTGAACAGAACAGAATCAAAATCTTCCACAGCACAGAACTCAGGAAAACCCACACCCCTCGCGTTTCACTGGGAAACAGTCAGGCGTTTTGCTGCAGTAAGGGAACAAGTATTTCATTTCTCAAATATGGAACCATAATAAAATGTTAAATATAACCTGAATATTAAATTAAAACATAAAAGTCAAAACACATCGAATCAAAGCGATACATTCGCATTTCCTGGACACTGTCCACAGATGGAAGTCAAAATGATGTGTTCAACACTCTTCCACGTGAACGTTTGTTTCATGGGTACGTGTTAATTTCGATAACGCAGACTGATAAAAACAGCTTTTTTCCAATGGAAAATTTTACCCCTGATATCCTCTGCCCCAAATTGCAGAGCGTAGATGCAAAGATCTGCTGGTGCAAAGGTGCTGCTCTGAGACGCAAGCCCCGGCGGCCGCTGCTGCCTGGGACAGAGGTGGCGGACACGGCAGCTCCTGCCGGCTCCCGCGGGAACAGCCGCAGCCGTGCCTGGAGGTGCGTCTCCGTGCGCCGCTTGTGCCGGACCAGGGAAGGAGCAGAGGCAGAGCAGCTCCTGTCTGCGCCATTTAATAGCAGGAAAGCATTACTGTGGGTTATTAAGCATTTGTGTATGGGTTTGGAAACCGTAACCATGTCGCCCCATTATAATTATGGATAAACACAATGCGGGCTGTTGGAGCGCAGCGAAGCGTGAGGCTGGAGGGAAGGAGGCCCTGTTCCCCCATCGCCTCCCCAGCTCTTACTGGGAAGGATGGGGACGTACTGGGCAGCCCACGCTGTCTGCTCCGAGCACGAGAGCTCTGCCGCTGCCGACCTGCTGAAAGGGAGCAGGCTGGGGGCCAGGGCGCGGGGGACCAGGGCGCCGGGGGCCGCGCGGCCAGGCCCAGGGACGGCTCCCGGGGACAAGTCTCCTCTGACAGCAGACGAGCAAATCCAACCCTGGCTGACCCCTGGCCCTGCAGGTCCCCGTCCCCTGCAGCCGAGCCCCAGCCCCGGCCCTTCGCAGGGACCCCTGCAGCAGTGTTCACACCGCTCGAGCTCCCTGCAGCAGCGAGGCGCACACACGCGCACACAGTTCTGAAGATAAAAGTGTTTAAAAAGCAAGGGCGGCGGGGGGGGGGAATATCATAGCAACGGCCTCTTATTATTATTATGCGGCCCAGTAATTTTGTAGCAGTGGAGGGGTATCGGGGAGACGTGCCAGTCTCGGGGGCCGTTTAATGGAGCTTCAGCACTCCAGTGCGCAGCCCCGCGGGCTCCAGCAGCCGGGCGGTGTCTGCGCGGGGCAGGGCGCTGGAGGCAGCGCGCCGCTGCCTCCGGGCTCCCGCGGCGCCGGGGAGGGCGGCGGCAGCGCCGCGGCCAAGCCCGCGAGGGCCCTGCCCGAGCCCCGCCGCCGCCCCGGCCCCCGGCCCCGGCCCCGGCCCCCGCTCCGGCCCCGGCCCCGGCCCCGGCCCCGGCCCCCGCTCCGGCCCCCGCTCCGGCCCCCGCCGCCGCCAGCGGGCTGCGCCGCCGCCGTGCCGCCGCTGGGGGGCGCCGTGGCACAGCGCTGCCGCCGCCCGCCCCGCTCCGCCGCGCCGCGCCGCCTCCCTGCCCCTGCCCCTGCCCCTGCCCCTGCCCCTGCCCCTGCCCCTGCCCCTGCCCGGCGCCGGCGGTGCTCACTGCAGGCCCGCCTGCACCCCTGCACAGCCCCGAGGCTCATCCCTGCCTTACCAGCTCGCATCGCTGCATGGCCCTAAACCTCATCCTTGCATGGCCAGCCTGGTTCCCCGCATAGCCCAGGGGCTCATCCTTCCACGGACAGCTTGCATCCCTGAGAGGCACAGGGCTCATCCCTGCATGCCCAGCTTGCATCCCTGCACGGCTCCAAGGCTCAAACTTGCATGGCCAGCTTGCATCCCTGAGTAGCACAGGGCTCATCCTTGCATGCCCAGCTTGCATCCCTGAGAGGCACAGGGCTCATCCCTGCATGCCCAGCTTGCATCCCTGAGTAGCACAGGGCTCATCCCTGCATGGCTCCAAAGCTCAAACTTGCATGGCCAGCTTGCATCCCTGAGTAGCACAGGGCTCATCCCTGCATGGTTCCAAGGCTCAAACTTGCATGCCCAGCTTGCATCCCTGAGTAGCACAAGGCTCATCCTTGCATGCCCAGCTTGCATCCCTGAGTAGCACAGGGCTCATCCCTGCATGCCCAGCTTGCACTCCTGCACAGCCCCAAGGCTCATCCTTGCATGGCCAGCCTGCTTCCCTGCACAGCCCCAAGGCTCATTCCTGCACACTGCTTGGCCTGCTGCCAGCATGTATCCCTGCACACTGCACTGCCCAACTGTACAGCAACACGGTGCCACAGCAGCCTGCAGGGAGCGGAGAATTCACCAGCAGCACCGCTGTCTGCACGCTCAGGGTTTGCCCAGAGCCCAGTCCACGCTGGCCTCAGCACGCCATGTTAGCACAGCTCACTGAGGCTACGCAAGCCAACTCCAGATATGAAAGAGTGGAGGCTAATACAAGCAACCCCTTCAAGTTAGAAGTCAAAGAACAGCTAAGATATACATCCATGGCTGTTGGCCAGGTGATGCAAGCACCGCTTTCATAATTCAACAGGCAGTAAAACACTACAGCAACATAGACCCAGCAGTCTGCCTTGGGGAAAGCAGCTTAGGAGCAGGAGTAGCACCTGAATCCTCAAGCACGCAACTCTGCAGGTACAGGCGAAGCTAAGAGGAAGCACATATGCACTGTGAGCAACTTGCAGAACTCTGCTACAGGAGGTCTTAAAAGCATGCAATTCCTTGAAAGGATTAGATGATATTGATATGAATAAGATCTGTAAATGGAGTTGAACAAACCAAGAAAGCAGTGTGAAAAGTCCTCTATCTTTATGGGACTCGAATAGTTAGAAAGAGGATTTACCTAAGATCTACCACTTTCTGTTAGACTTGCAGAGCAGAGCACATGCCTCTGTGCCAGAGGTTCATCTTCTCCAGCTGCCAGTGCAGAATGCGAAACCGAGGCTGGATGCCTTCCTAAAGGATTCCTCTAGTTCTGCCACAAGTTATTGGGCTGGGAGCACCTGTGTAAGCAGCAGGGAAGAGGCGTTTCTCTGGATGTAATTCCTATGGAGTGAAGTCAGAGGTCTGGGGGGCACCGAGCTGTGAACCTGGCACTTGTCTGCTCCAGGCTGGCAGTCGCCACGCGCCCTCTGCTCCTGCCGCAGGAGCGCCCCGGGGCTCTGGGCGTTGCACGCCCTTCAGAGCCAGCACGCGGCCAGCTCACCTCGCGATTGTTTCTCAGCTGTTGGGAGCTCTGCTGATCTGGGGGCATGTTTGACGCGGTGCCGCTAACAGCAGGGGAATGAGACACAGCACATGCAGCCAGAGCTTTTATGCATCTTAAAGATGCAGAAGCCCTCGGCTCAGCCAGCTGAAGAGCGGCCAAGAGCTTGGAAAGCAGGCGAGTCCCCGAACACAGAGCGGCGCGGGTCTCTGCGTGACCTGCTCCAGCCGTCCACCCTGCGGACAGACCATCCTCCACGCTTCTGCCTCTGCTCCGCAGGCAGCCTGCGAGTCTCCAGCTCTACTGAGTGTCCCACGGCTGCACACTAGGGCCGGTGACGGCAGCAGAGGAAAGCGGGTGGCAGCCGGCTCACAGAGACCATGATTTAAGGCGCAGCCCAGCTTGGGGAACCCCAAAGGCCTCCCATCCCACACCTTCCAGCCAAAGGAAAAAGAGGGATGCACAAAGCCTGCACAGAGAGCGCGCAGATACTTGCTGCTTTCACACCCAGAGCGCGGGGAGCCGGGTGCCTGATGCATCCCGGCACAGCCGATGCCTGCCTGGCCGTTCCAGGCGCAGGGACGCACCACCCAGCCCGGCGCTGGGAGCCAACTGCTGCTGAGGCACGTGGCAAAGCACCAGGAGAGGCCAGGCAGCACTAGGAGGGTTAACTTGCAGCCAAGGGAGCAGAAAATGAGGTTCCAGTTATTAGTTGATTTATTGGTCTGTCCTCAGTTGGCACTCAGGACTCAGAAGAAAATGTTCCACTCCAAAGCATTAAGCATCTTCAAAGAGCAGAAGCATTAAAAATTGAAATCATAAAACAGACATGTAAATATAGCAGAGGTAAACGGGGCAGCGAGGAGAGAAGAGGAGCCGAGCTAATCCGAGCTGAGCCTGCAGGGCACGGAAACGGCCGCGCTCCGGGAGCCCGAGCCTTGCTCTGGTGCAGGACGGGCGGCCGCGGGCCCCAGGCAGGGTGATAACCTCCCTGCGAAGCTCTGCGTGCTTTCGCTGTGTGACCGTCCCATTTCCCTACCTGTCCGGGCTGCAATTGCACCCTGCGCAGGCGGCACCAGAGGGGGACAGTACTGTCCCCGCTGCATGCATTTGGGAGCCCAGTGCCATGGCCCCTCGCCTTCCCTACATATAGATACCCTAAAGCTGTATGCATTTATACTGAGCACACAGGGTCGAGGCAGGAGGCCCCAGGGCTTCCCCTTCTCCCCCACAAGCGTAAGGTGTTTCCATGAGCTTCTTTTCCCAAAGGACTTCAAACATAGCATGAGAGGGGGAAGAGGGATGGGAACGAAAGGAAAGACAAAGGGGAGGAAGAGGACAGAAGGGGTGACAATAGGATTAGAAAGCAGGGAATCAGAGAGAGGCAGTCACTGGGCTGGCAAAGCCTTCACAGCTCAGGGCTGAGCCTGCCAAGCCTTGTAATATCCACGGGATTAATTATCTGTAAGAGGTTTAAGGGGCTGAGAAGAGTTTGGGGGCTCACGGTGTGTGTTTGCATGGTGAGGCAGCGCCTGGAGCAGCCTTTTGGTGGGGTTTACAGCACAAAACTACTATTGCATGGTTCTGTGTGCGTGTGTGCACACACACATGTGTCATTGGGCTGCAGGACTCTGGAGCTCTTCTGCAGACCCTGTCCATTCACTTTCTAGTAGATCACCCAAAGAAGTCCATCAGGTCAAGTGAACCCAATGAAGTCACCCAATTGCCCTGCTGTACGTCAGAGGTTACAGCTGGATATCAAACCGATACCGTCATTCCTTCGAGCAAGGATGGCTTTTTATGTGTAATATTTCACGGAACTGGAGACAAGTCATCACTTCGCTTCCTCTTTTACAGGAACAAGGCAGACTAAAACCCAAAATCCTCTGAGACCCCCGGCCACTTGCTTTCGACAACGTCACCTCTCCCAAAGCGCCCGACCAAGGGAGCAGAGCCGCGGCACGGGGGCAGCCCGGCCCCAGCCGAGCCCGGGCCGCCGTGCCCAAGGGCCGCCGGGGCCCGGCACATGGGGACAAACGTGCGGCAATCCTGCTTGCATCGCGAGCAGATAGTGTGGCGCAGGGCTGCCCGCCTCCCGGCCAGGATGCTGGCGCTTGCTTCGCCCTGCCAAGACGCAGTACTGGGGTCTGCTGCGGCCTGAGCCGTACTGGTGGTGGCGGGGAGGAGGAGGAGGGTGCGTGGGAGAGGAAGGCTTCAGGAGGGTGTGAGAAAAGCGGGCGAAGGGCAGGAGCAGCGCTCGCGGGTGGGGGGAGGAGGAGGAGGAGGAGGAGGAAGGAAGGCGCGCCGGCGGGCGAGGGAGAGCGTAATCACAGGCCCGGGGACTGCGGAGAGAGACCGGCAAACCCGCCAAGCAGCAAGCGAGAGGGACAGAGGGACGAGGGCAAGCGGACCGGCGACGCCTGCGGGAGGGCTGAGCCGCGAGGCCGGGCTGCCGCGGGCCGGCGAGCGGGACCACCGCCCCTGCCCCTTCCCTCCCCGTGCTTTGGCACCAAACCCGGCTCTTTTGGCACCGATACCTGTTTTTCCCCCTACATGTAATTTTTCTTAATTGGGAGCTTGTTAATTATCCCAATACTTTGCAGAGGAAATAAACAGCAATTAGAGAAGTAAGTGGTATTTTTATTCCCTGGCATTCGCACAGCGCTGTGGAGCTGCCCGACGCCTCCCGTCCACGGAGCCCACGCGGGCACGTGGTGCCGCCCGCCGCGGCGCCGCCGCCGCCGCCGCCGCCGCCCCAGCCCTCTCCCCCCGTCTGTTCCCTGCGAGGAGGCCGCGGCGGTGGTGGGCCGCGGGTTTTTTTCCCCCTGTGTAGGAAGCGTTACTGCGTGAAAGCAGCAGGCTGTCCCGCTGTAATCTGTTTTAAAAGTCATAAATTGCTGAGAAAAGCCAGTTTTCCTGCACAACAGAAGGTTAGCGTGCTTAAAGAGAGCACTGGAACTGTTTTTATTAATCAGAACTGCGATAAAGAAAGCATTTTAATTAACATAATTATCCCGTTTGAGAGAAGCAGCCCCCACCTCTCAGATACTTTTCAAACTAAAGATGCGGGCTGTCACCGTCAGTCATAATTAAGCAAAACGAGCCGTTTTTCCTCGCCTTACCACCCCCTTTTTCCCGTCTGCACAGTTTCCCTGCTCCGCACCAGCGAACGCCGGGAGCCGAGCGGAGCCAGCTGCCGGGAGCCGTGGGGAGAAGCTGCCGGCGGAGGAGAGCCCCTTTGCCGGCGTCTCCCCGAGGCCGCTCGCTCCCGGCGAGGGACCCTCCGTGGTTCAGCAGCCCTCCCGCCCCCGGGCTTTCCCAGCTCCCTCTCGGCCAGCGGCGCTCATCCAGGGCACAGGCCGAGCTGCGGCAAGCAACTTAGGAGACAGAGGCGGCCATAAAAAGTGCAAGACTTGTAGCACCGCGTTTGCAGCATGATCTCACAGTCAACAGATAAAAGATTTATTCTTGCTGAAAAAGACCAAAAAAAAATTTTTTTTTTTAAGAAAAAAGCCATAAAAACCCTGGCTCTGGGCCGCCAGCCAAAGGGAGAGGAGAGGGGAAGGTGAATAAAAGCGGCTACGAGAACACGCGCGAGGAGACGGCGGTGTTTGTGTCTGGGCATCTCTGAACGTCGCCCACCGCCGGGGAGGCTGCCGCTCGCCCTCAGCCGCCGCCTCGCGCCGAGCTGCCTCTCCTGCCTGCGCACGTGGAGGCACCTCGTGGGCTTCCCTGCCTGCGAGAGGCCCCGGGACATGCAGGGGAGCTAGTTCTTCGCAAGCCACTGGGGCAGACTTGCATAACGCCCTTCCCAAGCTACCCGTCACATGGTGCTTAATCTCTCTCAAAGGATGTCTCCACCATGAATTTGTCTTGGATCCATCTTCTTCCAACACAACGATATTTTGCACTTTCACAACGTCCACCCTACCACAGCGTGCCCCACCGCCTCGTAACGTGCTCCATAACCGAGCTGGAGGCAACATATGCCCAAGGCAGGCTACGCCCCAAAGCCATACTCGAGCTCATCCCTAGTTTTGGGTCCCACTCCTTCCTGGCTCTCCCACCTAGATGGCCTCCTTTAGATGTAGTAACAGACTCAGTAATTTTCGTGGCACATCCCCACCTACCCTTCACCCACTGAAGCTGGTGTTCCCTGTATGAATGGCGAGACGAGGCACGCGGACTACACGACGGGCAAATTCACCCTGGAAAACTGTGCAAAATCAGGCATCACCTCCAAACCCTCAGTTTGCTGCTTTAACCACAGGAGCTCCCTTCTCACCAGTACATCCTGGAGCTGAATTGCTGCTGTAGGTGGTATCTTCAGTGACCACCTAAAGTTGCTTTCATGTCCAGGAGCACCTAATAAACTCATGCCAGTATCTTAACAGGTATTTTATGGACTAATATCACACCTTAATGCACATTATAATAGACTGTTAACAATTAGTGCTTTTAATTAAAAGCTCCTTTATTTTTAAAGGATGGCTCTGACTTGATGGGTCTGCCCTGAAATTGCCCAGTGTAATTAGGGATGCTTGTGCCATGTCTTTAATGCAGATGCAGTGCCCCAACAGAAGTGGCAAAGTCACAGCGCGGCGCCCTCAGCGCCGTCTCCCTGCACCCTGCTGCAAGAACAGCATCCATCCTGCCCAAAGTGGCAGCAGCCCGGGGCGTCACAGCCCGGGACAGCCCAGTCTGTGCCCACGCACGCGGCTGGGCACGCCAGGGGCTGGCTGTGGTCTTTGACAGTCAAGGGGGAGGCAATAGCTACCGAACAAGGCAACAATTTTCTAAAGAGGGAGTTCTAGGGTTTCTTTCCCCTTAAGAAAACTGGGTTTATGCAATCACGTGCTCCACGTGTTGTCTGTCTCCCCTAATTACGCTCAAACACAGCAGTCAGAGTCAACAGAATTTGAGTGACAGGTGGAAATCTCAATGATATTAAATTCCTAGAGGTTTCATGAAAACAGGCAGGTGGATAGAGATGAGAGGCCTTCTTAGTTTCAATCGAGGGAAAGCTGCAGCAGGAACCTGTGTTTTGTGAGGCTGTTAGGAATCCACATGTGACAAAAAAATCACAAAAGCCCCAATCCAGGGAAAAGGTTGAATCAGAGGATGCATCTTTCTAGACATTGAATCAGTCAATCTTCAGCCATTAGTCCCTAAAAAATCAGCTGTCTGTAGTGCTGATAGGCATATGACAACCTGTTTCCAAATCGGAAATGCAATTTTCATGGGAAATTCAATTTTTCTTGGTAGAAGAATTAAAATATTCAGAAAAATCAAATACATTTTTCTACTTTGGTTCAGCACAGACTAAAACATTTCAGATGACTGAAAAAGACGGCAAAGTTTGGCTCCAATTCAACTTAACATTGAACTGTGTCCCTGCTCCAAATTTTCACAGTGCCACGTGCCCTCATCTCCCCAGACTGGAGGTGCACTCTGGTCAGTGAGTCCCCAATGAGCCCATGAGACACCATGGCTGGTCAAGGGGACACAGCTCCAACGTCCACATTTTGTGGCAATCAAATGATTCTCCTGAAGCGCTCTTTTCTTAAGTTTTCCATTGCTCAGGTTTCTCACAGAATGAAAAGGCCAGTTGTCCACCAGCACCATCCATCTGGTATGTGGGGAGCCACCATAGAAAGTCCACAAGCAGCTCCTACAAGCAGCCTCCACTTCCCACATGCCAGTTTACAAGGCAGTCTGCTACAGGCTTGTTCAAAGGAGAAGTCTCTGGTGGTAGCACAAAGGGACATGAAGAGAAGGGGGCAGATAAGCACAAGACAGAAAATAAAGGCACCGCTAGGCAACTACCAAAATAACGCCTAGGAACTGGATCCAGTCCAACACGTCAAAACCCTACAAGATCAGCTGGTGACTTGTCAGTGTTGACAGACTTTTCTCTTTAGCCTTGAACCCCGCCCCCAGCTCAGCATGGTGTCTGATCTCTTCTGTTAATAATCCCCGTTTTGCATGTCTGCAGCTAACCTTCCCAAAGCCCTGGTTGCCTATGAGGAGACAGCTTCAGAGCGCCCCGGCTCCCAGACAGCAACAGATGCAATGGAGAGCAGGAGGTGCTTGTGTGTACATTGCCGCCCACCCCGGGCTCTGACAACAGGGCAACAGGGCACTGTGCCCAAACCACACATTTATGGACACACGGAGTGTGCTTCTATGTGTGTGCAGTGGGAATCAGGGAGCTTGTTTGGGAAGATGGGAGGGCTGTGTAGAGTATGAGAGGAAAGGGAGAATGTGCAGCACAAAGCCCCCGGCTTGCTGCTATGAAGGGCTTTGGGTGGTGCACGAGAGGGTTTCATTTGCATGCAGGCTATGAAGCACCCATTTCAAGATGTCTGAAGACCTACTTGTAAGACCAAATAAAAATACTCCTCTGAGACCTGGATGTAGCCTGGGTTTGCAGTGAGACAGCTGGGAAGGAGGCGTCCAAAATCGGATTCTCGCCCTCTGTCTTTGTAGAGGATAGGTTTGTGACACCAAAGAGAAAGTTGTTTGCAGGTCTCCATTCACAGATTACCCAGATATAATCTCTCACACTCACTCAACCAGGGCATTTGCCTTCCCTTAGCTCTTTAATCCCTGGTATGAATAGGACTCTTTCCTGGAAGGAAACGTTTGGGCTGATAACATTACACAACACGGCATGGCTGCTCTCCCAGTCGCATCTCCTCCTCTGCCGCCACATCCATTGGCAGGGCAGTGTTTACGGGCTTTCGAGCCTCATTCAGAAAGCCTTTCCCCCACGCGGCCAGCTCAGGCGCTCGTCTTATCAAAAGCCAAGGCTGCGGCAAGATGAACAGTGATGCTTATAAACGTCTTAGAAGGGAAATGTTAATGAGCACTGAGTGGAGGGTGAGAAAAGCCCTTAATCGCATTAGCTCCACTGCCAGAGCTGATGAATGTCCCCAAGCCTCATATCCCTGTCCAGTTGCACGGAGCACAAGGGGCTGGATCAGAGCTGGCCCCTCGGCCACAGCTTTTGCCTCCTCCTCCCTCCTGCAGCAGGGGCTCCCACCACGGGCAGCGGGGGCAAGCCAGGAGCCACAGGAGGAGGCCCCTGGCCACAGATGGTGCTTTGCTAGGACCGGGAGGGAAAGACATCAGTTTCCTCCCAAGCACAAGTTTCCAGAAAGGAAACCTTTCCCCCAGAACTCATCTGCATCATGCACAGCCAAATTTGAGACCGAGTCCCAGCATCCTTGCGAGGGCAACGTGAGTTTCCAGCCACATGCCAGGAAAGCACAGAAAGGCCACGTGTTTGGATGGTGCTGTCCAAGTGAGAACATACCCCAGTTGGAACTGGAAAGAGGAACCCGAGCCTGCACCCTAGGACAGGGGTTTTCAGGAGCAAGGTGCCCCAGGACCCAGAAGTCAGCCACAGGCAGGTGGGATCCCCAGAGACTGGGGTGGCAAATGCTTATCTGTGAGAAACACCAGAGCCAGTGCGCCCAACGGAGAAGGCAGATAGGTATTAGGTCCGTTGCATCTCTAGCTTCCCTGTGACTGAGGGAAAGAAAAGAGCCCATCAAAACCAAGCTGATTCCGCACTGAACCTCAAATGAGCATCTTCTCAGAGCTGACAGCGCTTATGTAACGTGGGCCCGTAATCACCAGCCCTACCAGCGTTTGGAAGGTCTCTTGCTCTACCCTGAATAGAAGCAGCAAGCACTGCTAAGAAAGCCTGTCCAGTTCCCTGATGAGATTTATGGATAAAATGGAGTCTGATGGTTTAGAGAGCAAGCAGGTAGGAAGGTGTTGACCATAACCAGACCGACATTTCAGGGATAAGCAGGCAGGAGATATGGTCCCCTTCCCAGCTCACACAGACCCCATCACAAACGTGGCTCTGATCCTCCAAGCATGTCAGGGACTGCTACTACCTCTTCCCCTTCTCAGTCACATGGAGGTAAGAGATCTGGGCGAGATCCCTTTGCAGGCAGGCAATGGGGAGAAACAGGCTTCTCAGCCGGAAGGAAACAGCACAGCTGGTCTGGGCTGAGGAGAAGGGACACCGGTCAGCAGCGACCTTTGCAGGGCGTCAGCCCCACTGCAGCATGGAGCAAGGCTTTCTCCCAAACATCATGCTTCATGATCATAATGACATTTCAAAATGGCTGGAGACGGAGGCGAGGGGTATGGTTTATGCACTGCAGCTTAGGCTGTATAAATAAGACATGCGCCAAGTTTTTATACTGGAAACTCTGTTCTGGGCTTGTGTAACCGTCTGATTTTTTTATGCGGCCAGGAAATTATGATATAAAAATATATATATAAATAAAGATTTTCCTCAGATAAACAGCCGTGTGAGCTGTGCCTTTTGTGCTGCCCTGCATTTCAATCCCACTATGCTATATACACGCACATGCATGCTGCTCAACGACACACAGGGACATTTTTTACAATGACAGTCTGCAGTTTCCCTGTGGGGGAAAATGTGGTTTAATTTTTAGTATAACCTTAAAAAGGAGACTAGCGAGGCATCTCCTTCATAAATTTTGTAAGTGACATTTACTTCTCTGTGTGTTATAGCTAGTGATGGACAAATCCCAAGTTTAGGGTCTCGGTTCAGAGGAGCAGCCATCTTATCCTGCCCACTCAACTAAGATAGGAAGGTTTTCACTCAGTCTCAGCATAGACTCTGCATGGAAAATCTCCAGTGGCTGAGCCCTCTTCTCCCTCCAGGACCACGGCACTGTGCCTCACCTTCATGTATTCTGTTTTCCTACCTCATGGCCCCTACATGCCTTAGAGGGGTTTGAGGTTTCTTTTTGCTTTCTAGAAACTCCATCTCTAACGTTTATTGTGCCATAGCTTGGGTGAAATAGCAAGGGATTGAGGGCTTAGGGAACCCAAAACTCATCTCCACCTGTGAATTAGGTATCAGTAATAGCATGGCAACACTTCTCACCCAATCCAATCAGCTCAGTCCATAAAAGCATTTCTGGCAGGCTTAGATTCCTGCCCATCCTGGCCTGAATATAATGGAGTTTGCTTTAAGAATGCAATAGATCTTGGTCATTGAAGCCAGCTTCCTGCTAGTCACAAGCCTGCCAAGTTTCAATTCGAATACACATAAAAGATCTCAACAGCTGGGTGTTTAATTACAGGGACTAGAAATCAGGCTCCACAGAGTCGTATCAGGTTATTCCAGCTCCCTCTAGTTGGCTTTAAAGCATGCCAAGAACGGCCTCCCCCAGGGGAGCCTGGCATTTCCAGTTCTAGCTAAAAGCGCAAAGACCCAAGAAAACATAAAACAAAACCAAAAGGCAAAGCTCAGAGGAGCACTGATGGCTTTAACAAAGGTGCCGTTCACGTTTGGCTAGCGGTTCACAGGCAGGTTCCCGGGCATGCTGCAGCAAAGGCCCAGCTCCAAACGCCAGGAGGATTAGCCAAAAATCTCCAGCGGGTCCCAGCTCTCTGCAACACGCTGAACCACAGGGCAGAGGGATCACAGATTTTGCCACTTGGGTACCCCAGGAGCACTGTGGTCTCAATGCATGCCCCTAGCTAAACCTGTGCTTCTCCTGTGGCTTCCTTGAGAAGCCATAGCAGCAGGGTCCTTTTGCGATGCCACCCTGCCACTCGCTGCTGGGGAAAGGCCTGCAGAGCCGCGAGCACAGTCTTCCCCCTTTCCTGCTCCCCACAGGGTCATGCGCAGCAGCAGGACAGTCACGACGTGGCTGCAGCTTAGTGCTTGTGCTTAGAGGGACATGCGCCTTCCCCGGGACAGTACTGTGCACCGTGCCGGTACCAGCGTGGCCGCTTGCCTCAGCAGGTGTTTTGCAGCCTACGGCCTGGCCCTGCCACCCGTCGAGCTCGCAGCAGGCGATGGTCTCAGAGGGCAGTGCCCTCTCTTAACGTGGTATGTGAGGTTTGCATCAGAGCGAGGCTCACAGCTCCTTCGAGTGACTGGCCCAGGGCTTGACTCATACGGAGCATCCTTGGGGAAGTACAGAATATTGTTATCTGTGACTTATGAGAGGAAAATACAAGATGCCACTAAAATCCATGGCATCCACCAGTCACTAACAAGATACAAGCAGGAAAGGAGAAGTCACGAGCCTGGCTTGGATATGTTTTGTAAAGACCAGCTGGAAACAGCTCACCACCATCTCCCAGGGCTGACAGGGACACGCTGGTGTCCTCTGCTCCCTCACGCCGCTCTTACCGACTCCTCTCCCTGGCAGTGATCTCCTTTAAGACTCTACTGCTCAAAGGTCTTTCTCGTTACTACCCTCCTGAGCCCTCTCCTGCCAGTGGATATCCGGTATTGTGGGGCCTGACTGGAAGGGGGGTGGAGGTAAGAGTGTTATAGTCACGACCAGCAACAAAACTAACTTAAGATTAAACTCAGATTCTTTGCCCAGCGGTAAAAAGGAGAACCAGAAAATCAAAGAAACACTTCCAGTTCTTTGGCACTGATAAACCAAATTGATAAAGCAAATTGAAGGAGCTGAAAACAGAAAACTTGAGGGTCAGTATTGCCTACTGTTCCTTTGTACTCAGGAGTGGAGAGCATCAAAACCGTATTGCATTTTCTAGTGAAACATGAACTATTCTACCACCTTCTCCCTGACTTTTTCACTGTAGACAGTGGGAACATCCTTCATATATATTCAATTCCGCAGGGCTTACAAGTCAGCCAAGGGTTCTCCCACCTCCAAAGTGACTAGCAAACACTTGCAGCCTGCTGCCGCTTCTGCTTGCTCGACGATTTCCATTTCAGCATTTTCAGAGTAACACTTCTCAGAACACCTGCACTAGCACAAGCTTCAAGTTCATCCCAAACTGGGCTGGAAGCAAGTGCTGAAACACTGGCATTTGCCAAGGGAAGCAATTACACCCAACTCTGTGTTTATACCCAAAGGACATCGTACTGGCTTCTGATTTTGTCAGCCTGAATAATTACAGGAGCTGTTGATGTTATTAGGATACCTGACCGAATCCTCAGTGAAAATGGATAGTTAACCGTGATGTAATTTGTGGCACAATTATTTGCACCTAGAAAAAGACAGGCGGCCAATTATAAGGTGTCAGGCCTGCAATCACAGTTCTTTTAGCAGGCTGCCATGTTGCCCCAGGTGTTGGTACATGGGGATCCGCACATGGTTGCAAAGAGAGATTTCAAACAAATTAATTCCTAGAGTGCAGGTCCTTTTGGAAACTTAATTCTGAATCCTAAAAGGCCTGGGTGCTTCAGCAGCAATCACTGGAGAGCGTGGCAAAGCGCTTGAAAATAGTTGCAATTAACTGGCTGTCCCCAACTTCTGGCAGGTGCTGGAGAGGCTCTGACAGACATCTGAAAAAACCTTTTTGTCCAGGGCAGGCGAGCGCTGCCCTCCGCCAAGGTTGGTCAGTGCCCCAGAGCCTCCTGCCCTCAGGCTTTGTTGCATGCCCCCAGAGCTCTCCTACACTGCTGTCCCCAAGTGGGACCAGATCCCCACCGCTGCTCCGCTGGAGCCCACCCGCGGTGTTCAGAGCTGCACGGGGCAGCAGCATTGGCCCATGGCTTGCAGGCGCTGGGACAGTCTGTACTGCTCCGTCTCCCTCTTGCTGCTCCACTCTGAGCTGCAGACCCCTCTACCAAGAGGGCTGCCAACTCTGAACGGAGCCATCAGTCACCTGAGGTAAGAGGGGGTCTTGCTGGTTCCCATCAGCTGGAGCTTTTATTTTCTGCTGCTCTCCAGCCATGAGGATTACACAGACGAGCAGGCAGGAGGACTAGTGACATTTCTGCAGGGCTGCGGTGCGATACTCTCTGTTGCGCCTTACTGGTGAAGGATGTGGGCGTGGGGAGAGGTCTGGTACCTCCATTCAAGTAAGAAGAGAGAGCTAGCTGGCAAACCTCCTAAAGACGTGGCAGAGACCGCGGGTGGGATTTCTCACTGTGTTCTGTCACTGATGTGAAAGCCCAAGGGTTAAACCTCATTTTGACTGGGTGCGCAGTGACTCCTCTCCCTTCCTGGGCTGCATCTGCATTCAGAGGGTGAACTACAGGCACTGAGCATCGACATGCACGCATGCATGCTATACAAAGAGGAGCATGTTTGCCACTTCGTGCACTGGGCGCACTGGCGGCTGTCACCGGCATTCCTCGGAACCAGCAGGACCCGCCTGCCCTGACACTAGCAATGGGCAAGCCCCTTCGCCACTTTGGCTAGACCTGCAACTGATCTTAAATCTTCCATCTCAAACAAAGCCAACCCAAAGCCATCTTGCAGAGTTACCCAGCATAGCTTCTTTCTGCTGTCAGGCACCTAACAAGGCGATCTGAGCTGTTACATGCAAGGTTGCTGAATCACTTCTTGCGTATGCGTCACCGCACAGTTGCAATACCCCACGTAATGCCTCAGTGTTAGCTCTCTCCAACCCAGTATCCCCACTAACCTAGGGGTGTAAGCCAGTCTGTCTTGCGCTTTAACAGAGGGCAGAAGCGTAAATACAAAGCCAAGGGCCAGTAACACCATTTCAGCTAAAATGGTCTGGAAATCTGCATGAAATAGTTTCATGCAAATACTGCATGTTCAGCCAAAACAGTTTAACGAAATGGGTGCCCCCATGGATTGCCTAGTCTGCACGCAGTACAGTCACCCTGGCCACACGTTCATCTCAGCCCCTCTGAGATCACATTGTATTTCAAGATCAGCAGTCCGACCAGAAACGCACCGCCCTAGAGGACAAGAGCATGCTCTACCTAACTGCAAGACCCCTGAAAGCCTCTGAGTGAAAGCTCTGAAGTTTTTGCTAACTTTTCCATCAACATTTTCTTGAAGAAGGGGAGGAGAGACTGAGGAATAAGGAACACCTTGGCTCTAGTCCTGACTTGAAAAAAAAAAAGAAGAAAATAAAATAAGGAAGCCTGATAAAATAGCCAACCTTGGAAAGTCTGAGCAACACTGACCACCAGAACCCATTACGGACATTACCAGAGTGAGCAGTGGCACCTCTGGGAGTACTTCTCCCTGTAGCAGCTGCTTCACTCTGAGAACAGGCCTGAGCAAAGACTACATTAATTCTTCTTCTGCATTAACTGAAGGCTAAAACACACCAGACAGGCTCTCAGGGGATTCAAAATATGAATGAACATCAGGATAATAGACACCAGGGGTCAAAGTGCCTCTTGTCCCAGGAGGGGCCATGATCAGCATCAGTCTGGCTGCACACCTCTCCATCTCCTACCTGGCATGGTGCACAGAGCAGTGCAAAGAGCCACCTCTCCTGAGAGCTTTGAAACAGTCACTTAAATAATTAGAGTTCCCAGGGAAGGGTAAGAGAGCAAACCAGGCCAGCTCTGCCCCAGCAAGAACACCTTCAGCCCCTCAGTTCCTTGGCTCACTTGGGATGCTTCTCCAGCCAGGTGCCTTCTGGAGGCCTGTCCTGGCGGAAGAGCAAAGGGAGTCTTCTCCCAAGAGGTGTGCCATGGATTTATATCTCCGAGCAGAGTGAACTAGACTTGTTTTAAATAAATTTCCAATTAGAAAGCACCTTTTGTCCCATCAGGCTTTAAAAAAGGATTACGGGTTGTCCCTGGGAAGCCCTATGACCCAGCAGCAGCATGCAGCCACGGTCGGGCTGTGCTTGCTGTCTCAAACACAGCTCTCAAACACTTTGGAGCATGCAAATCAGGCAGGAGGAAAACCAAATCAAGAGAATGACAGGCAAACTGACAGGCTACAATATTTGAGGATGGGGCTTAGATAGAGATGCTTAGACTTGAGTTTGCGGTTCCCTCTTACTCTGTTGCTCACAGTTAATAGCTGTTTGCCCAGGGATTGTCATCGACACATGTCTAAAGGAGACTAGAACTAGGAGCACCTTTTCTCCCTCCCCAAAATGCTGTATTGATCTGGAAGCCAGCTTACTGTGGGCTTAAGGGAGCCCATGTCCTTATGAGTTAAGCTCAAGGAAAAGGTTTAAAGTTTTGAAAAAAAACAATGCATTGTTTTGTCTGGAGGAGCTGCTGGGAGTACCAGCAGCTCAATTTTTATTGATAAAACCTCTTTCCTCTGAAAACAAGGGACCAGTTCTCCTTACAACAGGAAAACGTGGGCAGTGTGTAACTTCAGATCACAAAGTACAACTGTTTCAGTACATTTCTGCTGAACTGCAAGAAAAAAATATATCTGACAACATTTGCAAAAAGAATCATAGTGAAATCTTCAGAGACCAGCGGCCAGAGCAACTGTTTCCAGTCTCTTCCAAAAGACCTGTCTCCAGGCTCACAGAGAGCCCCTTCAAACCAAGCTGAAGTAATAACATCAGTTATGATACAGGACATCCGCAAGTTGCCTTACTTTATTCTCCATTATTTTGCATCCCAGAGCAAGCATCCACTCACAGTCCTCTCATATTGTCAGCAGCTCTCCCTTCCAAACATACTTGATCTTCTGTGAAATATGGCAAGTTCACTATAAGTCAATAAATTATGGGACCACAAGGTGTTGCTACATGGACCCTTTCAGGGCCTCTGGATAGGAAGCAACAAATGGGGAGATGGCTCTTTCCTTTAGATCAAAACGTCTCCATGGAGTTGGGGGACCAAAAAAAGCAGGGAGCTCTGAGGAAAAACTTCTTTGTAGCTATAAATGAGCAGAAACATGCCACTTTGGTGACTTGACGACACCTCTGTTTTGACAGAAGGCACATGGAAGAGAGAGAGCATAAAGCTATTCCAAATTCGCCACACACAAATGAGGAGCAGTAAGAGGAACTCTTTCCACGCTGTCCTGGCAAGCAAGCAAAGACAATGCAAAATAAACAGGACCAAGCGCATGCAAAAAGCCCCTCAGCTGTAGGAAACAGAGCAGGTTTGCACTTGGTGATGACAGCAAAGAGGAGAACAACAAATTCGAGGAGACACCTGATAGATGTATGAAATACAGCTGCAAACCAGCGGGACTTGTACCAGCAACAAGTCTACATACAGAAGTTTGCTCATATTTCACTGCCAACAGCCACAGCTGAGCTGGCTAATGCTGTAGCAGAGGCCAGGCCTACCTGCACAGCCCCAGCGTTGGCTGAGGCAGGGAACTACCAGTCACCAAATCTCCTGCTCTTGTCTCAACCAGGGACGGTCCTGGGGACTTGGGACAACTCAGAGCCTACGCACACACTCAAACAATGTCTTCCCTAAGTAAAATGTAATACTAGAAAATATTTGTAAAATGGCCAACTATTTTCCGTACACCCCTCTGGCTCTCTCTCAACCCTTCCCCAATATATCTCCCTCTCAAGCTGTTACTCCAGGAAAACAGTCTCAGCGGACTTCTTCCAAGATGCTTCTATTCATAAAGTTGGGACAAAGCAATCAGAAAGCAGACAATGAATGTGTGACTTTCTTGTCACAGAGGGACTGCTGAGACTCATGGAAAAGTTTCCAATTAGTTAATGAACAATCCAGAGCTGAATATTCTCTGGAGTTTGTAATTAGTTGCCATAGGACAAGTGACAGTGAACCCATTTGAAGAACCTACATCTGTCCTAGACATGAGTCTAAGCAAACAGGGTCCAGCCTGGCCAGGCAAACTCTTCACTGTAGAATGAGCTGGTATTGTGGGAGACAAGCTCAACTTCTGATGTGAGTGGACAGCCAGCACTTTCCACACTGTCTTGTTTTGCTTTTGCCTAAGACAAGAAGTAGATGACCTCCCTGGCCTCCTTCTGACCACGTTCCAAGGTAGCCTGTGCTAACAATGGGCCACCAGCCCTCCAAAAGTGTCAGAGCTTGGGAAGATCTGGCCAAGGTCAGTGACAGAGCCCTTTTAGGGGGCCAAGTCACTAGAACCGACAGACACGGTCTCCTGAAATTCTTACACAACATGCAGTTTTATCTGCTGAACTCACTGTCCAATCCCAGCACTAGGAGAAACTGTTCTAAATCTGCTGATAAACAAATCCTTTCGATCATACAGATGTTTTGTAATGAGCAATCTTAAAGTCCCCTGACACAGGGAGGCACCAGCAAGAAATAAGCTTTCTAAACATTATCCCTGTAACTGCACATGTGCCTAAGCAAAAGATGTGGTACAGCAAATTTCAAATGGCAGGAAAAGAAGACACAGTCTGTTCAACCAAGTCTGTATTGAAATGGAGAGGAACAGTTGGCATTAAGCAAGCAGGATTTTTTGAATAGATGATCTGGATTCCCAAAGAGAAGTACATCCCTCCATGCAACACCAGAAGCAACCAATAAAATATCCAGCTCCCATCCCTAATGTTTTGTACTAGAAACTGGCATAGATCCATTAGGTAAACAGAGCAGCAGATGAGCGACATCAGCCCTGGAGCTGGTTGCACAAGTATAATACCCAGCACATCACAGGCACGCACTTATGTTGCAGACAGCATTGCTGATGTAAGTATTTCTTCTGATAAGTAGCATACTAATAACTAAGAGAACAGGTCATATCAACCTAGCCAGGCAGCTTCAAGCTCCACCATCAGCAGACACTGGGTTTCTGAAAGTCCTGGAATAATTTCTTAAAATCCATTTTCATCATTAGTCTGCTGCTCACCCCACAACTGTTACTTCTGCTGGAGACGTAAAATATGCCAGATAGTCTGCCTGCACAGGCTGCTTTGGCATAATATCGTCTGCAACAAAGAACAGAGTCAAAATCAAGTGCACTGAGGGGCTGCTCCATGCCAGTGGTGAGGTGCAGAGCTGGGTGGGCTGGTGGGCGCTCGCTCGCTCGCAAGGCTCCAGCTGTGCTCACCATCAACTCCCTGGGATGAGCGATGGTGGCAGAGCCTCTTTGTCAGCAATGGCTTTGGTGCTGCCTTCTGCAGAGAGGAAAGTTTGCCGTTGTAAGCATATCCAGGTTTTTGAATGTCCTTCCAGCCTAAAAGGTCACAAGCAATTTGCAGGTTCAGGTCACGGGATCACTGTGATGGCTTACAGGCACCAGACCCATGCAGGGAGCTAGGCCATCATTAACAGCTTCAGTCCTTCAGCTTTTGGACACCAGCAACCTCTTGCTGGATTCTCTTTGTTGAAAATCAATTGCTGAGCCACAAAAAGTCCTTCCGGGACATTTTGAAGAGAAGAAGTGCATCCCAAGAGATCTGCCTCCAGGCCCAGCCTTCGCACTCGTACTAAGAGGCTCTCTTGCACTGGCTGGCTCTACTGAGCATGTCCCCACGCAGCAGAAGTTGTTAAGCTGCAGAGTGGTTCTGCATCCGGCCATTGTGATAAATTAGCCAGAGATTCAGGCATTTCATGCAGCTGCCTCATCCTCTGCCAGCATGACAATGTGATTAATTTTCAGTGCAGATGAAGCTCATTTATCACAGCCACGTGACAGCCATGCAGCCTGCAGGGGCATGTGGTGTGTGCTGGGGGAGGAGGGCATGCATGAGGGAAAGCAGGAGTGAAGGGAAAAAGGCAGGAGGCACCTAGAAAGAAAGGAGCCAGGCTCAGGGCATCTCCCAAGAAGACTGTTTGCCACATTAGGTTGCGATTAACCATGCTAAGGGAGACGAGCCCAGCGTGGGAAGAGAGCTTTTATCTCTGCTAACATACACGGCAGAATCTGGGGAGAGATGTGAAATGGGAGCAGTGTAAGAGGATTGGGGAGAAGGAAGCTGTGAGCCGATTACTGCACTTCAGGAGACTCAATTCTACCATCACTGCTACTTCTTCCTCCTCTTATCCCTCTTCCTCTCCTCATTGCCCCCTCCTTTAATCTGTTTTCCACCTTCTCATCTTTCCTGGGGACTGCTCTATCTCATTCTACATGTCCTCCACTTCAAATCCAGCCACGGTCTCTCCTCGCTGCTCCAAAAAACTGCTCTCCCAGCTCCAGGCGTGGAAGCCTGTGCTGTTTCTCAGTGTTCGCTGTATCCCCAAGGAGCTTCTTGAATGGTGTCTAGCACCTGCAGGACCTCAGGCTCCTTCCCCTCCATTTACTCAGCAGCTCGCAAAGAAGAAAAACCCAGATCTTCCTCTTACTCCACATCCTGCCTTGCTGAAGTAAATGGAGTTGAGGCACGAATTAATGTGAGAGTTGGCCCCTGACATAGGAAAGGTATACATTTATTGAACCCAGGATCAAAGCTCTAAGAGCAGCTACATGGCAGCACAAAAAGAACTTCCTCCTATACCAGCTTAAGTCTCCTGGAGGAATTGCCTGGGAAACAGATCTTTATGTTAGCTTCCTGGTGTAATTCAGTCCTGACATGGAAAAATCATTCAATCTGTGCATCCACCCATTGAACGGAGTTTCTCCACTTGCTGGAGCAGCACCTGACTCAGCAGTGCTGCTTGCACAGCATGGTAGAGCTCTCCCAAAGGCTGAAGCAATCAAATGTACTGATTCATAGCAGGAAGCAAACTCTTCTGTAGCTCCAGGGTTTCTGGCTCCACCTTTTGATCAGAGAATTGAAATACAACCCCATCCTGTCCAGGGATTGGCAGCATTGGGATCTTCCAGAGTTTTGTTCTTGTTTCCCCACTTGCTACTCACAGTACTTGGCAAACACCAAAGATGGCAACTCTACTACAGCTGATCCTTGCTGGAAGCCTTGAGTGACCTTCTCCATCTTTACCTAGTACTGTGGAAAGAGCTATGGGTGTTACTGAGGCAGTCGCTGGTGCTAACGTAAGCCAGACGGCGGGACTTGCACTGTTGATGCCATGTGGCATGACGCAGCTTGGGATGAACTCTTTAGGATGACTGTTTAAGCAAGAAGCACCCAAAGACGCTTCTTGTATGTCTTCACAAGGTGTTGTTGGCTGTACAGATCTAATAGTCATCCTCACGCACTGACATTAACGGGAGTAAAATCCTTGACGTATTCAGATATGACCTCATGGCCAACAGAAGCGCAGGAAGAACATACTAAGCTGTTGTGGTGTATTTGTGGTTGATCAAGAACCTGCCATGTCCAAGTCTCTAGTGTGATGGGAATTTGGGAAAGGCTGTGTGTTAGCCAACAGCCGGAAAGGATCACAGAGGACAGAAGGCTGGCACAAGACACAACAACACAGCTGTTTTATTACATAACTTTGCTGCAAGCCATCCCACGATGGGCTATCTGTGTGATATTTGTCACCACGGTTTCCTTTCACAGCCCAGAGCGCTCTTCATAACACATCCCATTCTTCTCTGAACCCAGCAAGTTCCTCTTCTGGGTTCCCATTACACCTAGCGCTCTACATCCTCTGCTTTGGGTGGCCTCAAGCCATCCCCATTGAGACCACCTTCATCAAATACAGACCCTCAGCCCTCCAAATCCTCCAGCAAGGCAAGACAGGATTTCAGTGCTCCCCTCTCAAGGACCACCTCTCCAGTTACTGCACCCAAGTGCTCGGAGCTGCTGCCTGTTGTCCTGCATTGCTGCGAATGCAGGGTCTGCCCTGGCACACCACCTATGACTCTTGAGACTCCAGAGTTCACTTTAAGCAGGAGATTTGTTCCCTACCACAAGCATTTAGGCACTGCCAAGTCGGCCCTTTTTTTCTTGAAATTCCAGTTGTGATGTGGCCTCCTACACCAGCGAGTTCCCCAGGTTGGTGTCTATCCTGTCTGCAGCAACAACAGCGCTCTCTGCAGCAAGCAGCTCTCTGGAGTCTCCTTGCTGGCGACCCCTTTCATCAGCAGACATCACATTCGGAGTGTCACCAGGCATTAGACGCAAGCTGCTGGCTTCAGGCTGCACGTGTCCTCAATGATAATCGCTGTCCCAAACAATTACATGGGCACAGGAGATGTGATAGCCAAGGCAGCAGAGGCTTTTTAAAGCAGAGACACAACCAAAGAGGAAGATGCGTGGCAGGGTAACCCTGTTCAAGCCATCTTCCTCCTCTCCACTCTCAGCCTGCAGCTTCCACTCTCTGCCCCCAGCACACTTTTTGCACCTTTTCCAAATTGGTCCCAGGGCTGTGACTCCAACGCGGGCCTGCAGGAAGCGTGTAATAGTCCCTGCTCCCACAGTGCTCTTTCTGCCTCTCCCCCTCTGCTAGGTGTCAAGGTCTCGTACTGAATGCAAGAGCAGATGTTATGTGACTGATGGCAACGGGCTGTCTCACTGCAGGCTGAGGCACCACCCAGCCTCCTTGCCGAGTCCTCCTCCCAGAAGAGGAACCTTTGAACAAAGCATTTTTCCATAAGCTCAGTCTCTCCTGTCATCAGATGCCTTCTCTTCACTTGCCAATTGTGCCTTAGTAACCTGCTGCTCTGGTGTCACTATATACATATTTATTTCTCTTGAACATGTGCTAATAATGTCCCCCGGGGACAGGTACAGGCAGCAGGCTGAATGGGGCTCCTCTACCTCCTCAAGCCAGCACCGGCCGCAGAGCGAACCTGCCAGAGCTGTTCCCGACAGCAGCTTCTCAGCTACAAGATTTCTCAGCCTGCCTGATCTTTGATCTCTAAAAACGGCTTTGAACCCCCACCCCAGTGTCTCCTGTCTCAGCTGAGTCAGACTGGTCAGAAAGGAAGGGATGGGGGGCTCCGCTTAGGGAAAACGGAACAGGCCACTCGTTGCGCAGCGCTCGCTTGGCTGCCTGCTTTCTGATGGCATGGCCAGGCAGGCGTTAGGGAGGGCCAGGCGCTCGCCAGCGAGGCACGACTACATCCCCAGTCCTGCCCCTGCCCACCAATCGCACATCTGCTACCTCCGTGCCCGGGGAACACAATCAGTCCCAACGAAGCTGGGCACCGGAGACAAGTTTGCTACCACCCACCTCTAACAGCTTTCAGGTTAAAGCAGACTCGGGCAGATTAAAAACTGGACGCTCCTAAACAGAGGCTCCGCATCACCCTGCTGCCTGAGTGGGCTGAGCAGCATGCTGAAGGCAAACACCCCACAGACCGCCGCGCAAGTGCCCCGCTGCCTGGAGGAAGGCTGGGCTGGCACCAGGCTCACCCTGCCGCTGGCTCATCCCTTCACTCTGATGTGTAAGCATGACTGATGCTGTTTGTCTGGACATATGCGCAGGGAGGGCATCTGTCTGTGCCGCTGGCAAGCCACCAGTTGCAGAGCAGGGAGAGGTGACCACTTGATTCATACAGGATAAGAGATAGGGAATGGGCCCCTCTCCCGTTTCCCCAGCAGCCAGAGAGAAACATGCTGCATGGAGAGGAGAGAGCTGGCAGACGGAGAGCCAGGAGGTGGAAGACGTGTGAAGGTTGGAACATCTCAGACGACCCTGCTCTGCTCCCCTGTTCCCTCTCATTTCAGAGCTGCCATCACTGCCTTTAGTCAGCGGCTGTGTTACACGCAGAGACAGGAGGGAGGAATGAATTCACCCTAAGGCTGGGGGGCCAGGCTCCCGTGTTTAGTTCAGAGGTAGGAATTTTTCAATGGGTAGAGGATATTTCAATGGGATGAATGCCAGAAAGAGGCTGCCCTACAAACTTTCTCCTGAACACCTCTGATACATACACCTTTGCCACCTGCACCCCTCTGGCTGTTGCTTGTCCCTTAGACAGCAGGATTTACAAGCGTTCACATTACAAGTTATGTCATTAATGCTGAACAGGGAAGAGAAAAGCCATACTACTCTCAACAGGTCACAGCTGCATCTCAACACTCCCACATCAACAACAGCCCAAGGACCCATGAAACAATGCATCTGACACATCTTTTGGATGAATTGGAAGTTGGGATAACCAGGGAAAATCGTGCGTGATCATCAGCAAAGAGAAGTAAAGGTCATTAAATACATTTGTTTCCAGCTGTTTGTCCCATGTCCAGTCTCTGGCACAACTGATGCCAGATGCTGCAGCCAAATCCACCATATACTGTTGTGTTCCTGCTAGCACTCATGTTGGCCTTTCTTTGGCATCACAAAAAGCCAAAACAGCAGAGTTCTGCTGTGTCACCCTGAGCAGCCTCATTATCACAGCCAACCCCGGGGAGTGTTTTTGCAAATACCTTCTTTACCCAGAATGCAGCAAAGAGTTGGTAACAACACCACTTCAAACCCCATCTGGTTAGATGATCCAGCACAAAGCTTTACTGTGTCCCATATGTTAAGTCCCACGTCAAAAACACACAGCTAAACTCATGTCCTGCTGATTTACTCATCGCCCAAGATCATTAGGAGGCCCTGAGCAGGCTGTCCAAGAGTACAGGTCTCCCTTTCCCACAAGGCTTGCAGACTCCAGAGCACTCCAGCAGTAACTGAATCCCTGAGATCACCATAACCCCCTGCTTCAAATGGGAGAGCAACATTTTTAGGCCCCATCCAGTAGCAAACCTTTTTCTGCTAAAGAAGTTTTCCCTTCTAGTTTGTTGCTGCTGCTATTCCATCTCTACTCCTAGCAACGAGGTGGCACCAGTGGCGGGTGGCATCCACTTCCCCTCCCACCCATATCTGAAGCAGATATAGAACATGTTGAGCCAAAAGGGGCCTAGCCCACACTTGTGTAGAGCTGAACAAACCAAGTAGGCAGGAATTGGCTGCAGTCTGCTCACGCACTCATACCCAAGGCACCTTTCGACAAGCCAGAGAAAAGCCAAGCCTGCCTGTTGCTCAGAAAAGTCTAATATAGTTTTCTCCATTTAGGAAATAACAGCAATGCCTTCCAAGTCTTAACACCTTGTCTCAACTTACTAACATGGAAAGAGTCCAGAGCCTGGAAGGAGTCTGACACAGAAAGAGCTTTTTGCCAGAGTCTGTGGGTAGCAATGTGGTGGGAGAACAACCAGGAATTCAACTAGGCGGTGTGGGCCCAGGGACAACGCTGACAAAGCCTCGAGCGTGCAGTTGGTGTCAATGCTTTCAGTGGGCCTCAATTATCAACCCTACAGGATGTTGTAAAATAGAGAAGCTGCTTTTTCACTAGATACATTTTTTGAAGAAAACGTGTCAACGGGCCGCATCTGAAGATGATGCAGTCTGCAGTAGGCCCACTGACTTCAAGCCAGCCCTGCTAATTTATCTCAGCAGAGAAGCAGGGCCCTTTCTGCTGGGTTAAATGTATGTTTAGAAAACCCACAGTTACTTTGAAAGTGCGAAAACATCAAAAAAAAGTGGTTTAGGGTCCACCTTGAGAAAACAGAGACGGTCTCGCCATACTTGAGGAAGGAAAAACTTTATACGCATGTTTCCCCCTGCTTCACAGCTGCAGGCTTTTCTGTCCCTGCTCTGGAGAGCGAGGAAGAGTGCCTTAGCAGCGCTTCCCCCTTATCTTTTCCATTCCTTTATGGGGAAGTTGCACACAAACGCAAACGCTCCTTGTTCTGCCCTATCTCTACACCGAGTTGCTCTGCAACCCGAAATGCCAACCAGAATTCACTTTTAAAAAGTGGGCTGTCACAGTCAACATTATACTTAAAATACAGTCTGAAGAACTCTTGTACCTTAAAAGCCATACCTACATTGCACATCCCTGCTTTCCCATGGTACACTAAAACACCAACTTTCAAGGGCCATTTTATCTTGAGAACTATATTTTTTTCTTAAAGCAGCAGTATTTTCAGACAAGGCATCGGCTTTAAGAATGTGGAACCTTTTTTCCTTTTTTTATTCTTAGTGAAGGATTTTTGGTTTTGTTTACTGAAGCCCGTTGCTAGAACAGCGAATCTGCCAGGCCTCATACACTCTGCGAGCACTTTGCTGTGGCAAACAGAAAGCCAACAGGGTGGCTCGCGACTGAAGCGGACGGTCTGAAACGAGCCCATTACTAGAAAGGTTACGGATGACGACACTAACTTGCCCAGCACAGGTAAAACCAGGACTTCAACCTCTGGCTTTCACATTTCTTCCAGATCTCAAATTCTCCATTTGTTCTTCATCCAAACCTTGCTCCTCTGCAAGGTCCCCGGGGAGATTTTGCCCTACTCCTGCGTATTGCTTTGCCCTCTGATCTTTCAAAAGGTCCTCTGGATCCCACCCGCCAGAATGCCCTCACCACGACGGCAGGGGCATCCCTGCTTTTATTTAAGTCATCGTGTCAATTACTCAATTGAAGTTTTCAGTTCTCATCCGTCAGAGTTTACCTAGGAAGGATAGAAGATGCCCACGCAGTTTCCCTTTGCAGATTACAGAAAGGCAGTGATAAATGCATCTCAGTCAATTTTCACATGGAAGGAAGGGAAATAATTGCACTAGCACGCGTGCCTCTATTTGCGCTCAGTTTAAATGCGGTGGGGGCTGGATCCTTGGCAGAGGCGCGTGTTCGTGTTCTGGTTCTTACACCCACCTGGTGAGTAGCATTTGGAGAGCAGAGCTGTTACAAACCAAGCTCCAGCTCCTCCAGCACAACGCAAGAAAATCAAAAGGAGGTGACAGGGTGACACTGCTCTAGAGTCCAGGTAATTAAGAAGATAGCCCAGCTATCACAGTATTCCTTCCCCCTCCCCAGTCTTCTTCAGAAAACCTCTCGCGAGTAGGAGGTGTCAGCATCTTCCTTGACAAACTCAACAGCAGCAACACAGCAAATGGCAGAGCGGAGCTGCCTCGTCACGCGCCTGCCCCCAGCACTGCTGGGCTGTCCCAAGCCACGCACTGATCCGGCCTCTGACCAGGTGGAAGGCTGTGTGGCTTCAGCACTCCTCCAGCAGGACACGTGGCCTATATATAGTGTTTGTCACAGCAAGAGCACTAGCCTCCAGTTTGAGATGCAGCTCAACCTCCATATCTAAGGGTTTTCAGCCATTTGTAACCTGCCTGAAGGCTTCTGAGGACTACGGCTTAGTTAGCCTGTAGGTATCAAGATCAAACGTGTAGATGTACCTTGCACAGAGCAAGAAAGCAGATGCTTTAGCACCAGCCACTCGTTCAGAGAGGAGGAAACGCTATTGCACTTACCAGAGATGAAATCTTGCAAGGACCTGCTGGCTAGGCAAGAAACCTGAAAAGGAGGAGAGGAGAGAGAGAGGTGTGGTTCAGTGGGTTGGCTGTTGACAGCAGCAAGCATTTTAAAAGGGTAACACGGGGGTGTTGGCGTTGCATCAGCCCCAAACGGGTGGGATCTGCTCGGTGTCTCCCCACGCCGCCTCGCCTGCGTAAGCGCTCAGGCACATTCTCCTACGATCGCACCAAGCCCCTTCTCCGGCTGGTGCGAGGCGGGAAGTGGCCGTGCGGATCAGCAGGCAGGCATACACACTTCAGCCCTCGGATTAAGCGCTGCCTCCCGCCCTCCCCCAGAACGGCACACGCAGCTATGGCAGGAGAGCGCCAGCCTCGGGATTAGTCACCGGCTACGCGTGACAGAAGCCCAAACCACCGCCGCGGCCAGCCAGCGCTGCGGCCTTTTCCAGGCGACGGAGTTTGCTGGAGTTTTAGACAAGATGTCTACGCACGTCCTAAACAATTAACACCGGTTTAGGCCCCAGATGTAACCAAACGCGCCTGGATTGAAACGCTGCCGGCTGCGCTCTCAGCCGCAGCCTCCAACGCGGCCTGCGACGCCCGCCCGGGGGACGCAGCCACCTGCACGAGCGGGGGAAACGGGCCTGAGACTTCAGAGCAAGAAAAACCAAAGCTTCCTCCCCGCGCTCCCCGGCGGGCCAGGGCGCTCTCAGCCCCGCCGGCCGCGGAGGCCCGGGGGGATCTCCGGAGCTGGCCTCCCCGCGCCCTGCCTCCGTCGAGCCTCGGAGCGCCGCAGCTCCCAGCGCTCCTGGATACGCGCCGGCCGCGTGCGGCGGGAGCAGCGCGCTCCCCGCGAGCGAGACGGAGAAGGGGTCACCCGGCACGCGGCGCTTCTCCTCCAGCACGCAAAGGGGGGACGCCACGGCAGCACCTCCTCTCTGCGGCACGGCCGAGGACTCGGGGACGTGCCGCGGCGGGCGAGAAGGCAGCGGCGAGGCCAGCGGCTGCGTCGCCACCTCCTCCTGCCGCGCCGCACAGCGCCAGCGGCCACCCGGCTCCGCGCTGCCTCCGCCTTGAGCAGCCACGCAGAAAAGCACAGAGGCGATACGGGGCCCCCAACACAGCCTAGACCTCCACGTCGTTCTGGTCACACGCCCAGTTTCCCAAGCCGGCAGGAAAAAAAATCCTCGCTTCACCAGAGAGGCTTGTTGGGAGCAGGGTGCGTCACGATGCAATTTTTACTCGCTTTTATTTGCAAATTCCCTTCTGCACGCAGGCGTCGCGTTTGCTGAGACTCTGCTGCCCTTTCCGAGGCAGCCAAGGCAACGCGCCGGCACGGCAGAGCCGCGCTGGGCGCCCTGCTGGAGGCTTTTGCTTTCGCTCTTTCTCCTTCTCTGATTTTCTCCGTGCCGACGTTTGCAATCAGAGGTGCGATGGCAGCACAGATGGGCACAGGCACCGCGGCTCTGGCCTGGGAAGCATGGAGCAACGCGTGCCGCCCTGGCGTGCGGGCAGCGACCTTGGGAAGGGCCGAGCTGCTCGGGAACAAGGTGCTTCCAGCGTGGGCGTGCGTGGGGCAGCGGCTGCCGACGCTGCTTTTGTTCACCGGCGAGAAGCCCTGCCGCCGCGAACAAGGAGCCACTTAACGGATCCAGTGTTGTGAGCGGGAGGGAGGCCGCCTCTGTGGCCAGGGAAACGGATGGGAACAGCCCAAACCGCAGCCAGCCCAAGGAGCACGCGGCGCCGTGGCTCACGCGCCAGGGAGAAAGGGCAGGAGCCACTGAAGGGACACGGGGGGGACATGTAGGAGACTTGTTTTGGAGAAACGGGACAGAGGAAGCGAATAGAAGGGGATGTTGCTGGAGACACAGCTGGAGGCATGCTCGTGGGAGGAGGTGCTCCACGCCGGGGCTGGGACACCCCCGAGGGACCGGGGGGACCCATGCCGGGGCAGAGCAAACAGGTAAGATGCCATCAGCAACGGAATAAAAGAGCAAGAAACGAAGAGCAGCAGAAACCAAGTGCTGGGCCCTGACCCCGACCTCCATCGCTGCCCATCACCGCACCCAAGGGCCCGGCAGGGATCGAGCATAATGTGTTTCTCAATACGCAAACCAGCAATTAAAGTTTATGCTAATTGGCAATAAATCGAGTGAAATTCCCCAAGTTGAGACTGTTTTGCGTGCGACCCCGCCTGCCTCCCCTCCCTGCTGACAGCCACCTGCCTTGCCCCAGACTCCAGCGTGTCGAACCCCTTGCAGCAGCCATCGAGCGCAACCCAAACGCTCCCAGCAAAGGACGCTGCTTGCTCTAGCAATCAAGCAGCCGCTAAAGCTTCCAACTTGGCGACCTCTCCTCCCCAAACCCTCAGCACAGCACGGTTCCCCACCGAGAGGTGTGGGCAGAGCTACAAGCCACGGAGTAAGTTGGGAATTCATCAAGAGACTACGGAGAGATCTGTTGCCGGCGCCCATCCTGGTAGGAACACAGGGCTGTCCCATTAACGCTTGCCTCTTCCAGGGCACCGACTCATATAACACTCTATGCAAATCTGTGCAAAGGAGTCACAACAACGTGTCTAGGAAACTATAAATATCTGTGAAAAATCTTCCCATAAATACAAGGGAAGGGGAATTTACAGCGCTTGCTTTGGAGGTTTCTCCAGGTGTTCCCTATTAAGCCATTGTGTTAGCTTGCATAAGTAATCCTCAGACAATAAGGTGTTCTCCGCCATCAGTTACTGGCTCTGCAAACAGGAGCAGCATCGGGCACGGCGCATTCAAACAGCCAGCCATAAAGATGACAGACTGGGTCATTACGTCACCCGCTCTTCAGGGGCGTTACTTTAAATCAGCCTCAACAAGCAACAGGCTGTGCTTGCTTAGTCCCGCTGCGGCGGTTTCACGCGGCGACGGAGGACGGGCCCCCGCGCAGCGCTGCCGAGCCATCAGCCGGAGGAGCGCGCGGGGCCGGGACACGCCGGACTGCCGTCCGCGGCCCTCGTGCCTGGAGCGAGCCGTGACGGCTTGTCGGAAGGGGTGCAAGCCACGGCGGGGAAAGGCTGGCTTGCTGGGGAGCTGGGAAGGGAGCCTGGGGCCTGGGCTCCGCTTAATACTGCAACACATTCCCAGGGCGATCTTGGGAAATGCACTTCACCTCCGCGTCCTGTTTAAAAGACACGGAGCGCTGCCCCTCCGTTTCTTCCTCTCAGGACAGTAACTGTCCTTCAGTACCGAGCGAGAGCAGCCACCACAACGGGCTCGGGACGGGCAGCGCGAGTCAGCCCTGGACACGAGCAGCAGTTGGGAAGAGCAGGAACCCGGGTTTGCCGCGATTTGCGAACAGCCTTCCCAGCCCCGCAGCACCAAGGGGTGCCAAGGCCCAGCCCCCGGGGCCGCTGCGGGCTCCCACAAGCCTGTCCGGTCCCCGGCGAGCCACCCAACGCTTGGATGCAACAACCCAGCACGAAGTCAGGAGCACGAGGAGAAGTGTCCCACCTGTCTCCAAAGTAGCGCGCCGCCCTTCTCAAGGAAGCGGACTCTTGCCCACAAGCCCTATACCTTGCGGAGGCAGGCGGCCCCCGTCCGCAGCAACAACCCCTTGCTAAGATAACTCATCATCGCCAGCCAAGCAGGCCCCGTCTGGCAGCGTCCCATCTCAGGGATGCCCATCCTCCCCGGATCCTCACTGCGGGGATGTTGGGGCATCTGGCAAACAAGGAAGATTTCTCTAAATCTCATGCGATTTAGAAATGGGCCAGGTTTTTCCTTAGGGGAAAAAAAAGAAGAAAAAACCCTGCCTCACTATTAGGCACTACATTCAGCAAATTTCCTCCTGAACAGCTCTTGCAAGGCTGCCCAGGTTAATTACCAGGAGACCATGTTGTAGTTCCGATATGACATTTCTTTGCGTGTTCAACGTATCCTTATCATGACTTCCATGTATTTCTGGGTAGATGGGTGGGAGACAGAAGAAAATGAATAATACGTTTTCTTCCAGCATGAAATTCTGAGCATGTCCTCCGCTGAGTGCAATTACTGTGTATATGACTCCTGTAATCTGGCTAATACAGCTAAGTATACCGGAGATTAAGGGATTCCGGACTGCAAAGTCCATTTCATCCATCCAGGCCTGTGTAAGGGAATACGAGCAGAGAAATGGTCTCGCAGAAACCGCATACCTGAACAGCATCTGGCCTGCAGATGACAGTCGCACCACGTCCTCCCGCTGCTGGGATCTCTCCCAGGAGGGTCTCGGTTTTGTGCAGGGAGGAACGCGGAGAAAGGCAAACACGGAGCTGCCGAGAGGCCAGATGCCATTCGCTAGCGCTGTGGGAGATCTCGCCCCTCTCAGCAGCTCGCCTGGACCGCTCGGAGGTCTACCCGAACCGCAGGGAGGGTTCAAAGCGCCAGGCTGCCCTTGCCGCCTTCCTGCTCTGGTTTCCCATACCGATACAACGCAGTAAGGAGCCTGAGACGCCGTCGCCTCCTCGATACCGCACCGGGCAGGAACAAGGGCCTCAGCGCTGCTCCTCTGGCAGGCAGCTGAGCCCCGGGACCTCGCGAGCAGGCCAGGCCCCCCCTTCTCCCTACGCAGGTCTCCGTCCCTGGGGAACGTAGCCTGCCCTCCACGGAGATTTCGGCATGCAAGGGAGAAAGCACTAACAAGTACACCTCGCCTCCCTCATGCCGAACACCGTGTTAATATTCCTGACCATGTAACACGCCAAGCCAGTTAGGAGATGTTTACTGCTGACGCTCTCTGAGCCGAGCGGAGCTGGCAGGGAAGACAGTAAATTGGTGTATCATCTGCATAACAAGGGAACAGGAGAGGGTGGAGAATATCAACCACGCAAACCTGCGGCCAGAGAACAGCAGACACACAGAGGCGAGGCAGCAGCACCCAGCGCCAGCCCACCCCAGCTCGCAGACCCCATGCCAGGCCGGGGAGGAATGGGGGTGCCCCCTCCCCAGCCCCACGGCGGCCCCCGAGTGCCAAGCCGTCCGCCACGGCACGGCCGTCGCTCCGCGCTGGAGCTCTGCGCGCTGTCGGGGGGGTTCGAGTGGACAGCTGATACGATGACACAGTGGAAACGGTGAAGGACTTAAGCTGTCACGGTATTGCTGCTGAGAATGCTCTCCAGGCACTGGAGAAGAGCCTTTATCTCCAAACTGGAGAGTTAATAACAGCACTGGAAAATTTCTGCTTTGGCTGAAGCAAGAGACTCTCTCTGCCCTGCGGAGAGCAAAGCCCACTCTGCCAGCATGCCCGGGGGGCAGCGAGCAAGCCTGGAGCCCGGGCCATCTCACAGCCCCAGGGACTCACGGGGCCTCAGCTGCCCCACGGGGCGCAGTCTGTGCCGGCTGCGGCACAGGGCTCGGACCCACCAGCCTTTGGGCCAGCATCCCTCCTTGCTTCCCTGGAGCCGCACAAAACCAGACTCAGGTAACCAGCACCAGTGCTAGATATCCACCCCGTCCTAACCCACTGTCTTCCATCAGGGATTTGGACAGGAGGAGAAAAGCACAGGCAACCCCAGGAGCATCCTTAGCAAGGAGGAACTCCAAAGCCACTGCTCTCCCTCCCCAGGGGTGACCCTCTTTGTGGAAACCCTACCCTGTTTCCTAGGGTAGACTAACAAACCACAGCTTCCAGTTCTCCTCTGCAGACCTCGTGTCTGATGAAGTCTTCAAAAATAATCTTCCTCTGGAGTCTGCATCCTTCTCCAGTTCAAACAGGGCAGAGCCCATGCCCCAGACACCCATTGCCATAGCTTCTAGATCAGCAGGATCTCCCAGCAAGCACCTGAGCCTGCCAGTCCAGAGAGCGGGCCAAGGAGAGCTTCCTCCAGCTCCTCCAAGTTGATGTAATTTGAAGCAGAGGAGACACAGGGTTGCTCTGCAAGCACAGATGAGTGACGCAGAGCAAGGAGATGGCTTTAAGTGTAAACACTGTCCATATGTATGAGTTCAGACAGCATTGTATGTCCCAAAACAGTAGAGAAACCATCTCCACTTTCATCTGTTTTCAATTTAAAAGGGAGCATCCTCCATAGCATTACCAGGGCCAGCAAGTTATCAACAAAGTAGCCTTATATTCCCTCTGCTTCGTCCCTTCCTCTGCCCTCTGCACACCAGAGGTCCCTGAGCAGTGCGCTGTAGCTGCAAACCCAAGCTAGGGTCACCAGCGGGGCTGAACTCACAGCTACACATCCGGAAAACCGCCCCTCACCGCAGCACCTACAAACTCCCCTCGGCTGCTGCACCCCGCGCAGTGCTGCCGGGCGGAGCTGGATGTTGCAATGCTCCCAGGTTTGCACACACCAGCAACTTGCTGGTCACAAGGCTCTTGGGGCTTGCCAACGTGATGGGCAGACGCAAGCTCTGGCTGTGAACCTGCTCCAAGTGGGAAGCTCTGTCCCTGCACTAGCCGCAGTGCCCAGTTTGAGCAAGTTTTCTGTGTCCCTGCCAGAAAACTGATGTACCTGTAAGACAGCTGTTGGGCTGAGAAGGCTGCTAGCACCCACTCTTGCTGGTTGCTCTCCTAGACAGGACCACGTATTCCGAACCTGGCCATCATACACGATGACAGTGGCACAGCTATGAGGAAAGCAATTCAACAGACTGCCAGCATCTCTTTGCCTTGTCTTTGCGACAAGCCTTGCACCGGGGAACTCATCCCCCTGGCCAGCCATCCCCGGAGCAGTGAGGCTGCAGCTGGGCCCCCGAGAGCGCAGCCCCTCGAGCCGTAGCTTGTGCGCGAGGGCACGGCCTCGCCGCAGGCTGAGCATCCCCCAGCCGCACACAGCTGCTGCTGCTGCTTGGGAAGGAAAGGCCAGCACTAGTGCTCCGGGGAACAGCAGGCTTGAGTTGGGCACTGGGAACTTAATGCTGTTAAAGAAGGTTTTAAACCCTGCTGCCTCGCATACTTCCCCTTCCTCAGCACCACCAGCTGCCTGCATCGCCCGCAGCGGGAGCCAGTGCAGGGAGATGTCGCGGGGGCCTCTGCGGCGGGTGGGAGGCTGGAAAGCTTCCACACCACTCGCAGAGCGCGGCGAGCAGGTCCGCATGCTGCTCCTCGCTTCGCGCTATCAGAGTGCCCTACCTAGCTCTCCGACCTGAACGTCCCTCTTCCCCACAGGCCAGCTTCTTCCCAGGATGTCTCTCACTCGCACTGCACCTCGTCCCGAGGATGCAGGCTTGCAAGCAGGAGAGCAGGCTTGCACGGCACGCAGCTCTCCCCACGGTCCTGCGCCCGGTCCTCCCTGCTGTCCCTGCAACTCCATCTGCTCAGCCCTGGCTGGAAGATGATTTCTCCACTGCAGGCCCTCTGCAGCCTGCCTGGTCAACCCACGTCCCCATTTTCAATGCTTATCTCTTCCAAATCCCCACCATGCACACGTACACACGCCATCCCAGCTACCCCTGCCCACCTGTCTCTGTCCGAGATGCCGATTCCCCTGCTACGTTAGGATGCAGACGAGCAGCTAGCACAGAGTCAGAAGAAACGAACCTGCTGGAGCTTCATGCCAATTCACTGCCAATTAACTCCCCGTAAATCCTCTGGTCCCCGGCCTTATCTTCCTCCGCCACTTCCTCTCGCTCCCCCTTCCTCCCCTCCCAAGCTAATGGGCTTTTTGGATGTTTCAACACCTGTATATTCCAAGGAACATTCGTCTGTGCTTGGTAGCCCTTAAATGACCATACTCCAGCGCCCGCTTCCGCATCTGAAGTGTTTCACAGGAGGCAGAGGAGCACGGGGAAGTTTGATTCAAGCCGGACGTCCGCTGCACCTCTCCAAACAGGCCCCAGCAGTCCCCTCCCGCAGCCCCCGGCCGAGAGGCGCCGGCGCGGAGCCCCGCTGCCTGCCGGCTCTGCCCGCCGGCCGGAGCTCCCGCGGGCGCCGGGCACCCGCCACCTCCGCGGGCCTCGGCTCAGGCCCTGCTCAGGGCAGCCCCGGGCCGCCCGACGCTCCCGCTGACGCTCAGCGCTCGAGCCAGAACCGAAGGCAGCAGAGCGCTCAGCGCCAAAAGCTCGCTTGCTCTTGTGCATTTAATGCCAGACTCTGAACGTTAACTTTTACGGCATAATATATACAACACAAACCCACATTGTCGGGAGATACCCCAAAGCTATTAACACATCTGGATGCAAATGATAGCTTAAACACCCCACATGGTCCTGTGCATACATGATAGATTTACTGTCACTTCTTGTAAAAACAGAGGGATAAAATAAAATAGCTGAACAACATCTGATGCGGGGCGGGGGGGGGGGGAAACAGAACCGGCATGACTCAAGGGCTTTGGCTAAAAAGGGAGCTCTGGAATAAATACCAGAGAAACTCCACGTGAGCCATCTTTGCTTACAGCTCCCGAGTGAGCAGCACATTTGAACTCTGAACCCTCCCGACCCCGTCAACCCTGCAGAGCACAAACATTATTTTGAATCAGCAGTTTCTGATATTAGCCAGGGACAGAAAACACTTCAGAAACCTTCACCGAAGCGCAGGCTGAGCCGCAGAGGCAGGAGGGGCAGGTCAGCTCCTGGGCCCGTGGACGCACCCTGACGTACGGGTGGATGAGCTGGCCCCGAGAGCGTTAATAAAGTTCTCCTGATTGACAGTGCATGGAAACTACTGACAGCCGAGTACGCAGCGAGCCCCCTTGCATATTTATCCTGGGCTTGCTTTACAGCTGAGGAGCTTCTCTGATGTCAGACGACATTTATCTATGCCTGATGAGTAGGACTGATTTCCACCAAATCTAGTGCAAAGCTCTCTCACTTTGTTTTTTGCTGGAGAAGTCACGCTGCCCATATAGTTTGGCTTGGGGACAGACTTTTCAACCAGGTACAGCAGGGGAGATTCTGCCTGTCTGTGGGGTCAGCTCTGGGTTCATTAAATTCATCAGAGCATGGAAGCTTCCCCCAAAATATACTCACACCTTTTGGCTTCCCAACATCTTTTCTGGCACTTCCAACCTCACAGGAACTCAGGAGCAGGACACAACACCGAGGCAACAGCAAAAGCAAAACTGTGCAAGAAACAGCTCCTGTTCATTTGATGCCCCCTAGTTCTTCTATCAGGAGACCCTGAATTGACAGTTCCCTACTTCGTTCCTCCATGAACTAAGTTTGCAGGCTTGGCGCACTTGTTTTTCAGAGGAGAAAGTTCACCTCTTCAGCAGAAAGCACATCTTTTACATGACAAATTGAGCTCAGTTGAAAACTCAGTTTCCATCAAAAACAGTTTGCACAGGAAATTTGTGTCTAGCCCTTTTCATCAAACTGCACAGCTTCCTACATGAGGAAGGGTTTTCAAATAGCAGAGCATTCTTCAAAGAAGCAGATAAATGTCTAACTAGAGTTAGTGGCTAGAAGCTGAATCTAGACAAGCTCAGACTAAAAATAAGGCACAATTTTTAGACAGTCACAAGTACTAGCTATTGCAGACATTCACTTAAGAGCAGGAGGAATTTTCTGCCTTTAGAAATCTCAAAGGAAAGAGAGGGTGTTACTCTAAAAGAGATGCTATAAAGACAAGTCCTGGGTCTGTACTCCCAGACCTGCCTCTATAGACAGGCGCATCACAGCAGCGCTTCCTGCTGGGTGCCAGCCAGGTGGACAGCCGGAAGAGCCAAAGCTCAATTCCAATTCCCTCAAATCTTGCCATGACTCATGGATGAAATCCTCACCCCCACTCTGGCCCTGTTATGGCTAAAAGGTCTCTAATGGCATGGAGATGCTGCAACGGTCTGTCTGCTTTCTGCTAAGGTCACATCTGAGCTTGGTCGCAAGCCCAGGCTTGCTCGCTATCCACAAGCCTTACACGCAAGCGCACACCATGGAGCTCACTGCAAAGCCAGCAGCTCATCACTGGTCCCTGCTCTATCTTCTATGGCCCAGAAGGATGGGCACAGCAGGGCGAGCACATGCAGCCCAACCAACCTGCAGAAAGGAAGAGATTGGGCCAAGTACAGCACGGTTTCACTGAGCCCAAACGACATCCAGGCAATATGGACAGGAAGTGTTTGGGTGATGGGACCCACCAAGCCCCTTTCTCAAGCCTGCTCTTTACCTTGTAAGCAAAGTCTGAGAGTTTCAAATCTGGCCATGGCAAAACTCCGCCAGTACGAGCCTGGGGAGGACAGCAGTGGAGGTCCCGCTTTCCAGCAGCGCTGGCGGAGGGGTGCTGGCGGAGCTGGGGAGAGGGGAGGGACGCTCAAGGACTTGACACTCATGGGAGGTCTTGGAAGGACATCTCCCTCCTCAGGGAGCTGTGGCACCCAATGTCACCAATGCCTTTGTTCAAGCCCAGCAGGTCAAATCCATCCCCGAGGGTGGCAGAGAAGGGGAAGTGCAGGGAATTACATGATGGGAGAAGATAAAGACCCTTCTAACCTTGCTAGGTGCCTTCAGAGCTTATAGAGGCGGCAGTAACCGTAACCTGTACGGTAACAGTCACTACTGTCCCCTGATCTCGCCTTAATTGCAGCTCCCACATTTTACCTTTCAAAAGCACAACAGATAAGGTTAAAAAAAAAGAATAAACAATGCAAGGGAAAGAATAAAACAACATAGCCCTTGAAACAGCGTCCTACATTTGAAAGGAAGGGATGGAGGCAGGGAAAGAAAGCCTGCGCAAAGCCTCATTACCATCAGCAATTCTCTCTCCCTGCACTCACCTCCCCACTCATTTCAATATCACAGGCTACACCATCCTTTTCTTCTCCTGCAAATGTCCCAGTTAAAGCGACTGGCAGTCCCCACACCCAGCACAGGGCGAGCGGGATGACAGGCCAGCAAAGAGCATAGGGCAAAGAGCATTGCTGCCTTTGAAGGCAGTATGAGCACTGTAATTCTTAAGGCCCTTATCGCCTTCGCAGGTACAGGAGTTTTTATTATTAGTAGTCTACTTTACCTTTTTTTTTTTTTTTAAACTCGAAGATTCTTTAGTCAGTCAAATTATACTCAGACATAGCAAAAGCAGCAGAAAATAAAGCATTATAAGGGGTTCGGGAAGTTATTTTCATCTTAACGAGTGTGTAAGAAGGGTTGACAAGTCTTTATTCTACTGTTACAGGATAAACCGTAGGTTCCTAGCTGATACGGGGGAAAAAAACTAAAAGCATCAGAAGAAATTACAGGAAGAAGTAAAACCCAGGGCGCTCTGTAAATCCAAGTAATGTGCACCTTGGCTGACAGCTGATCGCATCTGAAGCTGAAATGTCAGCAAGGGAAGAAAAGGGATGAGGAAACCAATTCTCCTTGGCCGTACGGGACCGGGGCCCGGAGCGGGAGCAGCGAGGCCGTGCTCGGCAGCAGGGCGCCCGGGCCCGGGAGGGGAGCAGAGACTTGCCACAGCTGCTTTGTCTGAGGTCAGAACTCAAAAGCTCTGTTTTTCCCCCATAAGGCGCCCTGGACACCAGCTAACTCCATTTTCTAGTCCTGGTTATCTGTCCTGAAAGGAGAGCCAGCCCCAGCCCCTGAAGGGCAGCCGCGGTTCTTGCGCCCAAAGGGCC
Organism: Apteryx mantelli; assembly: GCF_036417845.1. Lineage (NCBI taxonomy): Eukaryota > Metazoa > Chordata > Aves > Apterygiformes > Apterygidae > Apteryx > Apteryx mantelli. The sequence continues at coordinate 23,036,907 of NC_089992.1, forward strand.
GCGATGAAACGATCCTGGGAGACGGCTGCTAAGCAAACACAAACGACAAATCCGGAGGCCTGATCTAATCTTCTCCCTTGCACAGGCACGGAGAAAGCCGAGGCTGCAGGGATGGCGGAGGCAGCGAAGGGGAAAGGGAAGAGCGAGCCCCCAGTTCGGCAGCTCCCCTGCGGGCGCCGATCCCACCCCAGGCTGGGGCAACTTGCTCCCAAGGAGGAAGGTAATTCGGCCTCCTCCTCTCTGGTCTTTCTCCACTATGGCTAAGCAGGACTGTTGTCTTTGCAGTCTAAAGCATCGCTGATGATAAGAGGAGGAGGAGGGAAGAAGGGAGGGCGGAGGACAAGCGAACCAGCTCAGACCACCAACAGCATCTCCCATGCCAGCCTGGGTCATGGGATTAGCTCTGGTCCCATCTGCTTGCTCCGATAAAAGCAGGGAGAACCTGGTCAGGCACAGCTGACTTTCCCGGGAGGAATTTGCAAAAGGGGAGCGCGGGCGCTTGGATTGGGATGCAAAGTGCGGGGCCCGGGAGCGTCGCTGCTCCCGACGCCGGCACCCGCTGCCCCGCACCGGGACGGGACGGGACCGTGCAGGCACCCTGCCTGGCGGGCGCGGGAGCCACAGGGCTCCATGCCGAGCGGGGCCAGGACTGCCGGGAGCTTTGCAGAGAAGAGAGAGAATTACGAATGACTCCAGGGGTGGGGGGATGAGGGGAGATGCCTCCTTCCAGCCCGGACCCCCAGCTAGTCACTGCCAAAAAGCGATTGCTTTCTGAAGGGAGTGGGAACTGGGCAGAAAAAGAAAGTATCGAGCAGCTATTCCGGGGTAATATTCAGGAAATCGGACCTTGGCTTTCAATCAATGAACAGCAAACACGCCCGCCCCGCCGCCCCGCGCGCCCCCTTCCCTCCGCTTCCCAAGGCAAGTGCTGCCCATCGACGCGCTTCTCCGCAATTAGCCGGCTCCGCGGCAGCCACCATCGATTAGCGATAGATCGGAGACGAACCGGATTACTGCCGGAACGCCGGCATTCCCTCGCTCCGCGAGCGGGGCCGCGCGGGACACGGGGCCCCCGCCAAGCCGCCGCGCGGCGGAGGGGCAGGGGGCGCGGGGCGGCCCCGGGCAGGGCGAGCGAGAGCGCCCGGCGGCCCCCCGGCCCCCCCGGCGGCCGAGCCGCGCTTTCGCCGAGCGCTGCCGAGGCGGTGCTGTCGCTCGCGATGGATGGCGCGGTTCAGGAGGGAATAAATCGCCGGGCTCCCGCGCGAGGTGAATCGGGGGGTGTATCCATCTCAAAGATGCTTAATGAATGTGCCACAGCCCGCCGCGTGGCAGCAGATACATCTCTGCAGCCAGCGCTCCCTGCACTGCTCCTCGCGAGGCGCAGGCACAATTTAACAGCTTCTTATTGATTTTATTTACGCTTTCCAGGCCCTGGCAGCGTCTATCTTGCCCCCGCCTAACAGGAGCCCCCGCAGCCCCTCTGCGCTCGCTTTGCCCTGCTGCTCCCACCCGCGCGCATCCTGCAAGCCCTTGGAGGGCAACGTCACCAGGGCCAGCAGCGGCACCTGTCACGCGGGACGCGAGGGACAAAACCTCGCCTTTGGCCAGGAAACTTGCAGTTTGGCCTCTTTGAAACACGCTAAGATTCGCCTCAGTTTCGGCTCAGCTGTTCAGGTCAAGAGAGACGAACGGGCAGTCCGCGTGGAAGAGGCTGCTATCGCTGAGAGACAGGAGAGGAGCCACTGGGAACTCAAAGCAACATAAAATAAGGACCTTAGGGGAGAGAACCTCGCAAGAGAGGCTTTGGAAAGCCCTAGCTCTTGTTTAGCATAACACATCTTCATTTTCAAGGCAAGAGAAGTCCAATCAGCAGTTCTGGTGTGTGATTTTTTTTGCTTTGTTTTTCCCGTCTTTCCCTTGGAAAAGAAAAAGAAAAGCAGCAAAGAAAAAAATAAAGAGACTTCTCTGACCTTTCTGGCGAAGCGACCTTGTCTGAATCACTGGATGGTAACAATGAATGAAATGCCAGTGCCCTGGCTTATAAATACCAGCTTCCTCTTGGGGTGAAATGCCAACTTTCTAATGTGTAAATGCCGCAAAGAAAATGTCATCCTCCCCAAAGTGTGAAATGCCAGTCCGCTGTAAGTGCCCGGGCTCCGAAACAGGCAAAATGCCAACGCTGGAACATGGAAAGGCTAATGCCTACTGCCCGGCCCTTCTTAAAGGTCTGCGATGAAGCACGTGCGTGAGAACAGCCTACGCGGGCCCAAGTCTCCTCCCATCCGAGGTCTTCTCCAAAGCTCGTTGAGGGCGACGGGTTGAACGGTGCATTGCCATCACCGACCTTCGGCTTGGAGCCCGCTCCGTGCCGTCCACGAAGGGGCCAGCGCCACCCCCTGGGACCCTGCTCCCTCCCGGAGCAAGGCGCCGGTGACGGCCCGCGGTGCTCTGCCACGCCAAGGGCAGCGTGCCACCTGAGGGCCTGCTACAACGCAACGGGCCGAGCAAACGTGGGACAGCCAGAGCTGCAGCCCTCGAGACCGTCTTCAGCACCTCTGCAGCAAGCGGCTCCGAAAGGCCTCTGCTGGATTTTTTTTTTCTCCCCCTTTTTGAGTACTGCTCCCCAGCAAATCGGCTACAAGATTTTTCAGCGTGGCCAATGAACCAAGTTAATCAAATTTAAGGATTGTTTTGGATCAGGCCAAAACAGTTATTTTCATTTTTCTCAGCTAAATGGAAAAACAGGGAAATATAAAAATGAACTGTCATCTAAAGTGTTTCTCCCAAACTGAAACTCCTAATTTTCAGTGAGCGTTATCACTGTTGTTTTTAATCGTGTTTATTAAACACAGGGAATCTTCAAGCATACTGCCCCTGTGCCACCAAACAAAAGCAATGCTTCATGTAAAGCTGATGATGTTCTCAAAGCATGTTCTATCCTTTCCGGGGCCAGGCTCGATAAAAATTTTGGTTAATCCAGAGCTATGTTTTTCAGCAACCCATCCTTCCCTTTCCCCCCAGAGAACGTCTGGCTGCCTTCTGCCACAGCCAGCTCCTAAGGGGAGCAAAAACACACATGGACGTGGCTGATACAAAGGCTTTTATGCCAAACCTATGTCAGATTAGTGCAGAAAACCCAAAAGGGGCGATTTTCCTCCAAAGGACCTCGCAGCGCATCCCTTCCCGGCTGGCTCTGGTTCCGCACCTTCACTCTGAAGCTGCTGCTCTGCCCCGAGAGGTGCCGCGCGGGGTGGCAACCCCTCGCGAGACAGATGCTCCCTGTCCGACATCAGCATCGCAAACACGTTTTTTACAGTTTTCGATTCCTGCCAGCCCTACCGAGCCAATGCACCGCAACGGATACCCGTCTGGAGCAGATTTGTTTACCGAGTCCCAGTCAATGGGCCCTTTGAAAAGCCACCGGGAGCTGTAGGGCTGACTAAATGCAACTGAACCTTTCTACCTGCTGGCTGAGAAATGATAAAATTACATCGGGAAATGAATGAAGCTGCTTTTTGTCTTGTGGGATTTAGAGCTGTTCTCTTTCCCCACGCCCACACCTTTTTTTCCCCCACGTAAATGTGTGAAATAATTTTACCAGCCTTTTTTTTTTTCTTCTTTCAGTTACTCCTCCTTTCCTCAGATCTCACCCTTCCTGGCATTTGAAAATAGCTCATGAAGAGGAGGAGGAAAAGGGGAGAAACATAAAAGGAAATGAGTGGGGATGAAAACTGGAAGGGGAAAAAGGGAAAAATACAAGAAAAATGAAAATATGTATTTTTAAAAGCAAACCAGAAATTGTTGTTCTGACTCAAACACCCATGCCAGGGAAAGGTCTGTGCAAGGGGAGGGCATGTTCGGGTAGAAAACAGCACTTGAAGAGTGCGAGGTAGCTTTCCTGGTGGTGATGGAGGGCGGAAGGACCCCAGCTTGCCTCTCGGCTTCCAGACAGAGTGGGATGGGCCGACTGCTGCAAAACCTGCTCCTTTCGTTATAAAACAAGCACATTTGACTCTCAAATCACCAAATTAAAATTTGCATGAACTCTCTCCCTCAATGCACTCTTCTATCCTTGCAGCAACCATTATTTCTCCAAACACTACAGCACTTGTACGCTTTAATATCTGTCCTTGTTCTGCCAACTTAGTTGGTGCGATTGCCCAGTGGGATTTGACAGTGCAAACTCCACTGATTCCAGCCTCTGAGGATGGGCATTTCCAAAGGGGAAAAAAGTCATTGGATACGTGCTTCCCTTTGAAAGTCCTAACCCAAGTAACTACACCGATCTCCCTTTTCCACCCTCTGCAGCGCCAAAGTTGCCCGTGCTCAAAGGCGGCATCCCGGGGCCCTGGGATGATGTTAGGACCTGCTCCCACCACCCAGCCATGGGATGAAGCACGCAGCAGTTGCTGTCTGCAGCACGCCAGCAGCGGTCCACGTCCCACCAGCACCCCCAGTGGTTACGGGTGCTCCACGCTGCCGGCCCGCACCTGGGAGCAACTCAGGTTGAAGCAACGCGTTGCAAGAGCCTGGGGGCAGTCAACCACCACGTGTTGGTCCCTGCATACTTATCCATGCTATCAACACTTCTTAACCTCATCTAATTCCATAGGTAGAATTATATCTGTAATACGAGCCGCACACATGGCCAGACAGAGAAGCACGCAGGCCCATATGAACACAGCTGAGGAGCTATAAAGGGTGTAAACTGCGAAGACACCCGATAGATTTGCCCCTCTCTCCTTGCCTCCCCTGTTGACCACCAGCTCTGCCACAGCCACCTGGGGCTGCGTACCTGTTTCCAAACAAGCCTCCTCATTCCTTTGTAGGAGCATAGGGCTTCCTTGGAGAGCACCAGAGGAGCTCAAACCTGCCACAGGCCAGGGATGGACAGGAGTCAGTCCTGGGACCAGTGAAGCCTTGCGGGTCCACACCACTATCTTCAGCTGGAGAAGAGCCTCAGTGTCCCCATGAGAAGGGTAACGGGCCCTGCTGTCCCTGGGAAGACCAAAGGAACAGGCTTTCCAAACCCTGCCATCGCCCAGGGATGGCAAAGCATCTCCAAAGCATCTGCGCTGCCTTCCAGGCCTTGCATGGTTGGCTTGCCGCTAACTACAGCTCCCAGTGCCGGGGTCAAAAGGTACAAAATCACTTCACAAATGGTTTTTAAACTCTATAAGCCATTCCCTAAGCAGTTCATCCTGCCCACACTGAACGTGGCATACACCAAGTACATGATAATGTGGTGTTGGATAAAAGGTTTGATCGCCGCTCGTGTGGGATGACCTGGATAATTCACTGGCAAGATGGCAGCTGAAGTTCAATGTTGACAAATGCACTGCAATGCTAGGTGGAAGGAATAATTTGAGTGCTCATACACATTGCTGAGCTCTAAATTAACTGTAATAACTCAGGGAAGAAAGGACATGCACGTCATGGTGGACAGCTCAATGAAAACCTCTGCTTAATGTGCAGTGGCAGTCCAGGAAAAATGCAAACAAAATGACAGCTGACAAAGATGATTAGGATGTGGGGGAGAGCGCCTGTGAGACGAGATCGAGGAGACTGGGGCTGCTTAATTTCAGGAGGAGATGAACTAGGAGGGACGTGATTAAAGCGTAGGAAACAACACATGGTTGAAAGAGGGTAAGCAAGGCTCTGCTTCCCCTGCTGCCCCGGGAGAGCGGCTCCGCGCATGATCCCGAGCCCTCCGCTGAGAGCACGCACAGCCAGCCAGACCCCAGGTGGCCAAGAGGTTCTTTGGCTCTTATGTTTTCTACACACTGGTGGCAACATCTATATTTAGTTATGAAAGGAGAGAGGCAAGAAGGACATATTGGGAGACGGGCTCCAATCGTTATAAAAGAGCCATCTATATCACAAGGGAATTTGTTTATGGAGTGTAGATGTACATGGTTTAAAAGATATATTGTGCAACCTCAGCTGCACCCTGCTCCTGTTCACATATTCTGATGCCCCCTCCAGTGGCAAAACCCTGGTTTTTCTGCAGGACCCACTGTCCCGTTCACTGCACAGGGGAGATCTCAGAAAGGAAAAAATCATAGACCATAAAAGCCTGATGTTTCCTAACCCCGCGCTGTTATTTATGCAAATTTAGGGAGGCTCTTTGCATCTTGTCATTCGTTAGGTAATGCACAGATAAAAACAGGCATGTGAGTACACACGTGCCTATATGCATCCTTACCCACACGGATGTGCCTCCACGGATTGGCTCCCGCTCCCTCCGCAGAGCGAGGAGACTTTCCGCTGAATCTAAGTATCACTTATGATTAGAGCCGGTTGGGTACCGTCTGACTAAATGGGTTTTTCCATTGCACAATGGTTATTGCTGGAACTGAAATGTTTTGAAAAAACGTGTCAGCTTTGATAATCCTCCAGCGGCGCAACAGCAAGTTTGCATCCCATGGGAGGCTGCTGCTCACCCCGGGCTGCGGCTGGTGCCGCTGCGGCAGCGGGCCCCGAGTCCGGGCGACCGAGAGCGGTGGCGCAGGGCACCCGTGAAAAGGCAAAAAGCCCCAGGAGGCCCCTCGCGCGCCCAAGGTGGGGCTGCCAGTTGTGGCCGAGGGGCTGGCTGTGATTTCAAGAGTGGGTTTTACTGAACCACCTCCATCCTCAGGGCTCCCTCCTGCACGGCCGGAGACTCCCGAGGGCAGAGTGCTCCTGCTCATCGCCGCTGCCTGCGCCGGCGCAGGGCTGGCTGCCCACCCAGCTCTCCACACCGGCGTCGGCATCTCCCGGCCCTTGGAGGCTGCTCCTGCTGCGCTGCTCAACCGGGTCGTTCCCAGCTCTCTGGCAAAGGCAAGTCACGAGCGTCGGAGGCAGGTTTGTGTTGTAGTTTCACGCCTGACCCCGCTCCCTCCCTTGCGAGGGGGAGGCGAGCCCAGCAGGGAGCAGTTTTAACGCGCCTGAATCCCGTCTCCGTGTGCCTGTAGTCCTGGGCTTTCCCCCAAACACACAACTGCTCTTCCGTAAACGCGCTTAATCCTCGACCTGGTGCGAGCGCTCCCCTCCCGGAGGCTGGCGGGGAAACGGGACGCCGCGTCCCACCCTCCCAGGCTCTCGCACGCTGCTCCCGGCCACGGGCAGCGCGATTTGGAGGAGCTGACGGGCCCCAGGCCACCCCGCGACGGTGCAGACGCCTTCCCAGCCTCCGCAGCAGCGGGGTTGCTGGAGCACGGACACCGGGAACCCTTGCCGCTCGGAGGCCGCCGGCCACCATGCTCGGGCAAGCGCATGCAGAGACGCTTCCCCTTCCCGACGGCCGCGAGGCTGTTAAACGCCGCGGGACCCACAAGGGTCCCGGTGGCGCTGCCGGGCTCGCCGCCTCCCTCCTCGCCCGCTCCCGCGGGGCCGCCTTCTCCCGCGCCGTCGGCCGCTTCCCCGCTGCGCGGCCGGGGCGAACGGGGGGCTCAGGCCGCGGCGGAGGGGCGTGCAACAGCTCTGATCAAAAGCGCTCGAGGAGTCCCGTGGGACGCGGGCACGCGGCCTCAGCGTTTGCTTGCAGAAGGACGCAGCCCGGGACTGGAGACAAGCACGGGCGCCACGGGCTCCGCCAGCCCGATCCCGACGTCGCCCGGCAACGTCGGCATCTCTGCCGAACCCCCGGGGCCCGAGCCCCTGCGGGGGAGGAGGAGGAGCGAGCGAGCGGGCTGAACGCGCCCGAGCCCGCAGGCAGCCCGGAGCGCCGGCGCCATGGCAGCCAGCGTCCCCCAGCCCGGACCAACGAGCGCCGGCTCCCGAGCGGTGCCGTGCGGGAAACCCCACGCTGCCCGCAGGACCCGACCCGGCAGAGGCTCTCACCATCCCGCTGCCCTCGGCAGGGAAGATTACAGAGGAGAAGGGGGAGAAACACGTGCAAGAGAGAAAGGAGGAAGAGACTCCCTAATTGCCTATTATCCTCTGCTTAGGGTTTTTTTCTTCTCCTTGCGCTGCAGAAGCACTCATCCCCTCCCCTGGGAATGAACATGCCGTTGCAACGAGGCAGAAGGCTGGAATTACCTCCTGCCTCCGCCCGCGGCTCGCGGGGATGGCTATATCCCCATCCCGCCGCGGGGCGAGGCGGCGCACCAACGCGCGCTGGCCGAGCGCGCGGGGGCCAGCCCGGCCCTCGCACCGAGGCCGGAGCATCCTCGGGAGAGGGCACGGCTGCGGCGCGCGGAAGAGGCAGCCCCCGGGGAGCCGCGGGCCCGAACGGAGGGGAGGAAGCGGAGAGACTGGTTGCGAAGGAGGATTATTTACGAGGGCTTCAGAGTGAAACCTGAGCCAGCAGCGAGTGGGAGCGCTTCCCGTCTCCGAGGGATAATATTTGTACGGGAACAGAACGATTCCTCCCCGCTCGCTGGCTTCCCCTCTGCGCACAGCGCTGCGCCCGTCGGCAGCGCCCTCGGCTTTGCTCCATCCGGCTGCCGTTTATTTTCCGCTGCGCGTCAGCCCTGCGTGCCACTGCCGCGCCATGGGGCTGCGCTGGCCCTGCCCGGCGACCCGGCAGAGGCAGGCGGAGGAGCGGGATGGGGAGCCCGGCACAGGGCAGGCAACCAGAAGAGATTCAAAAGGAAGAAATGGTGCAGGGAGACTGTTTCGGAGGGATTCCTGAGCATGGGACTGTTGCAGGCCATTGGCAGCCAGCAGCGCGGTCCAAGGCAAAGCAGAAGCCACCAAACCTCACCCAGCAACCTGCAGCAAGGGCTGGAGCAGAGCACAAGGTCTCCAGGCACCAAGCACTGAAGAACCTGCCCTAGGATGATGTTTCAGTCATTATTTACCCCAAAACATAGCCGCACTTTGTCTGTCACGAAGGACCATGTCTGGGCTCGAGGAACTCTGGTTATTGCAAAGGTTGCTAGGAGGAGCCCAAAGGGTTTTAGCATCTTCTCTCCCCCTGCATGGCGCCTTCCGCTTCCTTCCTGCTTCTTCCCTTTGGGTAGCGGTCCTGGATCCAAGTGGGAGCGAACGTTGAAGGGATGTTTTCCAGCTTTTTTTTTTTTTTTTTTTTAAATCTAATTCATTGCAAAGCAACCACTTCATGTCTGACATGGAAGGGACTTGGGGATTTATGTTTGCAGCAGCACAGAGGGTAATCCAAGACTGCACCGCAGCAAGCAAAGGCAGCAGGAGCATTGGCTGTGTCAGGCGTTGCCAACACGGCTGTTGTACAAAGCCCTGGGGAGCGATCCCCTGCGGAGCGTGTCTCCATGGGGATGCACATACTCCGTGCCAAGTCCAAAGGATGCTTCCCACATTGATCAGGAGCACTGCAAAGAAAACACGCTCTGCCTTGAAAGCAGTGTGAGCAGAGAAAGGAACCAAGTCTCATCCTGTGGAGCACGAACACCTAAAAGCATTGAGAAGTGCAGGCTGGGGCTGAAGCAGGCAGCAGTGGAGACACACCAGGGAAAGTCCAGCTGCTTCAGACTGGGTTAAATCCAACCAAGAGCTTCCCCCCAACCTGAGAGTGAAAGCGGGGTGTCTCAGCCCAGCACCCAGCGTAGCCAACGCTGTGCATGGAGCTGGGCAGACCCTCCAGTCCCAACCTGAGCTGTTACGGTGAGAGCACCGAAAGCCAGCCGAGCTCTGGTTCAGTGACCTGCGTTAGCACTGGGATTTTCAGCAGCGAGGTTGCATTAAGGGTCCTACACTGAAAAGTGCAAAACTCTACTGGAGTCCAGTCCTGTAATGAAAGAAGTCAACACTATCTAGATTACGGACACAGCTGAACTAAGGCTACACTGAGTCCCTCAGTACTGAGCATCTCTTTGAAGCTGGCCTAATCTTGAGATTGCTGTGAGATACTGAAAATTTCTCCAGTTGAACATCTGAGCCCAGTGATCCACTTCTTTTCTCAGGAGATGTCAGTCTAAGGTGCTCCCTATTTCCACCCTCCCACAGGGCCACTCACTTTTTCCAGCTGAGATAAGAAGCAAGTCATCCCCCAACTCCAAGGAGATGGATTGGCAACCGCAGAGGAAAAGATGCTTTACGCTTGGCGACAGTCCACGGAGCTAACTCAGCAAAGCCAGCTGATACTCGGTGAAGCCACCCTTTCCAACAATATGTGGCATGCTGATCACTCTTTCTCAAGAGATCTCTAAGGGCTTAGCGTGACCTTCATAATACCCCAGCTTCCGGTGCACAAGAATGATGCTTGCACAGCTGATCATTTTCTAGTAGGTCTTCATTAGCCTTTAAACACTCTGCTTCTGGCCTCCAATATCTCCACAGGAACTGGAGGTCCCAGGACAGATTCTCCCCTCATGCAGGCCAGTTTAAATGCACTTGTCTGCAGATGAAAGCAGCAGCGTTGCAGGAGGTTACACTGATGTACACTCTCACTTGCTCACCAGGACGTTGCTCACTCCCTTCGCCTCTGACATAAAGACAAGGCTGCAGGACATGCCGTGGCCAATGTAATGTGGTCCATTACAGTTCCTCCCCCAGGGCTTAACGTTTTAGCTCAAGCAAGCTGCAGAGGTCTAGAGCTCTTGAGGTCAGCAGCTAAAATCCCTCCTCTCCTTCGCTCATACTAGACACTTCACCTACAGAGCCTCGAAATAAGAAGCCAGCGCACCTTGCTCTCTAACCTGCACTAGTGCCGTGGACCAGGAGGCAAACGTTCAGCAACACACCTCAATTCTTGCTAGCAGAAGACTCTCTTGCTACAGTAGCAAAATTATTTTATTATAGAGAAAGTACAACCAGAGACCATGCAGCAAAGCCTTCCCAAGCCCCGTGTAAACAGTGCGCAGGTGAACAGCCAGCAACCCAGCCTCTGTTTGGTAGGCAGTGGCACAGGGCAGCAGCGGAGGTCTCAATCAGAAATGTCAACTCCATCCAAAGTGTCATTAGCACTGGGCTCCCGATGACCCTGAATTTCATCATCTTCCTCTCAGCCCCCTGACACCCACAACCAGAGCCCTAGACCATCCCCACTAAGTGCTGCTCACTGGCATCCGCTTGTCTGACTCCTTCCACAGTTTATGGTGCCCTGGAAAGCCAAGGGGCCTCTGCTCTGAGGCAGTTCATGTAGGGCAATGATCTCAACGCTGAACCCTGAAGCCCACGCACCTCAGCAGCCACGCAGGAGGAGCTCAGAAACACCAGAAACCTCCCTGTGTTTCAACACAAAGTCCCACAAGTGTTTTGGCTTGGATGAACTGGCTTCCCCCCAGCAAAGGAGGTTTTGATGGCAATTTTCCAGCCAGCTGGATCTGAGGGATTTACAAAGCCAGTCTCCTGTGCCCTGCACCCAACACAGGCTGTGGGAACGAGCACGGCGCCTACCACAGCTGCCAGCCGGGGAGCTGGGGCTGGCAGCCTTCCTTGAGCTGGGGGCCAGAAGAAAGGGAAATGGCTCCACTTGATGGTTCCTCGCGTGGCCTTGCCTACATATGCCCACTTATTGCACACACCGGTGCCAGAGCTGATTCCTAAGCCAGTAATAAAGCCATCAGGCAAAACTGTACTGCAAACATCAATTAAATATCAACTCATCCCTGCCAGCATGAGGTCCTTTACAATTTGGGCTCAGCTCCAGAGCAGAGCAAAGTCCTGTATCCACATGCGCCCCCCGAGACCCCACAGTAGCCCTGTCCCTGCCGGGCTTTGGGGGTCGCAGGCACACGCTGAGGAGCTTCCCAGTTTCGCCGCCCTGGAAAGAGGTCCGAGGCTCTCCTGCATGTTCAGTGCTGGTAGATCCTGGGCAGCCAGCAACCCGGTCTGCTGCAAAGAAACATCCCTCGCTCTTTCCCAGAGGGCCGTAAGGGACAAGGCACAAGCGTACAACAGCATCCGACAAAAAGCCCGTCACAGGCAGTCCCTGAGCGACACTCAACCCGGTCATGTGCTGCTGACAGGAGGCGAGTTAGGAAAAATAACCTGTGGGTTTTCTCACCAGCGCAGATGGCCTCTCTGGCCACTGCTTAGCTCCCCCGCACCGCTCAGTATTTTTGGCATTTATTTATTTATTTATTTCTCCCTCTCCTGAAACCTACCTTGCAGAAGGTAAAACAGCCAGGACGGGCTCCCCCCGGGTGGGGAACGTCCCCCCAGTTCATAGCCGAACCGTGACTCGTTCAGCTCCACCGAAGCCGCGTGCTGGGGACTCGGCCCCTGGCTCGACCCGGCCAAGCCCGCTCGCTCGCGACCCTCCGCGGGCAGCGGGGGAAACCCAGCAGGGACGCTTCGCCGCTCCACCCCGCGTGCCACGGACGCCTCCCCAGCCGGCCGCGCGCGGGGCCGCCGCTGAGCACGCGCGTCGCCGGGACCCGGGGCTGGCCAGAGGGACGAAGGGCCGCGCCGGCGAGGGAGGTTTGCCGGCTGCCGCGGCACCGCGGAGGGAGCTCGACAGGAAACGAGCTGAACCCGAGCACCGGCGCCCAGCTCGCTGCCTAACGAGCGAGGGCACCGCGCGCGGGGAGCGCCGAGATGAAAGCAGCTCCGCCGCGGAGATCATCCTACTGCACAGATGCTTCTCCCATAATTTCCCCCCCCTGCTTTTTCTAAGGCTTCTCTTCGCTTTAGACAAACGGTGCCTCCGTCGCCGCAGAGGGCTGGGAGCGCGGAGGGAGGGAGGGAGGGAGGGAGGGCAGCCGGCGCGGAGGGTCTGGCGCCGCTCTCCGTCAAGGTTGCTGGGCAAAGCCCAGGTGGAAAAACGCTGTTTGAAAGAAGGGACTATACGGCTGAAAACGCGTTATCCTCACGCGGCGAGAGTCATGGCACAGAAAGGAGAGGAGCCGGGCCAGGCGGCGATGAGGGCTGGCCGCCCCCAGCCCGCATTTCTGCGAGGTTAGCGCAGCAGCGGCGGGGGGCGAGGGAAGGAATTAAAAATAGATTCCAGTTTTGTTTCAACTACTGTAAAATAAAAGGTTCTACAGCAGCTATCGCTGAGCAAAAAGCTCGCCTGCATCTCGGGCCACAACGCATCAGAACAGCAGATGCATTTTTTATTAAAAGACTCTTAATATTGTAGGATCCTGCTGCAGACCTGCTTTCCCGGGTCTGGCTGGTTTCCGAAGAGCCCTTTCTTCCCCCTCTCCCTCGCCCACCTCGTGCCTCGGGAGCACAGCCGGGTCGGTCTGGTGACAGACGACATTTCTCCATCCCGTTCCCAGGGGCAAAAGGGTGGATTTTCCCAGGGCGCTTGGCCTGACGAGGGAAAAGCCGCGGTGCCGACCCAGCGCACGGTCCTGCCGCACCACGAGCCCTAGCGAGCGGGGAGGAAGGACGAAGCGCAGCACCCCGGCTCCAGAGAGCACGGGATACCACGCAGCCAACCTGGCGAGCAGCAGGACAGGACGGTAAATAAGAAATAAATTATCTGGCATTTAGAAAAAAAAAGAAAGAAAGGAGAGCGAGCTCCCAACTTTACAAGCCCGACGGCTGGTGGTAAAGAGAACTCATTTTCCTGTAATGAGAGACGACTACACTTCGTTAACTCAAACTTTCTCATTAATCACCTTTGCATCGCCTCTGTCTGCCTCATCGCTGTCAGGCCATAATAATATATGAAGAATACTCATTTATTCACCAACTTCCCACTCACTAAAAACATACGACGCTGTAGAAACGGATTTATCCTGACACCCGGCTCTCAGCACAATAAGGCTAATTTAAACACACATTTGAGTCAAGCCTCCTTTTTTCTCTCTCCTCCTTTTATTTTATTTAAAGCCTGCAGGTGCCAAGCGCGGCAATTAGAAGCCGGGAGCCCATCGCCGCCGCTTCCGGGGGATTCAGGCGAGGGCTCGTCCCCACCGACTGCCGGCCTCGGGGCGCCAGCGACGCGGAGGCTCCCGCGGCGGCCGGATCCCGAGCTGGAGCCGTCCCCGACGCGCAGTAGCCTTCCTCTGCGCTTCCCAGCGTTGGCTTCGACACACCCGGCGTTCCCCAAACACGCCGCGTTTTATCGAAACCAAAGGCAAAGTGCTCCCCGGGCCTCCCGCGCTTCGCTCATCTCTCCGCGCGGCTCCGCTTGCTCGCGGTTGCTCGCGCAAGGAGGGAGGCGGGCAGGGAGAGCCCGCTCGCCGGCGGGGACACGGCGGGTTCCCCGGGCGTTTCCCGCGCCGGACCCCGACGGATATTCCCACCTCGTGAGCCAGCTGCCGCTTCTTGCGGGCGGACGCTTCGGCTGGTGCCGCAAGGGCTCAGCGCTGCCCCGAGCGCCCGGGCCCCGGCGCCGGCCGAATGACAACCCGGTAACCGCAGGCAGAGGAACAGCGAGAGCCGGGCGGGCGCCGTCCTGCCTCCTAACCCGCAAGGCCTGCGGGAAAATCGGTCCTTTCCCTTTCACGAGGTGCAAGACGGCCTGGTGCCTCCTGTAACAACCAATCCTTTAAGGAGTATCAGTAAAACGCAAACTGCTGCTAAAACATAGCTTTACCAAGACCAGGGCTCTTTTTAATGAGAGGAATAAGAATTAATTAATTCTTAATTAATTAACAAGGACTTAAGTGTTCACAGAGGGAAAAGGTAGCGCAAAAGAAAAAAAAAGGCAAAAATCTCCAGCCATTTCCTCTTTTATCCCAAGTTTCCTCTTTTCAGAAAGCTTTTTTCAGAGATTAAAAAAAAAAAAATCACGTTTGAATGATCCGGAAACCAGGAAGACCTTGTCCAGGCCCCAGCCGGACCTACAGAAGCACCATGCGGGAGCTGCCCTCGCCATCCTGGTCGCACTGCGTGCGCGAACCCACGCGTGAACCCACGCGTGCACACGTGCGCACCTTTGCGGCCGGCCAGCCCGCACTGGTTTCCAGCCCCAGCGGCTGTGACGCTGACCAGCGATTCCCCCCCAGCCTCGCTTTAGGGCATCTCCGAACGCTCTGCCCGTGGCCACCGCGCCTCCCGGGGAAACCAAGGCAGGGATCGGTGCTTGGTTCTGGATCCTGACCACTCTGGCTAAAACAGCCTGCTGCTACCCTTAGAAATTAATTTACACTTGCTATAGGTCACGCTGAAGGAATAAATGTTTTTCTAAAAATGATACATCACATGCTAAAAAAAAAAAAAAAACAGAAAAAGAAAAAAAAGACCTCAAACGCGCAGGAAGAGCGAGATGGCAGCGGTGTGCTTCGCGGCACCGTAAGCGCCGGGCTTGGCCTCAGAGCTGGGGATTCCCAGGCTTTTGCACTTTTCGCCAGCCTCGCAGCCCTGTGCCTTCAAAGGGCCGGAGCAGAGCCGCGCCGAGCGAGGGGCCTCCAGCGTCCCTGGGCTCGCTGGCTTGCCAGGAGAGCAGATTTCAAAACTGCCTGGAAAGCAAACACCAGGGAGGGGAAGAAAAAAAAAGTAGGAAAAAAGAAATCTAAGCTGACATCTTCCGTAAATGAAAACATCCACTAAGAAGAATCCTACCCCAAAAGACTGGCAAGTACAGCACAGTCCGCCCCGGGGACGCGCAGCACGCCTGGAGTGGCGCCTGCCGCACGGCGAGCAGGCAGCGGGAGCCTCCGGAGCCCTCCCGCGGGAGCGGAGCGAGGCTGGCGACGCCTTTCAGAAAAGCATCCCCACCGCTGCAACCCGCCTTCCCTGCAGGTACGGAACGGAGCTGAGCTAGCTCGACCCTCGCCTTCCATCCTCCTGGCCGCCTCCGAGCCCTCGGAGGCACAGCGGGCTCTCGCCCGGCTCGCTGCGATGAGCAGAGACCCAGGAAATCTCGCGGTGAGCCAGGAAAAGCAACCAACTACCTACAGATGTAA
The DNA here is from genome assembly GCF_036417845.1 of Apteryx mantelli. Lineage (NCBI taxonomy): Eukaryota > Metazoa > Chordata > Aves > Apterygiformes > Apterygidae > Apteryx > Apteryx mantelli. Next base: position 23,052,614 of record NC_089992.1, read on the forward strand.
AACAGACCAAAAAAAACCTGAGGATGCAGATTTCATGGCTCACTAATATCTCATCGGAAAGCACTCTGATGCATTACATTATCCTGAACATTAATGGAAGCCATGCAAAAAAATAATAGGTGTTAAAATTGGAAATGGGATGCTATTTCTTTGTTCATCTTCCCCATGATCTCTTGCTGATCTCCAGGTAGGATCCATGCTTAAAAAAAAAATTCACATGCCAACATCAAGTACTGAAAAGTGCAGAGCACTGTGGAAACAGAACCTCTGGCAATTCGCACCTTCATCAATTAAAAATACATATAGGAATTGAAAATCACAGGCAGCAGAACACATCCACGGTCTGGCTGAAGCATTTTGCACTCTGTCCTCTGAGCCGAGACAGACAGAAAATGAGGAACAAGGGAACGCAGCAAAGGTTTGGATCGGATGGACGCTCACGTCCCCCAGCGTTCCTCCAAACCACCTGGCTGGACCGGGACACGTGCCACCGAAACGCTGCCCTACCCACTGGAGGCACAGAACGGCGAACTCGGGCCCCAGCTCGCCTAGCCCGCTATGGGGAAAGCTTCACGGGGAAGGAGGTCCCGAGCCCGCAGCAGGGCTGAAACCGGCTTTGAGACAAGCACGGCCCCAGCTCCTCGGCATGCTCCCGCTCGCTCCAGGATGGGTCTGGCAGCGGCGCTTCCCTGCCGCGGGCACAGCAGTCCCCTGAGGGTCAAGGCACGGGGTGAAGCGTGCCCTTGGTCCCACACTGGCCTCCGCCGGAGCACCCAGGGGCTCAAGCCCGCTCCCGGCGCTGGTTGGGAAGGGACCTCCTCGCTGGCGAGACGCCTGGCGAGGAGCTGCCCTTCCTTCCAGCTCCCTCTTTGGAACCTCTTCCCATTTCTTGCCCGGCCAACACGGCGACCCCCTGCTCGCCATCAAACACGCGGAGGAGGAGGAGGAGGAGCAGCAGCACAGCCTTCACGTATAACGTGGGATTCTCCACCCCACGGCGCTTGCAGGGACGCGCGTCCGGAGGCTTCGCTGCTGGGCCAGACCCGGGCGCGAGGAACCGCGGCGCGGGCTCTCCTGCAAGGCCGTGGGGCCGGCAGGGAGCCGCTTACGGCCGCCGTCCCCAAACCGGGCGCCAGCTGCCCCTCCGCACGGGCTGCGCGTGGACGGCGCGCAGCGAGGGCGCTCGGGAGCCTGTTTGGTCCTCTTTACCCAACTGTATCCCAAGCAAGACAGCAGAATTAAGTGCAAGTTATAATTAAGACTGGATGTTTGAAGAGAAACAATCTCCGTTCCGTGGGATTCGCCGGCACAACAGTAATTAACGTCTCATTAACATTCGCCTAATTAAGCGGTTTATGAAAGTGGATAGATTTGCATACTGCTCCACTTCAGCTTCACTGAATCCAGCTATATTCAGGCACCAGTTAACCCTTCCGGGCAGCTCCCACACCCCAGCGCCATCCCCCGCCTCCACGAGGCTCTCTGGGATCTCCTCAGGAGGCCCCAAAACGTCGGGTGGTTGCTGCGGACCAGGGCTGGGTTGGTCTGGTCTCACGCCCAGCCATGGAGCCCTCAAAAGCACCAGCCTGCAGGGGCACCACCTTGCTCCTTTCTGCCCGGCAAGTCCCACCTCAAGCTGCTACCCAAAACCAGGGACGAACTCCCGAGCAGGCAAACGGAGTCTTTACTCCACAACCCATATTTGCCTCTTCTCCATTCGTGTCCAGCTGTGCAACCGAAACCCCGCTGCCTCGAGCGCGGAGAGCCCAGCATCTCTTAGCAAAGCTCATGAGCGGGCACCATGGGCCTTCGGCTATCTTCACCCTCACAAAGAAGATTTCCCAGCGGGTATGTCTTCAGCTCGCCTCAGCCCTGGGACATTTCCAAGCAGTTGCTTTGGAGCCAAGGTAGATGAGCAACAACCTTCACCCTTCAAACTTTCTCCATTGTTTTTGTTTGTTTGTTTTTAAGTCTAACTGTTCTCACTGCTTTCCCCCCAACTCTCTACATGCTCAGATAAGGCAAAGAGACTTGTTGTCAGAATTACCTAAAAACTTGGAGAATTAATCCTCTAAAACGTTTCACTTTATACTCATTTCCAAATGTTCTCCTTTGCTTAACAATTAAAAACAATGAGTTCAAAATTAAAGAGTCACTTCAAATTCCAAATAGCAGCTTGAAAGAACGATGCAACAAGATGCCTCAACAAAGCTGACTTCCAGAAAAGCTCTGAAGCACGGGTTATGCCTTCTGGGTTTTAAGCTCCTCCTGCTGCTGTGAGGAAGATGTCTTCCCTCCAAAACTGCAAAGCAAACTTTGGACGGGCAAAAAAGGTGAATACGGAACATTTCTAAGAAATTAAGATTTTCTGAAACCCTCCAGGGCTGCACCCAGGTGCTCCCTAAATCAGGAATATTGCCCGGACCCTCCTCGCTGACGTAACATCCTGCTTCAGGAAGGAACCAGGACACCAGGATCACCGTTCCCGCGTAGCTGCCGGCGCGGGGAGGCAAAGCGTACCGCAGCCCATCAGACAAGCAGCGCTCCACATGCAGCCCCTTAGCGATAAGTCACTCAAAGCGCTGGACATAATGTTTTCCACTGTTAATACCAGCTTTCTGTTCTGGTGTTGGACGAGTAAAACCGCTGCATCCATCATGCTCTTAAGAAGAACACGTGCAAACTTTGCCTTTTTTTTTTTTTCCCCTCCTCCCTCTCTCCCCTTCTCCTGAAGGGGGAAAAATGAGCTCTCTAGTTAGTGGTTAATGCTTGGAGTCAAGATGCAACTTTGCAGCAAATACAGTGGGAGAGAAAAATTCATGACACAGCCTTTCATTGAAAATCAATAAAGCCCAGACCTGCCTGTGATATACACACTCAATTTATTCCCTGCCTGGCTTGCTGTATCTTCACCACCAGGCCTGGCAGATAAGTCCCTCAATGGCAATTAGGGGAGGGAAGGGGGATTCTTTATTTATTTATTGGCTTAGAGGGCACAAGGATCCTTCCTTTCTGCCGGTGCCCTGCAGGGAATAGGATCTGCTGGAGCTCTGCAGGACAGGCCACGGGGCGGAGGTCCAGCAACTCACATGGCGCGCTGCCCCGAGCACGCACGCACCTCGCCAGCATCGTCCCCAGCAGGCACGAGGTCTGGCTAGCAAATGGCACGAGCCGCTGCTCTGCCCACCTGCAGGGCAGAGGGAAAAGGACCGAGCAGCTTTGCTTAACCCAAAATATTGCTATCCCAGTCCGGACTTTGCTGGGCTGGATTGCTCAGCCCCAGAAGGACCTTCAGCTCTGCTCTGACAGCACCATCCTGCCCCCCTGCTCTTTGCACCCAATTGCAAACAGGAGATTCAGTCTGGGTCAAGCAGAACAAGGCGCATGTCGTGTCCTTTGAGGTGGAGGCGCAGTTCGGTGACTTGGTGCACCTCTGCCCTCTGGACCGGCTCCCTGCCCAGGCCGCATCACCAAGAGCTGCGCGAGCCCGGGATTATCGTCTCCCGGGAATCACCCGGCCAACGTGTTGCGTGCACACCAGCTCCTGCATGCGGAAGAGCAGCAAAACCAAGAAGCAAAAGGCGCCCAAGGTCCCCCTCCTGCCCAAGGTCCCCCTCCCGCCAGGCCCCACAAACACGCCTGGGCAGAGGGGTGCTGGACGGGCCAGGACAGCGCACTGCGACGCTCGGCAGGCTCAACAGCGAGACCACTGCAAAACCTATGTATTATCAGGTGGGCACAAGGGGAATGCAGATGTTTTGCTTTCTCCACGCCTGGAAGGAAAGCCACGCAGGACGGGGTGGTGGAGCGGCGCAGGGGTGGAAGCCGCTCGCTCCTACCAGCCCCCTCGCTGCAGCAAGCTGGAGGAGCCGTTTATTTAGACATCCACACCAGCCCAACCTTCACACGCTCGCTACGTGCAAAACCCTCTCTCCCATCGTGATTCTCCCGAGCTGGCGGGGTGGCAACAGGACCGAGCTGTTACTGGATAACTGGAGTATATCAGCCCCGAAAGGTTAAAAACCACCAGAGAGCCCCGAGGGGACGGAGACGCGCGGGGCAGCGCGGCCGCACCCCCGAAGGACAGAGGCAATCTCAAAGTTTTCTTCCGTCTCACAACAGGTACCTACAGCTATAACAGAGCGCTGCTCTCCGACGCCGTCAGGGAAATGCTCCTGATTTGCACTTAAAACACCTCTGTCTTGAAAGCACGCCTTAATTTTCCCCTCTCCGAGCAGCTACGGAGCCCTTCTGGAAGCGCTGATGGATGACGCTGGCCCGCTGCAGCACACAGCGCTCTGCCTCGCTCCGGCCCCGGGGACCCGCTTTCGCCCCCGCGCCCCATAGACCCTCCGCCGCTGCAGCTTGGGATGGCCTCCGAGGGCATCCTCCGCCCGCCGGGACCCGCGAGCCCACCTCGGCTCCACCTCGCAGCCTGCGCCAGAGCGTGCAGAGAGCACGACTTATTTGCAGCCTAGTAAAACGACAACAACAAAAAACCCCAAAAACACAAAAAGGGGGTCTTTATCTCTCCTCCTCCTCCTCAGCTGCTCTCCCCTTGCAGCGGGACGGGACGCCCGCCCGGGGGCCGGACTCGCCACCGGGGGCTCCCGCCGCCCCGGCGCTTCAGCCCTACCTGCCTGCCCAGGCTGCTCCCCAGCATATGGCGCCGGCGGCTCGCGTAGGTTCGGAGGGACACCGCGTGCTTTCAAAAAAAGTTATTTTTCAAAGCGTGGTGTTTCTCTCCCCAAGCAACACCTGCCTGTTTTCACAGGAAGCAAGCGACAGGCTTATCCAGGCTGAGCTGTTAAACCCCGCGTCCAACCTCCTTCCCCCCCGCTCCACGACTCTCCTCGCCCCTGCAGAAACGCTCCAGGCAAGAAGGGGGCTGCTCCCCCCGCGGCGCCCCCGGCTCGCGGGAGACCCCGCCGGTGGCAGGGCAGGCAGGGCTCCCGGGAAGGGCCCACGCACTAGCCCTGCGGGGACGCGCCGCGCAGCGAGGGGGGCTGCCACGAGCCCCTCACCAACAGCAGCACCTACCCCCCAAACCGCCCCAACCTGCGGCAAAACCCCCGGCTGCTGCTCGCTCGGCTTCTCCTTCCCGCCGAGCCTCACACTATCACCCTCGCCCCCCCTCCCAGGGGCATCAGAGCAGATGGTGGCAAAGCAGAGGCGGGACGGCCCCGACGCCACGGTGATGGGCTGATACCTGCCCAGCCCTTCTCCGCAGCCACTGCTGGCCGCGGCCGCTTGCACAACAGCGCTGCGCAGCACCCAGAGGAGCTGGGGTGCAGGTGGGCGCCCCGGCGGGGCAGGGCAGGGCCGAGCCGAGGGGCCAAGCGGGCAGGTTGGGGGCGGCCGGGCACTTTGCCTGTGCACGGGGCTCTGCAGAGCAGCCTGACCTACTTTCTCCCGCGCTACAGCCATTACCAGGCACAGCAGCGCAGGCAGCAGCAGCGCGGGGTTTCTTGCCTTTTCTAACACGTACAGATGTCTCATTACAAACCAGCAGCTCGATCGCCGCGTGGCCGGCCACAGCCCCCTCCTGCAACCTCAGTGCGCCGAGCACCGGCCGGGGAGCCAACGCACGCGGGATGGAGCGCTCGACGCCTTCGAACGGGCACCCTCCCTTCCGCACCCTTCCCCGAAAAATTCACAGCACATCTCAGCCGAGAGGAGGATTTATTGATCGTCTTATCTGTGCCTAATCCCAGCCGGAGCTCCGTGATAAACGAAGCCGGCTAAATAAAACGCCTTCCTGCCAGGTGTCCGTGCCGAGAGCAGCCGGCTCCTCCCAGGCTGCCGACCCGGGGAGCAGCCCCCAAGCGCCCCCCGGTCCCACTCGCGCGCCGACGAGCGGCCCGAGATGAGGGACGCGGGCAGGGAGGACTGAAGCGCCGTGCTGCCGCCACGCACCCAGAGCTGGGGGGGCACCGCAAAACCCGACCGCTTTGTCTCATCGATCGCAAGCAGTTTAAACACCGCTTCTCTGCCGTCCAGGGAGCCCTAATTCCAGGCCTGACCTGAATCTCTTTAAAAGAGAGAAGGGAGGTGGCGCGGGCAGGCAAGGTGGGGGAAAAGCCAAAAACGCAGAGCATGCTAATTTGTCCCCATTCCCTCTCTGCAGAACAGCGGCTGGGAGGAAAAGCACCTGCGGAAGAGAAGGGACCCCCGCGGAACAGGGACCCGATTGCCTGCGCTTGGAGAAATCCTCCTTTAGTATCCAGCCCGGCCTGAAAATACTTAACACAAGAGAAGGCAGGACGACGGACGCCGCCGTCTTTGCGAGGAAAGGGCCTCCAGTGTATTAAGCCCAGGAGCCTCGGCACCGAGAAGAAAGCAAAACGCCGTGCAGCCCATTGAAATGCAAGGAGGGAGCAGCGGAGACGCGAGCGAGCCGAGCCCCAACGCCTCGCTGCGGTATCCAGGTCAGCTCGCCTGCCCGCCGAGCGCCGCGCGCCGCTCCGACTATAAAAAGCAAGGGCGAGACACGCCGAGCTTCCTGCCGCTGTTGACGGGGCTCAGGGAAGGCAGCGCAAGGAAGGACGCTGGGAGCGCGGGGCGGCTGGGGCTGGGCAGGCTGCTGGGGATGGAAAGCTGACAACGCGGGACCGGGGGCAGCCGGCCGCCCCGGGATTTCCAGCGTAATGATCCATAAGACCCCAGCGACTAAGAGCTACCGCTGGTTTTGGAAAGGGAGACGGGCTGCGGAGGAAGGGGGAGCAGCCTGCCTAAAGTGAGCGATTTCCGACCGGGGGCGACAGCGAGGCGGTGGGGGAGCCGCCGGGTTTCCCTGGGGGAAGCAGCAGGGAAACCCTCGCGTGGCGGGCGGCCGCCCCATCAGCCTCCCGCCTCCGAGCTGGGGAAACGGCGCAGGGGTTAGCCGGGGCGCCCGGGAGAACAGCGCGGAGCACGGGCGCCCGTTCCCAGCTCCACCCGCAAAGGCTTTTAGCGGAAAAGATCGACTTTGCACCCAAAGCTCCCACCCGACCTTCCCTGCTGTCCCCAGCCTCGCCATGGACAGGGTCTGCACCGTCCCTCCGCGGCCGCCCAGGAGCATCCCGGGAGCTCCCGGGCAGCCGTGGCCCTCGCGCGCCCGAGCTCCGAGTTTTACAATAGTGCAACGACTTCCTTTGCAATCAGCAAGAGATGCCGTGGGCCAGGTCCTCCGCGGCCACGAACACCTCTGGGGGGGCTGCGAGGGGCAGCGTGGGAACACCGAGGTTTGCCCCCCTCGCTGGAGGGACCGTGCGCTCAGCCCTGCTCGGCCGGGGAAGGACCCCACGGCTGGCCCGGCCCGGCCAACCCGCTCTGCGGCCCCACAGCTCAGCGGGTCCTCCCTCAGGCAGGGGGCCGAGCCACCGCTCACCCCAAATATCGAGGGAAAAAGCCAAAAGTCATTTTAGAAATCAAGTTAAAAATCTAGTGTGGCACTCGGGTAACAAATTGGCCTGCCTGGCTGGCAGAAATAGCTCCGATAAAATACATGTATTTTTTTTTTTGGTTGCCTCTCCCAAATGAGTTCAAGAACGGGGAGGTTTTTACAGTCCCTGCGGACAGCAAGTCTTTCTTTTTCCTTCTCCGAACGAAGCAAGGTAATTATCTGTCAGGAGCCCTGGCTTGCGGCGCGGGCTCGCGGACGGCTGGCTACAGAGCTAATTAGAAGGAATGAGCCGGCCCCCGCAAGGGCAGCCTGAGCTCGGCACCGTCTCGCTCTGCCTTCCTCGCTGCCCACGCCTCCTCCTCCCCCTCGGCACCCCAGGGCACCCGCAGCGCTCCTTTGCCGGGCCGTGAGCGGACGGCACCCGGGTCCGTCTCCGCAACACGCGGCTCTCCAGGCACACTCCGCGCAGCGCAGGAGAAAGCGGAAGCAACCGCGTGCAAATCCGTCCACCCTCTGCCCCCGGCCGATGCGCTCGATAGCACCAAGGGCCGAGATCCGAGCTGGCACGAGGCCTTGGCCTGCAGCCACCTCTAGGACCATCTGCTGCACCAGCCAAACGGGGCTGCGGGCAAAGGCCCACGGCAGGACCCGGCCCTGCCCTCCCTGCTCAGGGGCCGGCTGCTTTGGCAAAGAGCATCCTCTGCCTGGCAGCACCGTGTGCTTGAGACCTCCCGACCTTCACGGCCAAGGCCCTGTCCTCTTCCCTTGGATGGCAGAGGTGGAAAGACCCCTCCCTGCCCCCCTGAGGGGGACAGAGTCAGGAGAGCGGGCAGAAGCATCCCTGAAACCCTGCAGTTGCCAAGATGCTCCTCTTGGCTGCAAGGTTCCCTGGGGGCTGAGGACACGGTGGAGAACAGTAACTCTCCCCACCGGTAACAAGAGATTACAAAGCTCCTGAATTTAGAGCCAGCTTGGCCACCTCTGGGCAGATGCTCGGGAAATGGAGGCTTCCCAGGAAGGCTTGGCTTCCCCGCAGGGAGGAGAGAGCCCTGTGCCCAGAGCCATCCTACTCAGAGCCAAAGCAGGCCCACTTCCCACATCTACCACTCTTTCCAGTTAGCTCCTTGCAAGCTCTCCCCCTCCTCACCATCAGCTGCCTCTACCATCACACAAAGCAAGTTAATTAGGAGATAAACCTGCTGCTAGGGGCTCGGGGCCAGGGGATTTCATGTTCTGCAGAAGGCCACGGTAAGACCCCTTCTTCTCCAACCTCAGAGCACAGCATAAGACATGCCCTGCCTATCCTGGAGCCCTGGCTCCAGCTAACTCCCATCCTCTTCACACCCACCCAACCATTTGGTGGCCCAGTGCCAACCACAGAATGGAGGCTGTGTGGGCTTCTGCGTCAGGCCCATCTACAGGTTAAAAGTGATGGTTATAGGGAAAAGGGGGAGAGAAGGCAGGGGGGTGCATGCAAAGGTCTTTCTCTGTAACTAGCAAAGGCTCCTCACCACCTTGATCCTGATCATCCCCACTGCAACGGCAAAGGCAGCCCAAACGCCACATGTGAGCAGAGTTCAGCCCAGGAGCAGCTCTCCTGGGGAACTGCTGACTTCTCAGCCCTAAACCCGAGACTCCTAGCAGGCTGGGTGCCTACCAGTTGCGTGAGTTAAGGAAAAAAGATGTTTAAACAACGCGCCAGCTTTGTCTGTGTGAGCCACACAGATGCCAGGGCAGCTCTCTGGTGAATGATATGAAAGAAAAACCACAGAGGAAGAAAAACATTTTCCCAGCACATTGGGGAAGACGCCCCTCTTGCACGTGATCCATCAAAAGGAGCGTTTCCTGGTACCTGCTCCAGGAGATGTGCTCTTTACTGGCCACAAGGGAGCTGTCATCAGAGCTGAGATCCACCTGCAAGAACTGCTAGGACTTCACACTGTTGTCTTCTTCAAAGACAACAGCAATACCACCTGACATTCTCTCCATCCTTAGATCTCAAAACGCAGACCAAAAGCCAATGCTATTTCCTTTTCCTGGTAAGCTGAGGAACTGAGAGGGCAGCTCACATCCTCCAAATTCACCCTGGACCATTAGGAAGGGACATGTCCAAGACCTCTAAGACCGCACATTCCCAGGAGCAGAGACCCTTGAAACTCAAGGGTGCAGGAACAGCAGGAATTGAGGGATATTCTCAGCACTTCTGAGCATGACTTTTAAGATCTTTCACACTGGTCACACAGCACCAGAAGCCTCCCAACTAGGAAACACAACCTGAAGCAATATGTCCAAAGCTATAGCAAGACTCAGTGAGAAAGCCCCAGATCTCGACTCCAGGGTTGTCTTCACTAGACCGTGCACATACACTCATGGCAGCCGTCTCCAAGTCCTAGAGGTTTCCCTCTCTGGCTCGTTAGCTTGAACATCCCAACCCGCCCGAGGAGCCAACCTCCAGGATAGGGCAGAAATAGTCCTCAGATAGCTGGTGCAAGCATCCGTCTCACATGTTCCCTCCCAACTGCAGCCCCCACTCACTGGCTGCCTGCTCGAGCTCCCCCAGGGGACGCAGACAGGGATGACGCTCTTCCTTCGAGGGCTGCCCTCAGCCTCGCAACCAGAGAAGACAGCAGGGTATCTCCTGCCACCGAAGCGCAGGATCCCAGGCAGCTCCTGGGAGCGAGGGAGGTGGGATGAGCACGGGGCTCGTTTCCAACCCCTCCAGGAGGATAGCTCTGCCCTCCGCTCCCCCCCTCTTCCTGCAAGGCTATGGGGCCGCCTGCAGGGAAAAGAGCAGCCCCAAAACTTCAGGATCTGCTTTGAGGCTGAGCTACCCCAGACGAACGGTAGGAACACACACTCACCCAGACATAGCTGCTGGATAACTCAAGCTCCTCTTCCTATTTCCCCCACTCAACCAAGAGCGAGAGCAGCCTCTAACCGGCTGCACGGCAAGCCAACGACCGCTGCTCACCTGGGCTCTGGCTCGCCGCGGAGCGAGGCTTTGTGCTGCTCAGCCCCCGAAACAAACTCCCCTCCACAGCGAGGCAGCCGCTTGTGGGTGCCGCTCGCCCTTTCCGAGCGCTGGGTGCTCTGCCTGCCTTGGGGATTTTTCCTTCTCTTTCTTTTTTTCGGAGCGGTTTGAATGTGCAGATGCCCCAGCTTCTTAAAATTCAGCCTCGGGGCGTGGGAAGTGTTTTGGAACATGCCCAGGCTGTCTGCTCTCTGTGCGTGCATGCTGCTAAAAACGATCCACCTACAGCCCCCAGCTCTAGCACTGCTTGTCAAAGTGCTGTGCATTTCCAAAGATAAGCAAGCTTACACATGCAACCCGGCAGCACGGGGATCAAAGCACCGGTATCAATCCGTTCCGGATGGGGGGAGCCCTCGCCGAGAGAAACTTTGGTGCTCGGAGTCGCTAGGCAAACTTTTTATGTAATCTTTCAAAACCGGTAAGCGAGCATCACGCCGCTGAAGGGTGCCGGATTGACAGCCCCGGGGCCGGCGCCCTCGAGCCGGCGCTACGGAGGAACGCTCCCGCTCCGGAGCGCTCGAGTGCCTCGCCACGTCCAACGCCCGACGCTCGCTGCATCGCAGCTGCCGCCGAGGTAGAAGACTGCAGCGCGCGCAAGAAAAGACAAGTCACTTTATGCCAAACGAAGGATGCAGCAGAATCGGGCTGTGAAGCCAGGCGCCCCGGGTGCGGGGCACCAGCCTTGGGGCAGGCGCGCTCTTCATGAGGCACATCCCAGCTCGGGGAGGGGGGAGGCGACGGATGGGCCGCGCTGCAAACACGTGCTCAGGACACCCGGCTCGGGAGGCCGGCCCTCCCGCCGAGCATCCGCGCGGTGCCGCAGCCCGAGCGAGCGTAACGCTTCCCCTCCCAAGCAATTCCCGAGAGCTTTGTGAACAAATAAATGAGCTACAGGGATATAATGGCTTAACCTGTAAGGAGGAAAAAAAACACACACCCCCCCCAAACCCCACACCGGTGAAACCCATCAGCTTATCTAATAGCATAATATACTCGTTTGAAAAAGCAGAAAAACATAAAACAGCAAGGCAGACTCAGCAGCTCTCGGTGGAGCAACCAAGGAAGGTGACGGTAACACCAGTTTACACCAGCTCAGCATCTGGCCCCCAGAAGCCATCGGAACTGGCGAGATTCCAAAAGGAAGGGAACATAAGGCACCAAGGTTGAGAGGTGTCCGGGAGAGCCGGGCTGATTCCTCCTGCCCTGTGCAATGGGTACCGCGCAGGCCCCAGGGCCCACGAGGACCACGGGCCGTTGGGCCCCTCCAGCTGAACCACGCTTCCGATTCGTAACAAAAGCTGCGGGAAATCAGTGGCGAGTTTGCTTTTTTTGTTTTGCTCTAAACCCCTTCAGCAATCTGGCCTTAAGGTGCTCATCAATTCATTCAGGGCAATCTCTCCGCTCCCAGCGTCATTTTTCTGCAAATCTGTATGAAATTGATATTTTCCCATCAGAAACACGATACTTCAGCACAGACAAAACCCGGAATCTGAAAGCTGACTTCTGTTGGGAAGGTGCCTGGCCCTTTGTTCACAAAAGGGCTCATTTTTCCTGGAAGAGGGCCCAGATTTTGAGTGAAAGATCAATAAAAAAAAAAGCAGAAAATGGGTCCTTCTATTTAATTTGCCACAATACCAAAAGAAAAAGGAATCTGATGCTTAGATTGAATAACTTCAAAATATTTTGCATTTGTTTACCCCAATGCTATGCTGGAGCAGCTATTCAATACAAGCTGAACGGGAGGGCAAAGCCTCCAGGGTTTTCTTACAGCATCTCCCCGTTGCCCTCCGATTTCCCATCGGAGATCGCCTCCGCTCCAGCCCGACCCTGCCTTGCACAGAGCCCCAAAAAACAGCTACCAGCCCCTTTTCCACGCTCAGCTCCTCCGCCGCGGAGCTCGGCGATGCCCCTCTGCCCGTGCCGAGCAGGGCACTCGCAAGCAAACTAACTTCTATTTCGCTGGCAGCCGGGCCGGGCGGGGAACGAGCGCGCAGTGCTTGAGATGCTGCGCCACAGCCACGCCATGCTGCATCCTCGCCCATCCATATGGGGGAAAACTAACACTTTGGCAAATTTATGAGGATGTGTGAAAATGAATGTATTCCTGAAAATATCTCAAGTGGAGCGGCCTACCTGGCATATTTTGTTAGTCATGAAACATGATCCGTACACCGACTGTATTTTGTGACTTCCCATCTGCTTAAATACTTTAAATACTGAAACTTTTTTTAATCGAAAGAGCACGACAACAGCAGAATAGTGCTGACTCAGGCTGGCGGGGGGCGCGGATCGGCGGCGCAGTCACCGGAAGCGAAACGGTCCCAAACACGCCTCCCCCGCTCGCCCGAGGCACGCCAAAACGACCGAAAAGCAAGAAGGGGCACGAAGCGAGCAGAGGGCATCTCGGGTCTTTGGCCAAACGAAGCGCTGAGGAAGAGGAGGTCGGGTCAGATTAACCGACTTGGGGCTCTTTGCCAAGGAGGGTCCCGCACCCGGCCGCCGGGACCCCCCTTCTCCACTCCCTCTCCCCCTTGTTTCTCCCCCCGCTGGCAAACAAGCGCCAGTTTAATTTATTTGCCGCCCCGGGACGGCAGGAACCGCTTGCTCCCCGAAGAGGGAAAGCCCCCGGCGAAGGCAGAAGGCGCCGGCGTGCCGATGGGCGCCAGGCGCCGCGGCTCGGCCACGGCTCGCGAGCAAGCTGCGCCCGAAGAGGCGGCGCACCTGCAGGGCCGGCACGCGCCGCACAGCTCCCCGCTGCCCGCGCCCTTCGTTTCGGTGCTCTGGGTTTTCTCCAAGGACCTCAGACCCCACAAAAATAGGAGGTGCGCATTTTATCCCCTTGAAGGGCCAGCTTTTTAGGGCTCCAGCTTGTTAAACTCTGGCTTACAATACACTTTAGGAGACATCCGGCTTTTGCATCAAAGCACCCCAACTAGCATAAAAAAAAAGCTACAAGATCACTTTTTACAGGTTTCACCAAAACACCCCTAAAACTTTCTCTTTTCCTACTCATCTCTGCTAGTACCTAGTAGCTAAGGCAACCTGGCTTGGCAGGCAGGTGACAATAAACAGGTTGCATTAAAAAATATATATATTCACACACGTATATATATAAATAAATAAAATAGTCCCTCTGTTCTCCAAGCCCCCAGGAAACCGCATAGCGGGCGCTGCAGAGCTGCTGCACGAGCGCTTCCAGAGCGGCGCGGTGCAACCCGGGTCAGCGCTACGCGTCCCGCGCGGGATGGCGGCAGCCTCGCGCCGGCGGGAAAACGCAGCCCCGATGCGGGAGGAAAAAGTCCTCCTGCTCCCCCTCTATGCCATGATGATAGCTGAAGGTAAAAGGCGCTTTCCCAATGCGGTCACCTTGCAAAACCACCGTGCAATTGAAGGGAGAAAACTCGAGGTGTAAACAGTGATTTTCTATACCGATTCCAACAGAGCATTAACCACAATAGGGGGATAATTTTTAGTAATTTAAGTAGTTATCTCCTGTTTACACGAGGCAATGGCAGCTACATACTGCAAAGCAGCAGTGCGTGGTACTTAGTGTAACTACATTGTAATTACTCCCGGCCTGATTGCGGGACCGATCAAACTAAACCAGAACATCTCAGACAAGTCAAAGTCCTCCCAAGCGAGCGTGGTTCCTCAGGGCTGTCACATCTAAAACCCCAGCTATATATAAGGAAAGCACAGCAAAGACCAGTAAAACATGACGAACGTTTTCCCAAATGGCAGCGCAAAGCTGAGTATTAGGTGATTTATGGTGGATTCCCTCAAAGTGGAAAAACCTCTCATACCATGTTGCTGTTTTTTACAGCTCATTTGGCTTTCCATTTTCTGAGCTCCTTTGTGCTGTTTTCTCTTGCACCATGGTGCCTCATCATTTGTGTTTTCTTACAGATATTTTTTCTTCCACTGCAAGAAACTCTCCCCGCTCCTGTTCTGTGAGTCTAATTCAAGCCTCCAGCTGGTGTGTGACAGTGCTGGAGTTGCTCCCAACTTACACTGGAATAAATCATGTCAGAGGCAGGGCCTTTTGTCCAAGGCCCAACACCTGCAGGAGGAGTCTCTCATTCCAAACTGAGATGGTCCCCGGGAGAAATAATCCCACTGGAAATAACCCAGTGCAAAGAGCTTTTATTGCATCTTTTCAGAGGCTTTTTCTTACTGACAATTGATGAGTTTGTATCTACCAGTATCCATTATAGGGTTTATTTTATTTCTTGTTAAAAAAGTAAAAGGCAGAGCCTGGGAAGAGTAAAACCAGCAACAGAGACGGGAGACTGACAGCAGCTGCCTGGCAGACAGTGAGTGAAAATGCTCTGACAAGATGAAATGTTTTTTCTTTCATTGAAATCACTCCCTTTCGGAATGACTAATACACAGCTATCGCACCATGGATATTTCCAGAGTGATGAGATGTTTTTAAAATATCGCACCGTGCCTCAAAATATCTCACTCTGGCTCAATAGATCATCCAAAACACCACCCACGGAAATCATAAATAAATAGATACCACATAGCCATAAAAGAGCAGAGCTGTCCAGGGCCAGGTTAGCATCCTTCATCAGCAAGCAAATGAGGCCGCCGAACTCCTCACCCCGGCGCGCGGCTCCCGCGGCCGCCGGCCTCCCCGTCCCGCGCGGCTCGGCTCCGCGGCCTGCCCTGCACGTGCAGTCGGGATGCGAGCGCCCCGGGAGACCCCGCGGAGCTGGACCTCCTGGAGGAGCGCTTGCTGCCGGCCGCCCGCCCGCCCGCCCGCGCGGCCCCGGTGAGCCGGCTGGAGCCTCTGCAAAAACCGCCCAGCCCAGCTCGCTTGGGAGAGCAAAAAGGAAAAAAAAGCAGCCTCAGAAGAATCGAGACAGAGCAGTTGCAAACCGCCCCCAGGCAGCTGATTTTTTACACATTTCAGTGCACTCGCTCCAGGCTCGGATAGAGGAAAAAAAAAGGGGCTTCACGAGGGAGCCTATCGGCAGGTTTGCATTTCACACGCCGCGCACCGCCTGGGTGGAAGAGGGCTGGTCCCGAGCCCCGCGTGCAGTTATTTCCCATGGAAAAACGGGACACAGCAGCATCGGCTGTCGCCGCCCGGGAAGGCAGAGAGCCCAGCCCAGGCACAGGTTGGGGTCCAAGGACAACTCCACCTAACACAAGCAAAGTTCAGCGCCCAGAGGTCCAAGTGCGGATGTACTTAAAAGCTCCCTGCGGTTCCCTCGTGCCCCCCGGCTGCCGGCAGCGCGGCCGTGACCCACGCTGGCTGCCAGCACGGGGCAGCGCTGCTAGGTCATCCCTGGCTCTCTGCCACGGCCTTTAGGAGCTGCATCTGCTTTTTTATCTTCTCTAGTCTACATTTTGTTTTGCTGATTGAATGAAAAAGAGATCATTCTAGAGGAACTCAAAATGGGCATCTTTGCTTTTCTCAGCAAGATTAAAAAAAAAGTTCAGGTCCCTCAGGCTATGTCATCCCACGTCGTTTCCTCCTTGGAGACATTTACAGAAGTGCGTTTTTCAAACTTTGGAAATGAAGTGGCATTTCCAAAAAGAAGAGTCAAAATATTTTGCTTCAAAAACACCAGCACCCTCATGCTTGCCCTGCTTTTTTCGGAGGGTCTAAAATGACTGGTCCAACACAGCAAGAAACCCTGAAGCTTCTGGAGGTCCCAAACAAGAACTTTTGATAAAGGTAAACAACTCTCCTGAAGGGATTTGACCCCATTACCTGCAGATCCAGGGCCAGGGGCTGTCCGATGCCTCGTCCCAGAGCTCCTCTTCCAGCCAAGCCTCCCCTAGCCCTCCACAGCCCAGCTGCGCCCTCAGCAACCTCGGCTTGGCTTCTTCCTTCAGATCCCCTTTCCTCCTCGCTAAGGGTCGGCATTGGGGCAGGTGGGTTGGAGAGATATTAGAGCTATTGCAAAGAGTGGAGAGAGAAAGCCAAAGCCCAGCATTCCCAACGAACACAGCTCCAACATCTGTCCTCAGACGGGAACGTATTCACCTGCACAGACACACTCCTCAGATGAGGTTCTAAAATATTTACTGCCCAAATATCAATCCTCAAAGCGAGGCAGCCATTTGGGCTCGGGGAGGGGGAAGGAGACGGGGCGGATTGTCAATAATGTCATAAACGCAGGCAATTTTATGTATCTCTGGAAATGGCCAAGGAACATGCAGTTTGACAGATGCGCAAACAGGTAATGCAGGCTCCCTAGTTATGAGCGTGAGGATGTCAAGAGGAATAGGTGAGCAGTAATTCAAAGTATATTGGGCTTAGAAAAGCACACGGGCATTGTAACGAATACGTGATGGGCACCACAGCAGAGAGGGGACTGGGGAAGAAAAACCAGGCACAATAACCCGAGGGAATACATCCCACTCGAAGGGAAGCTGCTGATGCCGGGGCTGCCCCGCATGAGCCGGCTCGCCCCAAAGCAAGGATGATGGAGAGGAGAGACGGCAGGCCAGCTCCATTTACCACTGTGCCTTCACACATGCTGCTCCTACGCACCAGGAGGAGCACGGCTATGGCACACATCGCCCCAAGAGCTTCTGGTTACTCCACACCATCAATGCTGGACCCTGTACAGGGCAAAATCCAGAGATCTACCCTGTACTGCTGCTGCACACTCACGCCTTTGTCAGCCTCATGCAGGGTACCAGATCCTGGAGACAGGTGAGCAAAGTACCTCAAAAGGCTCCAGTGAACTCAAAAAACAACCAAAAAATCCCCCCCTCTCCCCCCAAACAAGAAAATCCCAACCCTGGCTGATGACCCCATCTGAGCGGTTCTTCTGGGCCATTATGCCAAACCGTGGGGTTGGGTGCTCGGCCCTTCATGCTGCCAGGAACATGCAAGCCACACATGCAGCTCCAAGTTTACTTTTGCAGGAAGTCATTTCTGAGCCCATCAGGTTCCATAGCTGAGTTTTGTGAGGGTGGGTGAAAGCACTTGAGAGACAAACAACCAGGCCTGTCTGCGCACTAAATCCAGAAGCACTCTTTCTTGCAGGTATCAAAAGTCTTCTGCATT
Organism: Apteryx mantelli; assembly: GCF_036417845.1. Taxonomy (NCBI): domain Eukaryota; kingdom Metazoa; phylum Chordata; class Aves; order Apterygiformes; family Apterygidae; genus Apteryx; species Apteryx mantelli. Next base: position 23,070,062 of record NC_089992.1, read on the forward strand.
TAAGGAAGCATCCGCAACCAGATCCTAACAGATATTAGTTAGTTTTTAGAGGCCTGCCTTTGTGACTGAGAATCAGCACCCTGCAAGGCTGCTCTGCACTTTGCTTCCTTGAGAAAACTTGAACATCTTTGCTGTAGCTCAAAGTCCTTCAGACGATGCTGTGCAGGCCCAGGGCTCTGACCCCCACACCACAGGCTGAAGGAAAGGCCAAGGGATAGCCAAGGCATGGGATGCTGCCGAAACCAAAATTCAGGCATCTGGTTGGGTGCAGGACCACCTCCACAGATGGAGCCTGGGGACGACCACAGGCCGGACCAGAGAGAAGCCGGACCCCTTTGATTCACCACGTGCAGCGTCCGAGACCTCCCGCTCCCGCTCCCATCCTGGCCACAGCACTGCCCTGCACGTTCCTGTGATTTGGGAAATGTGGGTCCAGGCTCCACAAGTGAGAGGAAAGCAAGCTTCGTGGCCCTACCTGCTGCGCACTGCCACCAGGCACTGCTGGGTTTCCTCCCTTTCATTTCACATGTCCGGATGCTCATGGTTTTGGTCAAAAACATGTGGTTTTTATCCCGTTCAGAGAGAAACAGTCAAAAAAAAACCTCACCAAGAAACCAAGTTATATTTAAAGGTTGGCCCCAACAAAATCTTTTCTTTTTTGCTTCCGTCTCCAAGTTAAAAACCAAAGCCGCAGTAAGGGACACCGCCTCCGGCACCGCTCCCACCTACGACGGCGTCTCGCCCTGCATTACCTCGCCCCAGCTTGTTTCAAAGCAGCGCAGCGCACGCGAACGCACACGCGGCACCTCCGAGCAGCACGCAGCCGCCTCTCGCCTGCGCCCCCGAGCCGGGCACGCAGAGGCGCGCGGCCCGCACGGCCCACCAGCGCTTCGGACCACGCGAGGCTGGGGCTGGCGGCCTTCCAGCGCCGAGGCACGCAGAATGAAAACAAAATAAGGATAAATCATGCTGGGACACACTTCCCCCGGGCGCTTGCTTTGCTAGCCGAATGCTGCAGCACGTCGCGAGGTCCACGTTAACCTCGCTTAACCAAGGAGAAGACGGCATGGGCAAAGGATGTCACCTCCAGGCTTTCTGCCGAGCTTCTCCTCCTTCAGCACTTCTCATCGCGAAGTTCCCACTCCCCCACCTCCCGCAGCGCTTCAAAAGGACGCGGTCAGCTTCGCTGTTAGAGCCAGATCCACCCTTCCTCTCCCTGAAATCCCCCCCTGCAGTTCTCCGAGAAAAGCTCATCATTTTTATACACCCTGGTGCTTGCTTTGCGGGGAGCTGGCGGGGGGAATTACTCATGAAGGCAAGTAGGCACCCTGCACGCACGCCATCCCCACAGAGGCGATTTTCCTGCGGGGAAAACCCATGCATCACTCCAAAAGTAGTTCAAGCCTGAACTGAGACACTGCCCAGTGCTGTTTATTGAAGCAGCAATCTTTTTCCTGGCTGATTTTATGAAATATGTCTCATGCTAACTGTTAACTAATAAATTATTGCAACATCCAGCCGCAGACTTCCCCTTTTTGGACTCTGGGAGCTTTTCCCATGTCTCTTGGAGTACCAGGGGGTTTTGTTAGGTCGAATGGAAGAATACTGAATAAACAAGATCCTTAAGGAAACATTTCCTATAAATACATCTCAGACCTCCTCTTTTCACTCCTGTGCATAAAAGCTCTACAACGACATGGTACAACAGCAACAAACCTCAACGCCTGGAGTCACAATAGCAGAAGAAAGATAAAGTTACCACTGCTGTAAGGAGCGTAATTATCTCCAGGAAAGTTTCCTGGTAATTAGGTTGTTGTGGGCTGAAAGCTGGCAAGAGTTTAGAGGGCTGGCGCTGGTGCCAGCCTGCTGCCGACAGGCACGGGGCAGCGGGCTCAGGAGGAGCAGCCCAGAAGCTACGAGGATGGGCTTAGCCTCCTTGACTTTTAATTTACTGAGTTTAGCTTGCCAATACTAACACTTCAACGATATACGTTGCGTGGTTTCTCCTTAGAAAAATCTCCAATATAAACTATCATTTTTCCCACCTCCTTTCGCCTTTGGTTACATGCTGGTCCAAGACAGCTCCCAGCAGAGCTGCACTCGGCCTCCAGTCTGATGGTTTGATGCACCGTCGCAAACCCGCTCGCGAGGAGGCCGGCGAGGCCAGCCGCGCTGTCAGCCCGCCCCGGGCCCTGGGGAGACGGGCAGCAACCCGGGCGCTCGCCGGAGAGGCAAAGATCCTCCCGGCCCTGCTGCGAAACCCGCTCCCGGCCTTTCCCCCTCCTCCCGCCACAGCCCAGACACCAGCGTGCTTGACCCGGGAGAAGGTGCCGAGCTCCCTCTCCCCTGCGTGCGCTTTACTTCCCCGCAGGCAGCTGCTGCACAGAGCGGGACGCGAGCCAGCTCCGCGCAGCGGGGGTGCCGGCTCCCCAAAAGCGCTTCCCAGGGCGGCGGTGACCTGCCCCGGACCACGCGCCCGGCTCCGCTGCCGACGGGCGTTGCAGGCACGCGCGTGTGGCCGGCCGGCGGGAAACACCAGCGGCAAGGGGCCGCTCTCTAAATGCGATCGCTTTACCCAAGTGGCGGCAGCAGGAAGGCTTAAAGCAAAACGAGGGAAGAGGGAGGGAGGGAGGGAGGCCGTCACCCGCAGCCTCCAGCGGCCGCAACACAGCGCCTCACGCTGCAACGCCAGGCAGCATTGCTCCAGCCACCTGCACGACCTTCAGATCCTGGGACAAGCTGCAAAGACGAGGAGAAGGGGGAATACAGAGGGAAACACTCCCAAGGCAGCTCTGCTTGCTGCTGGGCAGACAGCAAAAACGAGGCACCAGGCGGAGGGAGGCGGCTACCCTTTGGGATGCGCGATCCCCGCGAAGGCATCAAGCTGCTATGACCTTTGCATCTCAGCCCCTTCCCCCAAAACGGAGCTCACAGCCCTGAGCCTTCCTTGGGGAGCACATCAGTGTCTCACGTGCGCACACGTCTCCCCCACCCAGGGGGACAGGTAAATGGCCCGTTTCAGCCCTTTGGGACCCAGCCCTTGCTCCCATCTCTTCCCGCCCGGTGGCAAGGATGCTCTGGGATTACAGCTGCTCTTCAGAACCGCGGGTAAAAGCAAACGTGCACCCAACTTTCACCAGAGCTCCCAGGTGTTCTCAGGCATTGCTGTGCCGTTCACTCTTCCCTTCTCCGGCGTCTCACTCATTTTTAAGCCTCAGCTGCAGCCCTTCAAGGAGAGCAAGTCCCTTATTCCTCAGGAAATCCCACCCCTGTAACACGCATCCCTTCCCCGGAGGCTTCCTGCGCCTCCGAACCCCCTCTCCAAATCCGCATCCCCTGGGGCTTCCCGAGGCGCCGCACCCAAACCTGCCGCCCGAGATGTGCCTTCCCCGCGCGCCCGGCCGCGGCCCTTCCTCCCCGCCGGCGGGCTCCCCAGAGGACCGCATACGTATCTTGGGAGCTCAATGAATATTTAAAAGGAAAAAAACCAAAAAACCCTCTCTGCAAGCAAGTTCCTGGTTTTTGCTCTGGGATTTGAGGCAGAGGCAGCCAGAAAGATGACAAAGGAGCCGGAGATTTCGGCAGATCATCAGCACACCAGAACCGAGGGCTTCCAGACGCCGGCTCCGCTGCAGGATGGCTCCCTCCCAGCGCCACGCAGCCCCATCCGCCCCGGGGGACGCGGCAGGCGGGCAGCAAGCCTCTCCAAGGCGGCAGCCCTGCACCCCGGGCCAGGCAGGAGCCCGGCTGCCCGCTCGCTCCCAACAGTGAATCCGTTAAAACCGCAAAGCGGGAGCCGGGCTGGTCCCCGTGAGGGCTCAGCCACCGCGATGCCGGTACTTTGCCCGAGCAGAGCCGGTGTCTGCACCACCCGCCAGCACGCTGCGGGGGGCACGCGGGGCGGCCCCCGCTCTGCCCCGGTGCTCCTACCTACCCCTGCCAAAGCACGTCTCACCCCAAAGGGGCGACCCCGGCTCAGCTTCGGACCGCGGCCGGGAAGAGGCTGAAGCGGCGCAGCTCAGCGCGCCGGGGCGTCGCTCGGAGGCGGCAGGACGGCTAGCTCTGCGCGGCAAGGCTGCCCTTCGCTGCACGCTGCTTCCAGAGAGCTCGCTAGCGCCGGCTGGGCAGGGGCTCGGGTTCCCCCCAAAACCGAGCGGGAGAACTCCCCCGAATCACACCTCCGAGCACGGCACAACAGGCAGGGCGCAGGGGGAGCGCGGCAGCAAAGCCGCAAGCAATCAGAGCTGCTGCTGCAGCCTCGCGTTGCTTCTAAACTCCGTCTCCTTTGGGTTTCCCAGCCGAAATGGTCCGTGCTCCGGTGCTCCCGTGCCGAGGGCCGCGCTCAGCCCGGCTTGCTCCAGGGCCGGGGCAGCGCAGGACTCGCTGGGACGAAGCCGCGGCAGAGCTGGCTCTGCTCCCAGGGGGAAGGAGCTGCGGGGGGGACTCGAGAGCAGGAACCGGCCCTCGGGCGCTGCGGCCTGCCCGCTCCGGCTGGCAAATGCCAGAAGGCTCCCGGAAATGTCCAAAATGGCCCTGGCACGCCTCTCCCCGCTCCTCCAGCGTGCGTTTTGGAGGATGCAGCCTGGAAACCACGCATCAACACCAAGAGATAAGCCAGCTCCCCAGACAGGGTCGAGAGGCCCGTTATCTCCTTCAGCCTTCCGTGATGCATTTATCCATCCATCCCTCCCTCCCTCCCTGGGAGCCTGCTGCCGCTCTCGCCCGCTTTCGCCGCACGGCCAGCCTCGGAGCGAGGCACAAGCGCGCGCTCAACAGCGATGCCCACCCAGACGCGAGGGAGACCGCGCGCGGGTCCCGAGTCACCGGGCTGCCGTTCGCAGCGGCTAGCGGGACAGACTCTGACCGACCGGCCCCAGCGATTTAAAGTTAATAAAACTGAAAAAGCAAGGCTATCGCAGGTCGAACCGCACGCCCGGGTGGAGGCCAGCAGCCCCCGGGCCGCCAGCGCGAACCCCCGCTCCCTTTGCTGGGGGGTCGCAGCACGGCCCCCCCGCCCCAGCAGCAGCGGGATTGCACCGGCCGGCACAGGAGCAGAGCCCGCACGGCGTTATCCTGGATCAGCGCCGCTTCCCAGTCTCTCTTTTCACCCCGCAGGAGCTTGCGGACGAACCCTCCCCGGGGCCATTTGCACACGAGCCAAGAGACCATGCAGGCAGAAGCGTGCAGAGCGCCCCAAAACATCTGGTCTGGGGTGGGGGGAGCTCTCCCTTCCCCGGGCAGGCGTGCCCCATTCCTCAAGGATAGGCATGGACGTTGAAAAGGAAGGTCAAGAGCTAACTTCAGAGACGCCGCAAGAGTTCAGGGAGGAAAACACCACTGTGGACCACGCTATTTCAGAGCAGGCTTTAAGAGAAGGCCTGTGTTAACCCTGCCTGCAGAGCGGAGCTACGAAAACCCAACGGGGAAGGGGGCTTGGGGCGGTGCCGGGCGGGAGCAGCCGGGCTCCAGGGCCAGGGCACGGCCGCAGGACAGGCGCGGTGTCGGAGCACGCTCTCCTCCCCGCCGACCTCTCCGGGCCCGTTTTGTCTCTGGGTCTCCGACCCCACGGGGAACGGGTCAGCTCCCCACCGCTTTACTAAAAGGCACCAGCACCGCCAGGAGCCGCTCAGGATGCCACCGAGCCAGCCCAGGCCGCACGCACAGAGGAGCCAGGCGAAACCGCGCCCTGCTCAGGCTGCGACCTCCCTCCCTCGCTCCGGCGGGCGGCAGCAGCAGCAGCGGTGCATCTTCTCTCCACGTGTCAGCCCGCTCGGGCCGCTGCACCCGTCTTGGCCGACCCGCTGAAATGGGCCGCGGAGCGTCGCCCACCCTGGGCTGCGCTCCTGACCCCTGCATCCACCACGCTGCAGGCGCCCCCTCGCTCCCCTGCGACAGGAAGCCTCCGATCTACCCCAAAAGGCCTTTCACTGTAGCAGAAAAGGCTGCGCGCGCTTGGAAAGCCTCCAGAGCACTATTAAAAGGCAAATTACAGACAATTATCCTCAGAAGCGCATCAGCCAAGCCGAGCCAGTCACAACAAGCCGGTCCCCCCCCAGCCCAGGCTCCTTCCAGCTCCCGCGGGAACGTTCGGTCCCGGCTGCTCCACCAACCTCCTCCCGTTGTGTCCTCCACCAGCGGGCTCCCCATCTCCTTGGCTTCGGGGGGCACGCGCCCCTCGAGCACCCCCCAGCCACCAGCAGCCAGGGTCCGCTTGCGACCCGAGGCCACCACGCAGCCTCCGAGCCTGGCACGGCACCCAGCACAGTTGTCACCAGGAAGGTTATGGCTCTGCTGATGATCTGCAAGAGGTCAGCTCCAGCTCAGGAGACCCATCAGAGGTCCCTTTGCCTTTCCTGGACCTATTTCCCCTCTGTCTCCACTCAAGAGCATGTGCCAAGCACCGTACTTCTACCGGAGCAGAGCCGAGCCCGGAGCAGAGTCATGGCCCAATGCTCCAGTCCAGGGCTGATGCAGGAGCAGGGCCACCTCCCACAGCAGGCTGGCTCCCCCACAACCTCCTCCCCACCCATCTCCCCAGCAGCTCTTTTAAACTACCAGCAAATTAACAGCAAATCAGACTGGGTATGCAAGCAACAGGTTAAATTAGGGGCTACCCCAGCTCTGAAAATGACTTATCAGAAGACAACCGCAGTTCTCACCCAGCTAGCAACAGATCCGTGCAGCTGACCCAGCCCCTCACTCTCCCTTCCCAGCCCAGGTCTAACAAAGCAACCAGTGCAAACAGCCACTGGTACGCGTTATTGCAGACACGTCCAAAAAACAGTGCCCACCTGGGCAAGGCAAGAGACAACAGCCCACGCAGTAATTAGACCTTCATTAGCAAAGCAGTGTGGTTTCGCGCAGAAAGGGAGGATGCAGTCCTTACCTTGGGAGGGAGGCGAGACCCCGGGTGCAGCCAGCGCTCTCCTCCAGCGATGGCCAGCTTTCTCCTCGGAGTGACAGCGTCTAGCAGAGCCAAGAGGCCAAGGAAGGGGGGCTGCTCCGTTGGCTCTCCAGGCACGGAGAACAGCTCATGGCTCTCGGGCGCAGGAGGCTGCGGATGAGAAAGCACAGGAGAGCTCAGGCTGGGAAAGCGCAGCCCGGAGCACCCATCTAGCAGCCCACCAGCAAGCAGGGTGCACGGGAGCAGGGCTGGCGGGTGCTCTGCCGCGCTAAGTGAGGCTGCAGAAGCAAGGGGGGCAGCACCACTAGGGTCTTAAAAACAAAAAAACACAAACAAAAAGCACTCCTCCTGCCCCTGCCCCAATGCACTGTGTCAGCAAACTGCTGGAAGCACGCGGACGCCCTCGAGAACGGCACGCGGGCTGCTGCCGGAGGGGCCGCGCACTCACGGGCGAGGGGCAGAGCCCCCGGGCCCTAGCGGCAAGCACTTGCTCTTGCCCACAACACAACCCCCCGATGCCAAGCGAGGGATGCCTGCGCTACCCGCTCGCCCCCAACGCTCCAGGCATTTAAAGCAAACAGCCCGGCTCCTCTCCATGGAGATAAGCTACCTCCTTCGAAGAGATACTAGCGATACGGGCGACAGCGCCGTTGTACACGGGCCGCACGACGGCCCGGCTGCAGCACAGCGGAGGTCATGGCGAGCGCCCAGGGATGTGCATCCAAACCCCAGGCGCTCTGAGCAGGATGATCCCATGTCGCAGGGATCAAAGGCACACAGGCTGCAACTGGGACATGCTAACGAACCCAAACCCAGCAAGGCTGGGGCACCACGGGGCTGGCCCATGTGCAAGGGGCTCCAGACAGAGCCCCCAGCATTTAGCGCTCTTGTATTGGGCATTTTCCTTCCAGCAGGATTCCTGACCTGGGGCTTTCAGAGCTTTTCCATTAACTTTAACTTCCATTAACTTCCACAACTTTCCATTAAAGAAAAAATAAAGCAGAGAAGCTGCAGCCTGAAGGCTGCTGGAGAACAAGTAATAAAACCGAGTGCTCTTTCAGGGCTCAAGCTGCGAAGCACTGAAACCCCTACATAAGTACAAGGCTTAAGTCCATCATGAGACTGACTTTAAAGGGAAGTCAGGAAGGGGATTTTTTTTTTAATTTTGACTTCTTTTTATGTTGGTCTCAATCCTGCCTCTCCTCTCATCAAGGAGACTAGAAGTCAGGCGGGACCTTCTTGCCAGTCTCATGAAAGTCTAGAGACTGAGCAGATACGAATACTTAAAGCAGCCCCTCACCCCTGGAGGGATCCCTGCCACATGCAGACTGACGCACAGGACAGCCTGCTCCGGGAGCCCCCAAAACAGCAATTCCCAGAGGACATTACTGCACTGTCAGTAGGACTGCATTTTGGGGAGCGGCAGGAGAGGGAGAAAGCGCAAGCTCACAGATGCGAAAACCAACGCTAGCTTCCAGCCATGCACAAACCTAGCCAGCTGCTGAGGCCAGAAAGCTGCAAGATGCCGAGAGCAGGGCTCTCCTGCTCCGTTTCCAGAGCCAGGACAGGTCATTGCCCTTCCGTGATACGGGGTGCAGCAGAAGAGGAATTACTGCCAATCCAGCTCAAAACACCAGAAATTCGGCAGATAATGTGGCACAGTATAGCCACGTTCAGTTGGGCCTTCCAGATGGCCTGCTCCACAAGCAAAGCAGAAGTTTAATAGAGAGGGAAGCATGCGACCCAGGCTGGCGTAGGGAAAGGGGCCCTTGACCTGCTGCCTGCAAGCTCTGCCTCCTCTTTTGCAGGACAGCCTCGTTTCTGCACTGAAAAAGCAGCAAGACCATCTCCTGATGTAAAAGGAGGCATCTCCACCCCTCCTCTAACCGCTTTCAGCTTTGCGTACAACGCTATCAGCTCCAGCATGGTTTTGATTTAATAGATTTATTTAGCACCGAGGTCCCCAAGGCAGAGCTCACATCCTTTTTGGCGTCTCAAACAGTTTGGAGCAGTCAGTGCTTAACAAATTAATAATAAAGAGACTGCGCCTTGAAAAATAGTCTCCTGTCCTCAGGAAAGGGGCCGCCTCTCCCAATTACTCTAAAGGGCACTGCTTCAGACCTGGCTGAGCAAATGGTATTTAGCCATAGTCACCTTTTAATGGGAACGAGATGATCCTACAATGGATGCAGTCAAGTGTATCATACCTTAAGATATTCACACAGCTGCATACCAAGCAAGCAGGAGGGAGGCTGGGCATAAGCAACTGCTGTTAGTTTAGGTATTTTGTAGCAGCTGCTCATGGCCTCTTCCCAGCAACGTCCAAGGTCTGGCATCCTATCTGAAATTGCCAATTATGCTCAGCATCTAGGTCACGAAAAATTTTCACAAGGTTCACCGTGGAGGCTGGCAAATATTTGCCAAGGATTCATCCAAATCTCTAGGCCCACGATGCGCTTGCTGCAAATTTATTTGCCGAGCGTGGTCCTTGCACAAATTTGCAAATGCAGAACAAAGAACGAGGCTTCCATATCGCGTACAGGAACACGGGTTGCGAGGGGGGAGGTTATACTCCGGGGGAGGACAACTCTGCCGCCTTGAACGAGGGCTCAGTAATTAACACTTGAAATACTGGAGCACAGGGTGGTCTAAAGCCCGGCTACTGAAACTAATTAGGTAAGAGGGAAGCAATCTCTCACTGAAGGAGGCACAGGGGGAATAGCAGGATCCTGTTTAGGATAGCGATAGTTGCATGTAAACAGCACCTCCAGCTACCTCCGAGGGACGCAAGCTGCCTCTTCTCCTTTACTCCACGGCATAATCCTCCCCCCGAGATATTACAGTCTGTTGCTATGAAACAATTACGGTGTCAGGGAGAAGGGAGGGAAAACTTCAGGAGGAAAACACGAGACAACCTGCCAGAACCCCCAATCCCCAATTCCCTGCATGCCCAGGAGACAGACCCGCGGAACGGGGTGGTCGGATGTGGCTCGGGAGCCCCTCGGGGAGGGACCCGCCCAGGGAATACAGGTCTTATTTTATGCACGAGATCTAATAACAACAGAGATCAGTATAGCAAAGCAATTCGAGGAGGAGACTTTGGTTTAATCTACAGGTGCTTTCTTTCTGCTGCCGCTGGCAGCAAGAGCGAGCAGCACAGCAGCCCCTCGCGCGCACCCGCGCCGACCCTGCGCCCTGCTCCCATGCGGAGAGCCCGCCGGGGTGGTGGACATGCAGGACCCGCCGGAGAGGAGCAGCAGGCTGTGGAAAGGTGGCAATTAAAGCAGGTGTCACCACTTTCCAGCTCCTCATTCAGGCCCCTGAGATAAGTCGCCCCAGAGTCGGTCCCCTTAGCTTCTCCTCCAATCTTGGCACCTCATCCTCAAACTCCAGCCTGGGCCAAGCACACTGTTAATTGGCTACACTAATTAATCACAGCTCCCGTTGTTTATTCTTTTGTTCTTTCAAGCCCCCACCATGGCCGCGGCCAGGCACGGGCCAGCGCTGCCTGGAGTGGTACGCTGACATCGTTGTCAGCGAGCACCAGCACAGCTCCAAAATGAAGCCGTTAGATGTTAACAGAGATGCCCCGCATCCACCTCCCAGTAAACAGATGGTCACTAATCTCATTAGACCATTGACACCACCGAGACGGGGCGCGAAGCAGACGGGCTGGGAGCACACACGACTCCGTCTCAGCTCTGCGGCGCCCCATCTGCAGCCCCCAGCACCGTGGACCAGGGGAGCGAGCACCAGAGCCCAGTCCCTCCTGGGCCGGCTGGAAGCGGCTCCCAAGAAGCAGCACTGTTTAAGAGCAGATGCGGGGCTGAGGCAGGAGGTGCCTAGCTCTGGCCCATGGAAGGACAGCGCCAGGAGCCGTTTCTCACTCCTCAGCAGCTCTTCAGCCCTCCTCTCCCAGCTGTTAATGCCAAGGACGGAGATGCCCAGAGTTCATCTGTCCCTCCTCCACCCTGCAGCAGTGCGGGGGGGCACTGTGAAGACAGGAGCTCTGGGGATGCAGTCCCAGGCCATCACCAACAGCTGGTGCACAGCGCTTGGCATCGTGCAGCAATCCTGCAGGGCAAGAGGGAGCATAGGGGCCCCAGAAGGCAGGACCGGGGTCTCCAGCTCCAGCATCATCCACAAGCCAGAGCATCTCCCCGCTGAGCGGGGTCAGGCAGGAACTACCTGCACCGCACACCGTGGCACGCCGACAGCAATCCCACGCCGCCACCCCCCGCTAATCCCCACGCCCGCCGAAATCCCGCCGTTGTGCTCGCTGACCCCACTGCCCGAGCATTAGACACTCGGGGATTGCAGGCTAATCTCCGGAAAGCCCGGCTGCCGCGGGCTGAGCTGGATCGCGAGGCTCAGCTCCCGGCAGGCCAGCCTCCACTCTCCCCGCCGCTTTGCCCCACCAGCGCCACGCAGGACATGTCCCCCTGCAGCACCCCAGGACCTCACCGTGCACCCAACAACTGTCCCTGCCGCCGCAGCAAGCGCTAAGCCCTCACCGCCACGGGCTGCCTCCTTGCGCGCTGCCCACCGCTCGGCTCTCCTCTGCCTCCAGAGACCCGCGTAACGGCCCTGCTCGGAGCCAAGAAACCTGCTCCGACCACCCCCCTTGAGCTCGGGGCCTCGCTGCGCTTGCTCTCCCTTCCCACCAGCGAGGAGGTTGGGGTAATATTGATGCAGCTGATTAGCCCAGCCTCGACCTTCCTCCAGCTGAAATAAATCCAGCAGCTCTCCGGTTCTCTCACTGGGAATTAAGCCATTTATATGCATTTTCTAAGCCATCACCTCCCACCCTCCCTTCACCTGTGTGACTGGGGCAGCTCGGTGGGCTTTCTCACCCACCCAAGGGGCAAATCCCAGGCCAATGGGGCTGGGGGGGGGGCAGAGGCCCCCAACCCCACAGCTCAGGTCCCTCAACAAGCCCAGTGCACACCTTTTGGGTGCTGGATGGCAACTCCTGGCTCTGCCACCAGCATAGTCCTGCTGCTGAAGGACAGGGATGACGCCAACAAAAGCAGCGCATCCAGCTCGTCATGGCTTTGGAGGCGAGTGAGCTTCTCCTTCCCCCGAGAGGGACTCCCGCTATGTCAAGTGCTCAGCGCACCGCGATGGGGGAAGGAGGGGAAACCCTGCCTTTGACTCAGTCCTCACCCTACCCAGCGCTAAGAGCCAGCGCTTTCAGGCTGTGCCGAGGACAGACCTGACAGGCCATTGCCTCTCTGCTTGCTCCTTTTTGTCAGGACTCCTTTTAAACAGGTACTCTTGCAAAAGAAACACCAAGAGGAGAGAAAAGAAATGTTAGCCCAAGTAGAGCCTGTGTTGTTAAATGCAGAGAAATCCAAGTCTGGAGACCGAAAGAGGCCAAGGTTTCTAGGCTTTGACACAGCTGACAAGCTGTAGCACAATGAGGAGATACTTGCACAGAAATAGCCAGGCAGGATAAAGGATTTACTGCTTCCTTCACAGAGAAGAAAAGAATAAGCTTAAACACTCCATTTAGGAGCTGTAAAAAACAGATCTGCAGGAAGAATATTTGAGCAGCAGGATTACTGAGAGGTGAAAAAACCAAATCCTGCCCGTCCAGAGTGGAGGAAAGCATGCTGGCCCCAGCCATCTGGGCAGAGCAGCCACGGGGTCGCAGCCTTTCCAGGACCCTTGTCACAGGCCTCCCCTAACCTCTGATCAGCACCTCGCAGTGAGCATACAACACACGAGTCTCATCTCGGAGCCACCCTCTGCCTGCCCCAGGTCCCTGACCCCAGCATGCATAGCCCAGGCACTATCTGCCACTCACACGTGGCTTTGGGCATGGTCACAGGAGCAACCGCTCCACCTTTGCTCAGAAAGCTTCTCCACACTGTCCTTGCTGCCACAACCCCTGTCACCACATCAGCACCACCCTCCTTGGGCCAGTGGTCCAACAGCCTCCCCAAGACACCCATTCCCAAGGTAAGGGGACAGCAGGGATCAGCAAGCGCTTCAAGATCACGAGGCTCTAGCCCTGCACTAGAGTTGGCAAGACAACATTTGAGAGCCACTTCTCAAAGGTCTCTTTTGCTTCCCGTCTGGGTAGCTGGAGACCTGTCACCCAGGTCCTCTACCCTCAGCCTCGCTCTTCAGTAGCATCCAGGGCTCAGCGGTCTGCTCCTGAGTGCCCGAAGTCCTGCTCGCCATGGTGTCCTCCCCGCTCACACACAGTCACTCAGGACCTGCTCCCTTTCTGTGGGGGGTTTGGTGCCACACAAGGGGCTGCAGCAGAGGGGATCAGCCAGGAGCTCCGGTTTTCCCACCCCTAAGTTTGGGCTGGATGAAGGACTTGCTCTTCCTGTCCGGACTCTCCTCAGCCTACTCCTTTCCCTATTTGTCTTCCACCTCATCCCACTTCATCCCTCTGGCAAACCAGCTCACCAGCCACATCTAGTTGTCATGCCAACATCTGCATGCTCTCCTCTGTGTCTGGAGCATTTCTCCTGGACTGATCTTGCAGAGAGACTGCCCTCTAAGCTCAAATCCCTCTTCAGGGACCAGGGGTGCTTTGACATCTACTAGAAACCCTCCAACTAATGATGCTGGCCTGATGGAAATAGTGCCTGCCTTAGCTAGGGACAACAGCTTAAACACAAGCAACCAGGTGCAGAATTGCATCTATTTAACTGCCCCTCTGAATATACAGCCACAGTTTTCCTGGGGCTGCAGAGCCCCATCTCACCCCACTGAAGGGCTCTGCTTCAGACCCCTGCTGACTTGCTGCAGTTCAGTCCACAACCTCAGAAACAGAAATTAAACAACTCCCTGACTCATTCGGACACTTCTCTGCAGCAAAAAAACCCAAAGGATTCTTTGCTGCCCTCCATTTCACAAAGAAATGCGTACCAGAGGCCGCCTCTGTCGGGCCATTGAACCAAAAGCCTGCAGCAGGCATGATGGAAAGGAGAGCAAGGGCTGGCAGAGGACTCTGGAGGAGCGCTGCCCTCCCACTGTCACTCAATGCTTGTCTTTGTTGAAGTTACAGGAGGAAAGTTCTGACTTTCCCGAAAGTTTCCTCCATCTTGCAATGAAAAAGAAATATCTTTGGAGGAGGACGAGCACTCATTTAGCCAATAGCCCAATTTCTCTGACAGAAATATTTTAGTAGGGACTTTTTTTTTGGCTATCCCCAGTCAGAACAGAGTACTGCAACCAGCCAGGCAAAAGGTCTTACACTTTTCACAGCATGAAACCAAGTCTCCCAACAGCTGGAGAACCAAACACTAGTAGAACCCATCCATGGTCCTCTTGAGAAGGAAGTTAAAAGACACAGCCATCATTCCTGGGCTGAAGCAGTACCAGCTTCACAAACACTTTTACCTCCCAACCCAAAAATGCTCATGACAGAACAGTTCAAAACATATTCCTGAAACTACTTGGATGGAAGGGGACCTGCTGTTAGGTCATTTAACCCATTAGCCCTCAGGCAGCTGGAATTTCTTTGTGCCCAGGGCATGCCTGATGAACATGATCAAGTCTAGCCTTCAACATCTCCAGCCATGGTGAGTCTACAAACCTTCCTCGGAAGTTTACACACTGCTTAATTGCCCTGATAGTTATGCACTGCAGGGTTTTTTGTGTTTTTTTTTTTTGTAAAGAGCAGCTGATTTCTCAGCAGCAACAAACACTCAGGAAAGCTTTCTCTGGCATACTCTCTCTATTGTTCATCTCCTTCACACAAAACGTTCCTAATGAAGAGGGAAAGAAGGATCTTGGCTTCTTTCAAAACAATCTGAAATATTATATTAAAAACATGCACCGAGTGTTGACATATTTAGTGCGTTGCTTTATAAAGCAAATTACCCGAGCTTATTCAGAGCTTGACACTATTAAGACAACATACATCTATGCAACTAGAGGGATGTCACTGCAAGAAAGGCCCACTTTTGTGAAGTGTACAGCACCTACCCAAGCAGCAAGGCACCCCCAGCTCTGACTTCAGCGGGAGCTGAAAGCAATCAGCCTCATTCAGCATCTCACAGAACTAAGCCTCCAAAGGAAGAAGTGCAAGGGATGTTCAAGTACCACTAAACAGGCTAACTCACATGTGAGGACCACAGCAGGTTTCAGACCCATGAATCCTCCTTGCCCAACATACCAGCTCCTCATCAAGAGATCTTCAGACTTTCAAGTCTGGGAAGACATGTGACTTGGCATACCAAACCCTACTGACAACACCTGCACTATGGAAGCAAACCCCAGGATTTCCCTCACCACACCAAGTCCACCCCCTTGGAAATGGGCAGAAAGTTTCAAATCAGTAGACTGCAAGCTGGGAGACGTCTGGGTTTCTCTCTCTACTAAAAGAGGCAAGACAACAACCCACCGTCAATGCGGGCAGTAAAGGACCTGCGTGTGCCCATGAACCATCTAGAGCTAGAAACACCAAAAAGTGGCAATTTCTGTCTAAGCTTCAAGCAAAAACCTTTTAACAATACAGCAGTCAGATCTTAGAGCCACCACAGACTTCAATCCTTCCTGCTACAAGTGCAAGGCGCAGTTCTCAGATCTGCCTTTGCTAGCAGGAACATATAGCACAGCTGCAAGCGGTGATACCAAGAAATCCACATACATTCCCCCGCTCCGAGAAACAGAAAGACACAAAGCTGGGAAGCGCTCATCAGGAAAGTGGGCCAGAAGTTTTAATAGCACTTGCCACAGTGGCTTTGAGAAAACTTTCATTAAAAGTAAAATCCATGTTGAAACACATGCGCACACAAAACAGCCCACGTCCAACCCCTAGTAGTCAAGACAGTGTTTTTTTCTCCCCTATACTTTTCATGGCAGGAACAAAATCAAGATGGAATAGAGGAGACACATCCACCTGGATGCCTGTGGGGCGAGCGGGAGGCAGGGGAGGGCAGCAAAGCCCTGGCAGTACCAAGTGGTACCCTGGGGCAGATCAAGAAAGGCACAGAAAAGGAAGGGAAGAGATTTGGGGTTTCTCCTCAAGCTTCCGAACATGGGCAGCTGTCTGTCAAGGCCCCCACCCAGCTGGGTTTTGCCTCACGCCTGGCATACGCAGAACCTGCAGAACCCCGTTCTTTTCACCAGTCGCCTTTGAAGTACTCCAGGCTCCAATGCAACAGGGTTTTCCAGACATAAACTGATGCTCAGAAAACAAATAGACATAGAAAAAGCTTTCATTATGAGGCTGGTTTGCGTCCAAAAGGAGCCCAGGGGCCAGACTAAGGTAGGAAACAGTACCTTAACAGCCTCTTGCCAAAGGCACACGTGAGATATGACTCTCCGCGGACTCATGGACCACTCCAGCTACATGTTGTTTTTCCGGGATGGGGGCACAAGGGACAAAGCGGTTTTCCAGCACTATCTTCTGCCCTGAACATTAGCCCTAACCAGGGCCGTACAGGACAAAAGCCCAGATAACCTCAAAAGAGGCTTTGCATTGACTTCTTTGGACACCGGCGCGCGAGCTGAGTGTGGACCATCGCCCCCTACAGCCCTGTCATGGCACCTTCTCCACCATCCCAGAGCATGAAGGTAAGTCTCCTACCTCTCTAGGGATGTTGAAAGCCTAAGCTGTTTGCAAGACAGAGATAAGGCTGTTTTAAAGCAAGGATGGAGAACTTCATTCTTACTTTAATAGCATGTACTGCCGTAGTCTCCAGCTGACAGGAAGCCTTTCCCGCCCACGCATCACGTACATCGGGTGTCTATCAAAGACTATCCTCACGCCAAAGAAAAGCTGCCTAAAGACAGGACAGATACCAGGCAGGGAGGAAGATAGGGCAAGGCAAGAATTAGCCAGGTAGCCAGCAGCAACGCATGCCAGGTATCCGGACTCTTACTGCCCCACCAGCACATCGGTTCTCCTCCAGGGGCCAGATGTTTTGATGCTGACAAAACCACCATATCCTGCCCTGCCATAAGCAGCACCCTGGCAGAGACCTTTAAGCACATCTTGAAAGGCTGCTGGCATCAGGACAGACATCTCAAGAGAGAAGTGACCAGCACTGCTCTTCCTCTAATGTGCGAGAAACATAAGGGAAGGAAAGGGCGTAAGGGGGGGAAGTCAGGAAAAGAGGGAATCTCTGAAAGCCACTGTAAAAGTCTCAGCACTGAGAACATGGTATGATTTTCTTTATCACATTCCCATCTGAACAACCTGCAGTGCTATTAATTATTCAGCCATGGAAAGTCACATTTAAGGCAGCCACACGCACACAACATTCGTGATGGAGGGGCAGAGCTCTACAGTTCTTCACAGACACTCCTCCTTGCGACTGAGCCTGCTTCTGCCAAAGCCCTTGGCTTTGGCTAAGATACACAGCAGATTTTATCCTTTCTGGGCTCAAATTCAGTTTCTGCAGATCATCTCCCCATTCTCTCAGGCAGGAAGTGTGCTCTACCCCACACCTCAGAGCTCATCATGTTTTTGGGCCTGACACTTGCAAGGATGACCCTTCCCCACCAGCTGCCCAGAGGGACCTCCAGTTCTCCATGTCCAGCTCCCTCTCCCCGCTCACAAAGCTGGCCCCAACACCTGCCCACTGACAGGGCCACCTGCATCAGGGACTGGAGTGTCACAGGACAGGCCCCATCCACAGTCACGACTCTGTAATACTCCATCTCCTCTCTTGCCCACACCTGTCCAGAGCACTTAGAAAGGCAAACAAGAGGGATACGGCACATGTCCCTTTTGCAAAGGATCTCCTTTTCCACTCTCCTCTGGAGACAGCAGCTCTTAGAGGGCAAGACAGGATTGCCATTGAGGAGTCCTACATTTGAGGTCTCAACATCTGGGCAGAGAAAGATGCAGCCAGAAGCCCTGACCCGCACACAGGGGAAGTCCAGGGCCCAGAGCTACAGAGACAGCTCTGCAGTGGTGAGCAGCCGGCAGCACCATAGTCATACGAGGGGAGCCTGAAGAAGGGCAACACAGTGATTAAAACATTTGTCTGGAATTTGGGAGCTCAGGAACCAATCCCAGATTCCCAACTGTAATGTTTGGGGAGGAACGGACAGGAGGTGTCACAGAGGCAGAAGCCTAAAATCCCTAAAGTACCCTCAAGTGCATTTACCCATGGTCTGACTCCATCTGCAAGATCGAGTCCTTCATGTGAAGTTCTTTTTACCCAGGACAGGTTGGCACAGCTGGGGTAGGACTGAACTGGACAGCTCAGTATCAGCACATACTGTCCCACTCCAGAACGCAGCTAAAGCACCTCAGCCACCCAAGCTGCAGATGGACCTCCAGAAGCCCCCAGCACACAGCAGACCCCTAGCTCTAATCTAATCTCTTGGTTTACCATAAATACCATACATTCACCTTGTAAGGGCCTACTTCCCATTAGTCATGCAGGGAGAGACCTCCTTCTTACGACTCAGAGCCTGGAGGCCCATGGAGCAGGTTCAGCAGTGCCTCTGAATTTGGTCATGCCTGCTGCTCCTACACTTCTGTTCCTCTCCAAACCTCCTGATGTTTTATCAGCACTAGCGACCAGACAGCTTCCCTGCAAAACCATTTCCTTTGGAGACCCACTGAGCAAAAGGAAGGCATCACAATAGATTAGAGGGATCCAGGGCTTGCTCTCATTTGTATTCCAGCCCAGGCACAGCCTTCAACATGGCTGAGAAAAGCAAGGCAAGACAAGGCCTACAGAGAATGCCTAAAGATTATTTCTCTCAGATTTCAATTTATTTTCCATCATTAATGCTTTTGAAAACCCAACACGTCCTGCAAATGAAAAGAGCATGTTAAGCATTCAGAGTTGAAAAGAAAGAAAAAAAAAAAAAGAGCACATGCCTAGCACATTCAACCATTGTATCAAGCTCGCCAGGGAGATTTGGCAGTGGCACCAGACACCCACCTATCAATGCAGCTAAGAGATGAGGCTTTGGTGCAAGTTGAGCACCACCCTCTCTCAGAAGATACTACAACGATGCTAATCCTCCTCCACTGATTCCAAAGATGTCCATCACTGCATGCCCATTCAAGCCTCTTCCTACAGTCCTGAAAAAGCAAGGACATTAGCCAAGAAAGCAGAGGATGACAGTGTAAGTCAAGGCCATGAACATTTCACATTGACAGAGAGAAGGAAGTACTAGGGGGAGAGCAACTATAAAGGCTTGCATGAAGAATGAGATGAGCTGGAGTTTTCCGTAATATAGAGAAAATTGCTTTCGCCAACCATCTGCAGTTTTAAAGCAATTACATTTGGGGGAAAGCCGAGAGCACATCTGAGTGCTGCACATATGATGTGTGTGTTTTAAAATGTAAGAACCAAGCAAAAAAAAAAGGGGGGGGGGGACACATCTTAAAAAAAAAAAAAAAAAGTGATGCAGTAGGTACTGAGAGAATAAAAATATTTATATCTCAGGAAGGGACACAGCTTGGAGGCATCCAGACAACCCAGCAAAAGGACAACAGTGTGCTCAGGAAAGGAGGTGGAGCCCGCAAGATGCTCCATGCTTGTCAGGAGTATGAAGTCCCACCACAGTATCACTGCTCTTTATTTACCAGGACATACCATAGCCAGCAACCAGGCTGAAGAGCTGTCCTATCTGAGGGCAGAGAGGGCATGAGTTACAGGCACACAGAGAAAGAAGTTACTCATGAAAACACTTCCCTGAGTAACAAATGCAGACTGGGACCACCTGACACTGTCTGTTTTGGGGGGAGAGGGTACCAAAACCATCCCAGGCACATGCCACCCTCTGAGATGGAGCAATCGCCTCCTGCCACAGTTAGCCCTGTCTGCAGTCTCCCAGATGCCCTATGGCAACTAAAGCAATTTTTTAGCCTGAACTGTAACCTTAGGAAACCAATACAATTTCGGCATCTTTTAATGTAGCTAATCAAATGAAAACAGGAGACCTGCAGCTCCTCTCCAGGGACTGCCAGCGCCTGGAGCCGTTCAGAGGGCAGGGCACTGTGGTGGTTCAGCGAGAGCTGCCCTGCTTTTCCTTCTCTACGCATAGCGCTTCCCTGCAGATCAAGCAGACTATCCAAGCACATTCAAGAGACTGAGACCTGTCCCAGCCACATCAGTTTCCAGTCCTGCAACCAGAGACCACAACAGGATTGTGGCCTTTGTGGTACATCCTTAAAGGAGTCTGCTAAGAACCAGGTTCCACCAGCAGGTTCTAGCCATTGCCAAAGCCCCTTGACTTGGCTATGGAAAAGCCCCAAGGAGCAGAAAGAGGACACAGCTGGAACAGCAGCAAGAGACAGGGTCTCGAGCACCAGAACGGTACAAATCACAGCAGATGCAGGGTCAGTTATACCTCCCCTTACTGAAAGCAGCAAAAAAGACAGTAAACAGTGAGGGTCATTTAGTTTGGCAGGCAAACAGTGAAGACCTGCAAGCACAATTACAGCATTTTTAGTATTGACTCAGCTCAGGGAGCCCTCAGAGGGGTGGAGGGACCCAGCATCAGCTCCACCTGAGCACCGCATTCAAGGGAGGCTTCCATTAACAGCTCCTGTTTCATACGCACACAGAAAATCCCTCCCCGAAAGCTCTGACGACACAGCAGCTGAGCTTTGCTGGGTGGAGCCGAGATGCTGTTTGCTTTAATTAAAACACCATTCACCCTAGGCTTTCGCACTCCGGCTGTTCACACTGGAGGAACACTAACGAGCCAGAGCCGCTGTGGCCGGCAGGAATTAGGGCCAGGTCTCACTGTGCTTAAACATCTTTGATAACGTGCTGCTGCAAGATGAAATATTTCAATTGGACCTGCCTTAATACTTCTGTTTAAGAACCTGTGGGCTGATCCAGAAACCCAGTAAGCACCCCTCCACCTTCCAATAAAAGCCTTTCCAGCTCCAGATTCAGACAGGGAGGCAATAGCTTTATTTGGTTCCAGACAAGAAGTTCCTTGAAGCTTTAAGAAATATTTCTCATCTTTCCCCTACAAACCCTCACTCTTCAATCTGCTGGAATTGGAAAGGATCCCAGGCCATAAACACGTCTTCTCTAACTACTAAGGTGGGCAGGGGCTCAGCTGCCCAGATGCCCAAAGTTGCTGTATTGACTGCTGCCAGCACCGCCTAGACATCCAATTTATCAGCTGGACGCCCCTTTTACTTGCCAGCAGTGCATGCTCCCCTCGTCTTTATCTTTTTCAGGGACAGGTGCAGGAAGAAGAGAAGTGGCATCCGCAGCTGCTGGTGAAAGATCCCCTTTTAAAAGAATCATTGTTCTGCTATTATTACCAACTCTTACCAAGTGGAATTGAGACATGAAGTAGATTTGTGCCCAAGATAATGACATTTATTAGACAAGCTATTGAGGACAAAACAAAAGGTAACAGTGGAGAGCCACTGACAGAAATGCTAAAGAAAAAAAAATCCATTGAGAATACAAAGCAGAGCAGTACTAATAGTCGGTGCTTCCCGCCAGCGATTGGAAACCTTGAGCAGTGTCTTAACAACACCGGGGGAGGGAAGGTCAGAGCCACTGAGCAAGAGGTGACAAATATCCATGTAAACAAAGGTGGCAGCACCAGCCTGCTCAGTCTCACCGGGGCCCCTACCAGGGATGGCGCATGCGGGAGCTGGCCAGGCCCCTCACCCCAATGTGTCGGGGCACACGCACCCACTGGGGGGCTCACAAGACTGCAACACTTACTCTTCCAGAGCAGTGCTCCGTTTCATGGGGCCCCTCGCACATGGGGGGTCTCCCAAGGAAAGGAGTTGCTCAGAAGACCCCCATACCTAGCCTCATCTCAGCCTGGAGATCACCAGGTCTTCAGAGCACACAGCTCAAGGCACGGGATTTAGTTGAACACTTTGCAAAATAGTCAGCAAAATAATGCTAATAAGACGTTTCATATCTCTGCACAACCCCCAGCCCAAGGTTTCCTCCAGCTTCCCAGTTCTGGGTTGCCTCCACCACACACGGTCCAGGCAGGGCTTGCCTGCATAGGGGACCACAGTATCCCTGGGCACTGGCTGTGCTGGGTTTCAGCTCTGCCTCCGGAGCAGCCTTCTTCCTGGGAGCTTTGCTTGTCACTCTCCAGAAGCACCCTGCCATCACCACCGCTTTGCTATCACCTTATTTCAGTCTTTCAACAGCCAAGGTGATCCAGAGCTCTCGGAGCTGAATTTCTCAACTCAGTCACAGGCGCTAACCAGCAAATTTAGCAGTACTCAGCTCTCCCACCTGAGCCACCCCTGCCCACCTCTTCCTTGGAGAGTGGCCCAAGAGGAAAAAGCAATGCTTGGCCTAACATTTGACTTGCTCTTTACAAGTCGGACAAGCCTCCAAGCATCTTTGTTCCACAGTGCCAGCCCAGAGCTTACCCACAACTTTCTCCTCAATTCTTCATGCAAGAATGCCACATGACACCTACACCATACGTTCTTACTACAGTCAAAGATGTCACCTCCAGAGCCAGTAACCCAGGGAAGGTTGGGATTCAGTGCATGTTCTTGTACCCCACAGCCTAGTCACTGTAGAACAGAGCAGGAGAAAATGATCCCATCTTGGCAGCTCCCTAGAACGGCTGGGGCACTTCATTAATGCCAGATTAATCCCGTGATTAATCCCACGGAAAATGCCTTGAAAATCATGAATCCATTTAGACTGTTTTATTAGATTAAAAGGAAGAGTGTCCTACCCCTTTCCTCCTCACTGAACAGATATTCCCACAAAACCTTTCTGTGAAATTGTATTTCTGATGGGAAAAAAAACAAACAATAATAAAGTCTTCCATTAGAATCCCTCAGCTTGGGTCGTTTCGCAGCCAGGCAGCCCAAGCCTCCAGGGACATTAGCTGGAGCCTGGCATGCTGCTTGTACCTCTCCCACCAGCACAGATCCAGGCCGTTTTGCCCCAACTCACACAAGGGTCAAGAGCTAAACCTACAGCTAGCTGCAGGGGAGCTTTGGGGAGCTCACAGAAGACTTGCTCAGCTCTTGAGACAACTGGCCCTTGCTCAAAGGCCAGACCACAGCAGAGATCTTTGGGAAAACATAGCTGAGATTGCAGCTGCTAAACAACTGTTGGTCTGGACCTTGGCGATTTCTTATTTTAAATTTCCAGCCCAGACTTAAAACATGAAAAGCCACCAAATCCCTAGTCCCCAAGCCAGCCCCCAGGGAAACTTGCTCTCACACCAGGACCTTTCATCCCGACCCTCCTCGCCGGCCGAGGCTAGCATGGCAGGTTCAGGTAGGAGCCGTGGACACGGGGAGGTGCAGGACGGGAACACGAGGGTGTCCCTGCAGCCGAGCCGCTCTGGAGACATTTATTGCTTGTGACACATTGTCAAAGTGAGACGCGCCTCATTAATCAGAGCTGAAGCAAACAAGAACGCTCCTTAGCAAATTATAAAAAATTAGGGAGGCTCTCGGGGGCTTAACAGCCTTCCCTCATCCCCCGGCTCCTGGGGGCCGGGACAAGCCCAGGACTGCTCAGCACCATCGCATCCGCCACCGTCCAGCCCGGGGGCCAGGCAGCACGATGCGAGACACCTCCTCGCCCGCGGGGCTCGTGATGCTCACCTCTTCCCCCCACCGGGAAAGAAAACACAACCGCCTTAAACGCGGCTTCTCCTCGGCTGCATAAGCTCTGCGGCAGGCCGCCGTCATTAGCACGCGTAACCGGCTGCTCCCTGCTCCGGAGGGCTGCCTTTTAGATCCATGAATTATGCCAGCGATGGCGCAAGCGGCGCTTTGCTTGGGGTTTCGCTGCCTGGGCCGCGGCGAGGTAGGAGCCCGGGAGCGCAGCCTCCTCCCCGCATGGGGATGCTGAGCCCAGCTCCCCGCTGCTTTCCATCCTCCCTCCCTGTGTCCCACGCGGGGCCACCTCCCCTCTCGGGCGAGCGCGGCGGGGAGCAGGTAGGTGCGGCGACACTGACACCGGCTCGCAGCAGCAGCAGCTCTCAGCGCAACGACCCGGAGGAGCCGAGCCCAGGAGAGGGGCTGCCGCTGGCACAGCCCTCGCCTCCCGCGCCGTCCCCGCGGCCCCCCTTGCCGCGGGCAGCTCCAGAGGGTCCATCCGACAAAACCACGTGAACAGCCCCGAGCAATGGCTTTTCCCCTCCCCTTCGCCGAAATAGCCGAGTGCCAGGTTTAAATAAGCAGCAGTGGGTCAGAGACACCAGCAACCGTCGCAGAGCCGGGTCGGATTCAACACGCGCCGGCTGCAGAAAGACAGACCTCAAGCAGCCACGCCGGGCACTTGGAGAGTTCTAAAATAAAAGGTTTCAATTCACAGTTCCTAGAGCGTTTTGTTTCCCAGCTCCTGAAAAAGAACTAATTGACTGCTCCAAAGTGGCATTTTCTGCTAAGGAAAAAAGAAAAAAACACTATTTTTAAAAGCTTTTTTTTTTTTTTAAATGACATGGCTTTCCTTTGTTGGTTAAGCTGAGCTGACACAAGCTTTTCTGTTTGTTTTCCAAGATTTATCAGCCAGAGGAATCCTTCGGGTCATTTCTGCCTTGCCCGCGGTGCCCCGGAGTTTTGCACCGCCGCTCTTCGCCCCAGCCTTCCCGCAAGCGCTTCCGCCGCTGCAGAGCTCGGCCCGCGCGGGAACGGGCGCCGCGGCCTCGCGCCGGGGGGAGCCCAGGCTGCGGGTGCAGCCCGCGGAGGGGCAGAGCGCGCGCCCCGCGGTGCCCGGCACGCTGGCTTTCGCCGCGGAGGGCTGCGCGGCAGAGCTTTTGGATGCCGCGGAAAGGCGAGCCAGCGGGGCAGAGGCAAGCGGAGGCTGCTGCGATGCCGCGGGCGAGCCCTGCCCGACGAGCCGGGCCCCTTCGCGAGCTGCCTGGGACTCTGCGAGCGCCCCAGCCCTCCGCTTTCCAAACCCCGCAGCGAGCAAAGCGACCCGAGAGCCGAAGCCAGACCCACGGGAGCCCAGCAGCCCTGTCAGGCGGGTCCAGCAGCGCGAGATCAGGCTGCTTTTCTCTGCCCAGGGATAGAGGGATGCTGCGGAAAAGCAAGCGGTTTTCACCCCGGTAACACCTCCAGTCACCGACCAAGGAGCCCAGAGAAAAGACGACTCTCCTCCACCAACACAAGCATCGAACAAGAAGGCAGGGACGGGATTTGGACGCTTTCCAAGATAACATCCTCACGGCGCTACCCCTGCAGCCGGGGCAGAGGGACGACTCGCTGCACGCAGCCACCTCCCATCGCTAAAGCACCACCAACGCTGCCAAAGCCCTCCCTAGCACGCGCTGCAGCCGGGGAGGATTTGGGAAGCAGAGCCGTGCAGACACACGAGCCTGGAGCCACCAGCACGGCGCAGCCAGCAACTCGCACGCCACCAGGAAGGATCCCCCTTAGAAACAGCAAAGGGGACGCGTGAAACGGCCGAGCAGGACTAACCCACGGGGACCGCGAGGAGCCGCGCAGACTCACCGTGCTGCCGGGACGCCTGCTAGGAGGGCGAATGCCCGACCACCTCCGCCGGGGCCAAACCAGCCCCAGGTGCTCGCCCAGGGCCCGTATAGCTCCTGCAGGAGCCACACAGGTGTCCCGCACCTCCTGCCCTCCCGGGCTGCCCGCTCCCTGCCCTCCTGCTTTGCAGCCGTGCGCAGCTGTAGCCCGTTCGGCTGCCGAAGCCGGCCCGAATCGCTACCCCGGGGACGGCATCTGCTCGCAGAAGGAAACAGCGAGCGGTGCCCACTGCCGCGTCCCCGGCTTCCTCTCTCCTTCCCCATCCTGCTGCCCTCGTGCTGGGGGAGACACGAGACGCGGGCGCACGGCAGGCCCCGCACCCGGGGCTGACCACCCCACCGCCGCCTTTCCGGTGCGCGGCACGGCGGGACCGGCGGGAGCCAAAAGGCCCCGTGGAGCCGGCGTCTCCCTGCACTGGCTGTACTGAGGAAGGAACAAAGAGCAGCGCTGGGCAGGCTAAACCCAGCCCTCCGCGGCATTTTCCTAAATTAAACAATAAACAAGGCGCTGTTTCTGCTTTTCCTTACGCTGCAGTTCCTTATTAATCCCCACAGTAAACACAAAGGAAAAAAAACCCAAACAATTTGCCTAAGAGGCATGCTTTCTGCTTAAAGCTACCAGCCGATGCTAAAGGCAGATGATGGCCCTGCAACGGCAAACGCGTCTCGGAAGCAGCAAGGACCGGACCGCAGGGCCTGGCCGGAAAGGGCAGAGCCGCAGCGCCGGGACACCTCCCCGAGGAGCCGCGGCAGCGGGCGCCGGAGCCAGCGCCGGAGCGCCGACCCCGAGCCAGCCCCTCGCACGGGCGCCACGGGGCAGCGAAGCAGCACGGCAGGGCCGTCGGCAAAACGTCACCCCCGCCTCGGGGTCTGCCACCTCCGCGGCCCTCGGCACCCCGCCGGGGAAGGGATGGGAGCACGCCGGGCTGCGGGGACTCAGCGGGAGGCAGAGCGCAATTGCCTGCCTGGAAGCGGGCCAGGGCACGGGAACTAACACCCTGCTCCTGGTGACTAATGCGGTGCAATGCTGGTTTAATGAGAAACGGCCATTCGAAGCTTAACGTCTCCGCTGGCAAGTCCCCCCTCTCCCTCCTCTGTAGCTGTTCCTGGACAGTGCACCGAGCTAATTAATTACAGAGCACAATCCAATCAGCCAGGCCATCCTATTTCAGTTAAAGGCTTTTAAGAGATGATGCCGTGAAACTCCAGATGGGCTGGGCCGGCCCAGGCCTCCGGCAGCGCCGGGCCGCTTGAGGAGCCGGCACTCCGCTGCGGCTCGAGCTGAAGGCCCCGATCCAAACGCGCTGGAAAAGATTCGCCGCTTGTGACGCTACCTGTGCACTGGGCTCCTAAGGCCGTGTCTACCCAAGGAGACGTTTGCCGTCTCCCTCCGCTTGCGTCTTGCCGTGTGCGGCTAGCTACATCTAAGGCCAGGCCCTGCCGGGAGGCTGCTGGCTTAGTTTCGGCCCATTCTCGTGCCCCTCGCGCTCGGGAGTGACCCCCCGTCCGCGGGATGGGTTACGTGGCCGCAGAGCGCCCCGGTCCCGGGCGGACTCTCCCGGGCTTCGGCCACCTCGGCGTGGCCCTGCGGCACCGTGCCCAGCACGCTTCAGCCTGCCGCGAGGCCAGCGGAGGCGAGGGAGATGCCCACCTCCCTCCCTCCCTGGGCTGAGGCTGCTCCTCGCCGCTCCCACGAGCGCCGAGCACCGGCCACGGCTCAGCAGCAGAGTACCAGACCTGCTGGAGATGGGATCTGCCGCATCCCGGACTGCGAGCTCCACAGCACAGCCATCGTTCCCATCCCCTTCCGACTCGTTCTTCCTTCGCCGCGGTGCTGGAGGACTCGCGCTTCAGAAGGGAGACCTGCTTTTCCAGCCCTTAGGGCTGGCTGGCTTGGCTCAGTGGGCTTAGGAGTCACCTGGCAAAGCCAGGCCTGGCTCAGGGAGGGATTCGGACACCTCTTAGGGCCTCTGGAAAGCATCGCCCGGGGAGAGCTTGCTATGGGCTCTCCCCTGCCGACTCCCTCTCCAGGCTCTGACACCCGCAAGGCCTCGCTCCCAGCAGCTCCTCCTTGGGAGAGAGGGGAAAGGAAGGTACGGAGAGATCCTTCTTCCCTCCAGACCTGGCGGCAACCTGCTCGGATGGCAAGTGGGGACAGGAGAGTGGTTAAAGCGGTAGGATGCTGGAAAAAGCAGCATGATCATTATTGTTGTCATTGATGCGTTAATCTCTACCTAGGATGTTCTCAGCTTTGCAGCGGTAGCTTAAATCTCCTCCCCAGGCTAAAAAGTGTGGGACTTCAACCAAAAACAACTCAGAAGCACTGACAAGGGAGAAGTTATCACATCTGCAGCCCTTTGACCAAGGTTGTGGCTTGCATTAGCTCAACCCGCTTGGTCCTAAATCAGCAACTGTCCCTCCCCCCGACCACGGCAACGGATTCATTCAGTAGGCTCCCTCTGTGCCTCGGACAGCCTGTTTTCCTTAATCACACCACATCTTAGGCCCAGTTGTGATCAGAACTGAGTATCTCCTGCTGCCTTCCCAAGCCACTCACTGGAATGGTATTAAAAAAAAAAAAAAAAAAAAAAAAAGACTTGGAAATTCAGATTTCATCTTCTAATAAGGAAAAGCAAAACCAAAGGGCAAGATCAGTTCAGCCCGACTGGCGGTTCGTAATGCTTGGATGCCATGTTTCCCTCTGCCTGGTCACAGTGGAACGCAACGGCAATACTGCCTGAGCAGCCAGAAAAACTCCTTTACTGATATTTAAGCAGACGGCTAATGTACAGGGAGGGATTCTGAAGTCAGCCTAACACCGAGGCAGGATCGGGTCTCCGTTCTGTTCTCTGATGTTGGTCCTGGTCCCTCCAAAGCGCCAGCGTCCCAGAAAGCTGAGACCCAGCCGCCTCTGCGAACTCAGAGGGCAGCAGATGCCAGGGCCAGATCCTGAGTATCTTCCAACGACTCAGTATGGTTGCACTGCTTTATGCCAGCTGAGCTTGCAGCTTCTCGTGTTCAGTGATGAAAGTGGATGATTCTATGATTTACTGATCCTACACTTGGTTAATTTTGCCTTCCAGGGTGAGGATAAGCTCTTGGATTTGCAGACATTTTGAGGATTGTGGGTTTAATTTTTTTTTTTTATTGTGTGTGCATGCATCAAAAGGTCTTATGCTTTGATCCAAAGCCCAACAAAGTCAACGCAGGGGATATGCATCAAGTCTAAACATGCTCCTGTCACAGGTGGCATCAAAAGCTTGTTGCCATTTAAATGAGCGTGGATTCTGTTCTCTCTTAGTCCAGCCCACGTCACAGCAGCTTGACCTCCACAAGGAGTTTGCACCGTTGTACTGACCTAAGGAGATCATAACCCCCAACTCAGGGCAAGAAACATCCATGCCTTATTTGGGGTTTTGCAGCACCCTACAGCAGTGTAATGACTGGAGGGACATCTGTGAAATAACTACCGGGAGGGACAGAAAGCCTCTTCTCAGAGCCATCCTTGGCCAGACACCCAGCAATCCTGCATCATGACCTCCAGCAGATGCTAGCTGGATCAGGACCACGCAGGCTGCCATGATCAGTGCCACTAACATCAACGAGGGTTTGCACACAGACAACAACCTATGAGTTTTACTAATGCAAATTTGCAAAGGAACAATCTGACTTTGGCAGAACTGGAACACAAATGCGAGCGAAACAATGACGTTCACATGGCGCACGAACAGAAAGAGGATGCCGTTGAAGTGACAACACTACGGCGAGCTGAAATGACATCAAATAACTGGGTCCTCATGAACACACCGTACTTTCACATCTACAAAACTCATGCTCTCACAAGAGCATTTAATGAGCGTCTCCTTACAATGTCAGGAACAGACATCAGTGAGCAGCAAGGAGAGGAGCCAGAATTAACTGGGGGCAGTGAGAATGAGAAACGACCAACTCCAGACCTCTAACGCCAACTGCTATTACACGCTGATGAGAACCAGACGAGGGCTGAATCATTGCACCTAGCACACAATAGGAAGTGGAACCAAGTCATTGTCATGGGGGCACGGGAAGGAGCACCCCAGAGAGAACAGCCAAACCCTTCTCTACAGGCGACACCTACTCTGCTCGCCGGGTTACCAGAACGGGCACAGCTATTTGGAGAACAAATCTGAGGAGTCTATTCAAGGCAGACAGAATCTCTCAGATCCATCCACCTGTTTTAGACCCTAAAATGGTGAATACAAGTACAGCGATAACAATGAAACGTCACAGCTTCATCCGGAAAAGCAGTAACACCACTTCCTCATATTTACATCCCATGCCAGCAAGTCAGCAGGGAGGGAGGGGGCACCGCTTCTTTAAAACATCTGTCCCATACCACCCTTGGGAACATTCAGGAATGGGGACAGAAGAGCTATGTGCATCTGGATGAGCTATAAAATAAAATATGTCCTTCTTCCTGCTGCTGCTGCTGTGTCCCACACCAACACATTACAGGGTCTGGCCACAGAGAGGCCTCTTTTCATGGCAGCAATACAGCCACCATGGGATCCCACAGCTGGAGTCACTGTGCGGGGGGAGCTTCTGCTGCCTGATCCGAATCTGGCTCCAGCGGCCAACGAGCGAGACACAGACAGGATGGGGAGATGAGGAGACAGATGCTCCATGCATCCCTGCACTGCCATCGTGGCAGAGCGGGGACATCCCCCCGAGCTCCGAGTTCCCCTGCTGCAGCCATTTGGAGGGGCTTTTTCCCATGGAGACCGGGATCCAAAATTCTTCCAACACTTATCGCAAGCTCCTGGAGTGCATTTCAGGGATTTGGGCAGGAGGAGGAAATGGAAACTGTTCAATTAATCCTGAGGCCATCCCACTTAAATCCCTAGAGGACAGCTCCAGAGCATCTGGTTCTGGAAGTAATTCACTCATTCTCGGTGTTCTGGGTGTCCCTTAAAAACACAGCGTACCTCATGACGGCCAGGCCAAGGGCTCCCTCGGGAAGTGGCTGGTTCAGTGTGAAAAGATGAGCAGAAACGGAGCAGTGAGGGAAAAGCACCAGCCCTTCAGAAGAGGGCATCAACTGGAGTTTCTGCTATCAGCCCAGAGCACCTGCTCTGCACCCAAAAAGCACCAAGGAAACACGCCAGCGAGTGCCTGTAGCCCTTCAGCACCCATCCGCCCTTTGCCACAGCTGCAGCACCGGGATCACTGCTGGAGCCTGCACCGTCCCATTTTCTGTACCCTGATATGAACCCTTCCTAGGAGCCGCCAATTAAACCAGTGAACTGTTCTCAGCTCGGTCTCCCATGCATGAAAATGTCCTGTTACTTCGCACCTGCCAAGAGCTGTGTCCCAGCAGATTTATCTTGAGCTGACACTTGAGGATAATTAAACCCCTCTCGCTCCTGCGTTAGCAGCGCAGCAGATAAAAGAAGAGCCCTGGGGCCCTCCAGTCGCTGTTGCGGTGGGTTGCTCCTGTACCAGTCAAGTAACATGAGAAGAGACTCCATTTCTCAGCAGAGACGGGGGGGTGGGGGACACTTTTGCAATTTGCTCTAATTCAGAAGGGGACCTGATCTAGATCTAAGATGCATGCAGGCAGGTTCTCTAAGAGGGAGGATCATCTGGTGAATGAACTGTGCCGGAAATCCAATAACCAGGATCAAAGTGAATCCCCTTCATCACTAAGCCAGGGGTATCATCACTGAGCCTCTGTCCCTAGAGGTCCGGGCACTGCTCTCCACTCATCTCTCCCAGCTCTGGTGGGAGCTGCTCAGAGCAGGCACTGGCTCCCGTCACTTTGCACGCACCGCTGCTGGCACCAGCGGGAACCAGGGGCCCCTCCAGAGTCAGCGGGAAGTTGGCCAGTCTCGGGGGAGCGGCGGCAGGGAGAGGGGCCCGCCTGCCGCCGGCAGCGCGCAGCCCCCGCCGGAGCTCTGCCCAGCCCCCGCGAGCGCTGCCTGAGGTTGCAGGATGCCTCCAACCTCAAAGCCGAGGTTCGATCGCGGTGGCTTTGAGGTTGGCGCTCAGCATCTGCCATTGCTCCAGGCTGGGCCGCCGGCAGCCCGGGCCGGCAGCGGGGAGGGGGGCGACGGGGACCAGGGCGACCCCCACCCGCCCGCCCCGAAGCGGCCCGGCTCACCTGGGGGCCCGGCGCAGCGCCCCCCCCCGCCGCGGCGCCGGGCACCACCCGCCCCCGGAGGCTGCGCCATGCCCCGGTCTCCCGGGGGCCCCCGAGGCGGCGGCAGAGCCGCCCGCGGTGCCCCCACCGCAGCCCACCCCACGGCCCGCCCCGAGGGGTCGGTCGGTCCGCCCGGCCCCGGCCCCGGCCGCGGTTACCTCCGAGGGCGCGGGCGGCGGCCGGGCGAGAGGCGCCGCGCTGCTGCTGGGCTCGGCTCCGCGGCGCCGGGCGCATCCTCCGCGGCGGCCGCTCCGGGCTCGGCGCCCCGCCGCGCTCCGCGAGGCTCCGCCGGGCTCCGCGCTCCGCTCACGGCCCGGCGCGCCGGGCAGCCCGCTCCAGCGGCAGCGGCGGCGGCGGCGGGGGCGAGCGCATGCCCCGGGGCTGCGGCGGCGGCGGCGGCTGCGGCGCGGCCGGCCCCGCGCAGCGCGGCTCCAGGCTCCGCTCGCCGCCGCGGCGCCGCGCAGCTCCCGCAGGCAGCCGCGCTCCGGAGGCGCCGCGCCCCCGCCCGCCCGCTCGCCCCCCCCGCCGCCCGCGCCCCGCCGCGCCCGGTCCCGGCGACAAATCGCGGCGCGGGGCTCCCGCTCCCGCTCCGCCGCCGCGCGGGCTTTAAAGGGAGAGCGTCGCGCGGTTCCCCCCCCCTCCCGTGGGCTCCCCCCGCGGGGCTGCGCGCGGCCGGGCCGGCGCCCGCGGCGGCTCCCGGCGCCGCTGCCGTTGCGGCCATCAGTGTGACGAGGTGACAGGGCTCAGCTGAGTCCCTGGGCGCCGCACGGCCGGCGGGAAACCTGCCGCCTGGTTCTGGATGAGGGTCAGCGGTGGGGAGGCGGATGCCCGGAGCGCAGGGGTGCCGGGCTCCGTGCACGGGGCAGCCCCGGTGCAGAGCCCGAGCAAGCGGGACATGAAGGCACCTGCCTAGGTTACTGTGGGACAACGCACCAATGCGGCTCAGAGACCCCAGCAACTGCAGCAGCTGGTGAGGGAGAAGAGCAAAGGTGCTAGCTGGGAAGAAATGTTCCCCTCCACTGCCCAGGGAGACAGGCTGTAGTTGGAAAGGTCTTCTCCATTGTGGAAAACCCTGGAGAGAGAAGAGCTGGCCATGGCCTGGGCCAGACAGGTTAACCACTGCCCGATCCTGTGCCTTCCGGAGCAGCAGAATCCACCCCCCCATCCCCGGGATAAACGCCATCCTGCTGTGGTCAGGGGGATCATGCGCTGGGCTGTCTCACGAGGCACACAGCACTGCCAGCAGCCCACGTCCCACCAGAGGAACGCTCCAGGGTGCTGGGTTTTCCAAGAAAGACTTCATCTAGGCAGGGTCTGAAAAGAAGCTGTAGCCTTCCCTGATGCTTGGTGCATTTGGCAGTGATGGGGGATGAGGAATCAGGCACCTCCCAGCATGGGCAACACTGCCTGGAGACTACAGACCTGGGCTCTGCAGGGTCTGGCAGCCCGGCGAGGAAGCTCCTCTCCTTGCTCCCCGCTGCACCCCCCTGCCCAGACAGCTCTGCCTGCCCTGCAGGAGCATCCTCAGCATTTGCTCTGTGACCAGCTTCCACCATGTCCCGCACCCATGTGACACCCCCAGCTGCAGCCTGGCGCAGGGCGTACAGCACAGTAGACGCTAATCCTTGCAGAAAGGTGTAGACCAGGGCTACGGCAGAGCCCGCTCCCACAGCAGCCCTCACCCTCTCTGCAGGCCTCGTTCTGCGAGCGCTCTCTTGCGCGTTAGCTACATGGACACACTCATGCACTCGTCCGTAAAAACCCATCGTTATGCAGCGTTCGGGGGGCTGTATTGCAACTTTGCAACGTGATTGAATTGTGCATTGTTCTGTTCCCAGATCTAATATTATCTCCCTGGCCGGGTTTGCCGCGTGGAGGGGGTGGGGGGGCGAAGAGCAGCCGAAGGCATGGCACGCAGGAGGTCGCCAGGGCCCTGGGCGGGCGAAAGCCGCTGGGGCTTCTTCCACAAGCTTCCCCTTCCCAAAACTGCCACCCTGCCAGATTGCTGCTCGAGATATCATCAGATGTTTTCTCGTGCCAAAATTATGCTCATATGTATTCAAGAAGGAGCAGAGGCTTCCAGGTTTGTGGGTTTTAATCAAAACTTGAATTCTCTTCACACATTTACGTTATCTCTGCTTGTCTCGCCAAAATGAAACAATGCATTTTGGTAGGTTTCATAAAGCATCTCTGCTTTTTTCCTGGGCGTGTAAGGAAGGAGGACGGTGGTGTAAAACTGCCCCCAGCATTATTGTCTGTATTGCAGCAGCACCCAGTGGCCAGAGGCGGCACAGGTGCCCCGCTGTGCCAGGTGCTGCACACGCCCCCGGCAGGAGGTGGTCCCTCGCCCCCAAAATGCACGGCCGCAATAGGAAGGGCAAGCGAGGCTGGGAGCAGGAGCAGGCCTGCAGCGCCAGCAAGGCGTCCCAGGTCAGCCGGGGACAGCCAGGAGCGGGCGGCACGCAGGGGCCCCCGGCCTGGTGGGCAGAGCACGCCGTCCGGCCTGCCTCAGACGCCGATGTGGTGCGCGAGCCCAAGCAGCATCCGTCCTTACCTGTGGCAGAGCAGGAACGACGCAGGAACGGTACTCACTGCTTTTGCGCTTCGCGTTTTTCATCAGGGCGTATCTGTGCCAGAACCATGTATTATTATGACCTTCGAGGCTCCATCCAGTGGTCGCTCCATTAGATGCTTTTGTGTCTTCCTGTGATCCCAGGCCCGGTGCCAGATTCAAACACACCGAAGGCAGGGAATGCCTTCCCTCTGATTTCAGGAAGGAGCGACAGGGTCTGGAAAACCTGCCCAGACTCCAGGGCTGCAGCTAGAATTGTTCTTTTTCAGTTAAAACTAGAGTTAAGTGATAGGAAAACCCACCTGGTAGGAGGATCATAAAGCAATTAATACTATTATTAATGATCTTCTTCCAGCTCTGCTTGTTGTTACGATGAGCCTTCCTCTCGGCCACCATGATGGGATGCATAAAGCAGCTATCATCTCCTGAATCTGATTTCCTGTTTGGAGATGATCTCTAGCTGAGAAATTACCTGCTCTCCAAACTGATTAGCGTCCTAATCAGTAGATTCTTCACCAACCCTTTAGACAGGCCCTAGAATATACAGAGAATTCAGAATAATTTAATGCATTTTTGATCAATAATGAGGCACACCAAGAGGACGCTGGGGAAGGCAGAAGCAGCTTGTCTGCAGTAGCCTGGGGGAGTTAGGCACCTCTCGGAGCGGCGGGAGGCCAGCGCAGTCTGGGCTTGGGGCCTCGGAGCACGTGGACAAGGCATGGGCACCCCTGTTTTGCCCTTGGGTGCCTGGAGACCCTCCTGGCGCTTCACAGCTGTTTTGCACCTGGGGAACAGCACAGCCGTGGCCTGATGCATCAGAAGACAAGAAGCAGGCAGAAGCCAGGGACTTCTGCTGCACCTTCCCCCAAGGGCCAACACCAGCCTGCCTTCGGCTCACTGCCCCTTTCCTTCCTGAGCTGTTTGGGAAGCTGCTTCAAAATGCTCGGTGCCTCCCAGCCCCTGCGAAGAGGGAAGCTAGCTTTCGGCTGTCCCAACCTGGAGGAATGATACCACCTGCGCTACAGTGTTGGGGACATCAAGCGATGTCCCCTCATTGGCAAGTCCCCTGCTGAGGCCAGCAGGGCCCAGGGAAGCCCAGCAAAACCTGGAAGGAGGCCGGGGTGGAAGGACCCTGCGACTCTCACTTCAGCCCCTGCAAGGGCAGGTGGCCGGGTTTCTGCTCCCTTCACGCACCAGTCCAGCTCCATCTTCCAAGCCACGAGGTATTTTTCCTCCTCTGCTTCCAGAGCCTCACAGCTCCCATCGTTAAAAACTGTCTCCTAATTTCCAGCCTACAATAGCCAGTTTAAACCTATTTGTCCTTGTGCCAGCACTGTCTTTTAGCTTAAATGGTTCTTTTCTGTACCTGGTGCTTACTTACTTGATATATTTATGGAGAGCAATAATATCTCCGCTTTGCCTTCCCTTTGCTGGGCTAAACAAGCCAAGTGCTTTCAGTCTCCTCTTGTAAGACAGGCTCTCCATTCCCCTCATCATGCTAATAGCCCTTCTCTGCACCAGGTCCAAAGTGAATTAATCTTACTGGAAGATGGGTGATCGCAGTTGTGTGCAGCTCTTCAGGTAGCATCTCCTGATGCCCCGCACGGCCGTGAAGGCTCCGTGTTGCCGTCCAGCTGGCGACACCGCACCGGAGAGGAGCGAGAGGGTGTTTGTGCAGCTCTGGTGCCCTGCTCGGCAACTAGGGTCCTCAGGGGCTGATGGAGCCCCACTGCTAAAATATGAGGTCTCGCAAATCTTTAAAGGCACATCAGTTGCAAAATAGCTCGGCAGCCCAGGGCTGGCTGCGGGAGCCAGAGCTTGCTGAGTCTCTGCAGAGGACCATCAAGTGCCAGGCCCAAGGTAGCTCACGCTCAGTGCTAATTAGGGGCATTTTGGCCGCTCCAAGCCCTGCTGCTTCCCTCGCCCAGAGGTGCCCTCCTCTTTGTTGGAGACATCTGAAAGCAGCAGCGGGTCCCTGCAGAAATCAAGGCGAGCAGCAAAGAGCCTTCGAATCTTTCATTTCTACCTTGCAGGCTCCTTCGGCTGGGCTCTGTTTCTCTTGCGTGCTCACCTCCCTGGCTTTCTAGCCCTTGGTTTTAATCAGCGTTGCTCTCAGGAACCACCTCCAAAACTCAGTCTTGCTCACCTGGTCCTGGGGACAGCCCTGCTAGAAAACTCCTTCGGTGGGAGAGCAAAACTCAGCCGGGCTCTGCATCCCACCCTGCAGGGAGGGCTGAGCTGTAGGACCAGGCTACAACACCCTGGCTGCACACTCGGGACCCAAGTGTCCCCTGAAACCACCTCCGGCAGCAGCCCTTGCCGTATGCCCCGTGCACGCGCAAGAGGGGAGCTGGAGCGACGCCACCGCCCTGGCCCGGGCTCCCGCGGCCCAGCCCCGCTCGCCCTGCCGTTCGGAGGGCGGCAGAAAGGTTCGGTTCTCCTGAAAGCCAAGGAAGGCCGGTTTCGCTCCTCTGCTGCGCCACAAGTGCGTACGTGCGGAGCGCTCCCACAGCGGGGTTATAAACTCCCATCGCCTTAAATGAGACTCACAGAGGACGCACAGACTCATGCCACTAAACACAAGAGGGAGATGGTATCACCATGCTCTGATGGTCACTAATAACTTTACCTCTCCTGTGCTATTCTCAGCAGAGATAAACCTCCAGTGTCTGATGAGCCAGAACAGAAATATCCAATGGCTCGCCTTTCTTTTCTATTTTTGCTGCAAGCTGGTTAACCCTGAAATCCAATTACTGCTCATTATTCAGTGGAACTTTCCTCTTATCAAACGGACACATTGCAGGGCCGCTGCGCCGACTCCAAGTGCTAATGGAGCTGCAAATTGCTCCTGCCACACTGAGGCCCCGATAGGCCCGGACCCGGGGTGCTGCTCCGGCGCCCCCGGAGCGCACGGGGCTCGAAGACGTCCGCCCGCGCATCCGCTCCCCAGGCTGCCCTTCGCTGCCGCAGCCCTGCCTGCTCGCCGTGGACGGGCTAATGCCGCCGCGAGTCCTCCGGAGGTGAATCGCAGCAGGCACCCGGCAGCGTTTCCGGAGAGCTCGGCTCGCCAAGGCTGATGCAGCCCATCCTCGCTGCCCCGTGGGGTCCCACGCAGCCCCTGCCCGCCACCCACGGGGTGCCGCTGTCCAGGCGCTCCCGCGTAAGCCGGCTTGCTCTGTCCTCCGGCTGCTCCGGAGAATCCTGGGGGCTTAGCGTGCGCTGAGCAGCTGTTAAGCCGCTGGGGTTATTAGGCGTCGTGTGAAATGCAAGGTGCCGATCCAGGCGCACCGTGGATTAGCTCAGGAGGCTGGATGCGCGCGAGGGACTCGCTCCCCGCATCAGCACAGGAAGCAGGTGCAGAGCCCAGCCAAAACGCTGCTAATTCACATTCATTGCTGAATTCAGCAGGTGTGTGTGGGGGGGAACAAAAACCCCACGGCTTTGCAGTTTTCTTTGCTGATTTAAAGTCATGGCACAGCACATTTCACCTCCATTCATTAGCAAGAGGGGAGGGAGGAGGCCGTCCCCAGCAGCCTCCGCCCGGTGCTCCCCAGCGCCGCCGCGGCAGCCGGGTGCAGACCGAACCTCCCGCCCGTGGCCCCTTCGGCGCGGGCTGGATGCGACCCCCGCGCTCGCCTTTGGTTTATCGCCAGTTTAGGTCAATCTTTCTCGGAGATAGGTGGTGGAAACTACGTGTGATATTCCGGATGGGGCCTCCCGATGCCGCCTGACGTGCCTCGAAGGCTTCGCGGCGCTGGCTGCAACGCCGCCGGGCGGCTGGTGGCCGCTGCCTCCCTCCCTGTTGCTCCTTTCGGATGCGCCACCGGGAATAGATCGCCCTGTGGCTCCTCTTTTGCCACCATTAGATGAGCACCCAGACGGATCGGCTGGAAATACGGCTCTGATCTGCATCAGCCACGGGCACGCGGCTGCACTTCACTCTAATTAATCAGGTCACGCAGCGCCGAGCCTAGGCTGCCTGCGGCGAGCCGGGCGCTGCGGAGCTGGGCTGTGAAATAGGGGCCTATTTCTCACTCGTCTGATCCGGCACCGTCGGCTCCCACCGCCGCGGCGCTCGGCAGGCGACGGCCATCTGGCGACGAGCCGGTCCTCGCCGTGCCGCCTGTTTGGGGACCCGCTGCCGCCGCCGCCGCCAGCCTCCCTGCGTCCCGGGAGCAGCCGGGACAGCCGGGGCCCTGGCCGGCACGGGGGAGAGGGTGCTCGGCGATGCGGTCGGTCCCAGCACCATAGGGGCTGCAATGCTGCCGCGGGGCAGCCGGCGGGGGCCGGCACGGCTGGGGCCGCGTTTCCAGGCGGCCAAGGGTCCACGTGCGCTGCAACGCGAAGGGAA
This sequence comes from Apteryx mantelli, assembly GCF_036417845.1. NCBI lineage: Eukaryota > Metazoa > Chordata > Aves > Apterygiformes > Apterygidae > Apteryx > Apteryx mantelli. The sequence continues at coordinate 23,108,478 of NC_089992.1, forward strand.
GGAGAGGCCGGGGAAGAGACAGAGGACAGCAGCCGCGCGGGCGGGCGGGGAGAGCGCCGGCCGCTCTCAGCAGCGTCTCGAGCGCGCCAGTCCTCAGCACCCCGCCCGGGAAGGCGCGGGGGCCGGTCGGTCGGCCGTGGGGAGCGGTGGCGTGGGCGGCCTGTTTTATTCATGCAGAGCCCTCGGCTGCTCAGCACGCAGAGACACCAGCAGCGCAATCGCATTAGGGAAATCGAGTTACGGGGCCGCTAAGCAGTTTAACGCCGTGGCGGCGGCACCGAGGCCGCGCTGCCGGTGCCCCGGTGGCGCGGGGGGGGCCGGGGCAGCAGGGTAATTAAAGCGGGCGCCGGGAGGCGAGCGAAACCCAAGCCCTGCGCCCTCGGTGCCTGGCCGCTGCCCGGTGTCCTGATTACAGCTGATCAATTCCCCGGCCCCCCCGCCGCCCTGCGAGACAGCCGGGTCCCGGCGAGGCGGGAGGACGCGGGGCGGCTCGCTCAGCCGCGTGCCGGCCGGGCTCCCGCGGACCCAGCGGCTCCTCCCGGCCAGGGCCCGGATCCCCCCCCCTCGCCCCGCGTTGCCCTGCTCCGAGGCATCAGCAGCTCCCGCTCCAAACCGAAGGAAGAAAATCCTGGGGAGCCGCTGGAGGGGGAAGGGGAAAAAGAAGCCAGTGAAGCCCGAGTAAGTGAAAGATTAAATGTAATACCAAGCGAATTAATACACGAGAAGAGAAGGTAGGTTTTAAATTCACTCATTGCACCGCCAGGCTTTCAGACGCGTTTATTTACCCCCCAGGTCCTGCAGCTTCCTATGGAAAATGGCTTCTGCCTGACTGCGATGAAACCTCGCATGCGGAGAGACTCTGCCGGGTAGAGAGGCCAAAGGCTGGCACTGGGCACCGGAGCGCGCCCGCACGGAGACGCACGGATGGCTAAGGGCACGTGCAAAGCGCTCGGCTGCCGCAGCGACCCCGGCGCCTGAGCACGGAAACGGGAGCCCGTTCCCGCGTGCAATTCCCAGGGGCCCAGCCGGGCTGCGGGGGGCGGCAGGGCCAGGCCCCTCCGCGCCCCCTCCCCGGGCACCGCCGTGTCCCAAGATCCGGGGAAGTCCCTCCTCTTTCCCCGGGGACAGGGATCTCCGTCCCGCCGGGGCTGGGGGTGCTGAGCAGGGCTGGATGAGGCCGCTGTTTGCTACCCAGTTTGCTGTGATCAGGGAGCAGAGGGCTTGACGCACCAGCTGCTCTTTGGGTGGATTTACTGGGAAAAGAGGGGACGGATAGTCTGAGCCCTTTGCTTGGGAAGCGTCTGTGACTAGGTGACGATTTTCCGCAGGGTCTCTCCCATTCCGTAGCTGCTCTTCCTCTCCTGTTCCCAAGACTAACTTATGGCCTGGAGCTGGCTCATAACAGACGATAATAAACACAAGGGCAAGGAAGAAAAAGGCCGGATCTCATTTCCCCCCGCCGCCTCCCCGCCAGCTCTCGGTGAAAACCGAGGCGGCGCGCGAGGATGCTCGGGCCCATCTACGGAGGAAGGGGCCGCGCCGGGGGGGAAGGCGCCTTCCCTGGGCCGTCTCCCACCCCGGGAAGCGCTCCCAGGCCCCCGCTAGTGCCGGGGGCCGCCGAGAGCCCGTGCATGGCTCCGTTACTTGCTGCCGGCCGAGCTGCACTGCAGTTCCCGGCAGCCTGCGGGAGGGTCCGTGCCTGGGTGAGCGGCTCCGAGCCGGGCGAAACGGATAAAGCACCTGGGGGCAGAGCCAGCACACCAGCCCCATCCCACACTCCGGAGCTGCGGCGTGCCGGTGGATCCATGCCTGCTGGAGGCCCAGGGGCAGGAGAGCGCCCGGACCTCTTTGGTCGGCTGGGACAAGTCTGGAGCCCAGGCAGGTGAACATCCCTGGATAACATTTTTGCACGCTCGCACTCTCCCACCTCGTCTCCGGATGCCCGTGATGCTTCGCTTTCCCCTTCAGCAGCCGGCATCGTCCAGGAAAGGCCTGGCCTGACTGGTCCTGGGAAGCGGGAACCTCCAGGCTGGGGAGGCAGATGGTGCCAGACAGCGTCTGGGGGTGAAATGCCGCTGCCGCCCCAGGTGGGGAGCGGAGGCTGCGCTGGGCCCCCGCTCGGAGACGCCTCGAGCGCCCCACCGGCGGCTCTGCCCCTCTTGGGCCCGTTTCGGCACGGGAACCGCTGCGGGGCCGGGCCCGAGACCCCGCTCCGCACGCGCCTCCGGTCACGCCACCGTCACCTCCGGGAGCGGCAGCCCCGCTTCCCCCATCCGTAATTCAGCCTGACACGGCACAGCAAAAATCAATTCACTCTTATAAGAAAGTGCCAAGGCAAATTACCTCCTCGAGCCTTCGACGGGGCTTTCTTCCCTCCCAACGGCGGCGTCTTTGGTGCCGAGTCCTAAATTGCAGAGCAGCCCCTCGAGCCGCCCGCTGTGCCGGAGAGCCCGGCCCGGCCGCGCTGCGGCGCGACGTGGCGCCCGGCGCTCTCAGCCGGAGCAGCTCGCCGCCCCGGTGCCCCTCCGTTAGGGCTCCGCGCGTCCAGCTGCCTGCGTGCAGGTGCCTTCCTTCGTCCTGCCCTTCGTCGCCCCGCTGCGAGTTCGGCCCGCTGTGCCACCCTCGCCGTGCCCGGGGCTCTTCCTCCTCTCCTCCTCCTCTCCCCCGGCAGGGCTGCGCTCCCGGCGTGGTGCGGGAAAAGCCTCCTGTGCTTCCCGTGCCGGTGCGCGCTCCCTCCCCGGCACGCGACGTGCCGGCCCCGCAGAGCTGCCCTGGCGCAGGACGCCGGGGCCCCGGCTGCGCTCCGCGAGCCCGCCTGGCGCCGGCGCTCCCTCGGCTGGCTGCTCCTCTTTGCATTAATTCTGATCGCCTCCGCCGCTGCCCGCCGAGGAGCGGCACGCGGGAGCTAACGAACCTGCTCCTCCTTACAGGCTCGCCGAGCACGGTGCAACGCGTCGGATTGTCGTGCGGCCTTGTCAACTCATTAACATACGCGTTTCCCAAGCGCCGAGAGAGAGGGGGAAAGAGAGAAAGGAAAAGAAGCAGCGCGCTCGTCGGGCCGGTTACATTTTGGCCGTCCCTCCGGCAGCAACGTCGCGCCCCGGGTGCCCGTCTGCAGCTGCGGCGGGTCCCGGGGAGCCCGGTGTGCCGGCTTGCCCTCGGCAGGTCAGCGGGGCCTTTCCAACCCCTCGGGGCTCCCGGCGAGCAGCGCTCGGGGGATCCTCACTCCTCCTTCCAAATGCCCCGCGAAGCCCGTCCGCCCCAGCCCGCCAGCCCCGCGGCCGCCCCGCGAAGGCAGGAGCGGCTTCCCGGCCGGCCCCGCAGCCCGGCGCGCCCGCCGGTTTGGGCAGGACACTCGGGGCTGGGGAGGGCCGCGCCAGAATCCACAGAGCGGTTTAAAAAGCCTGAAATCCTCTGCGAGACCCAAAGGCCTCCCCCAGCCTCGGGCCGCAGCAGATGGAAACGGGAGGAAGCTGATGAAGGAGCAAATCTAATAAGGGGAGTTTTAGTCAGGGTGCAAGGACAGGGTGCGGGAGAGGGAAAGCGGATCAGAGCTGTAAACTGGCTGGAAATCAGTCTCTTCATTATCACAAACACATGATCAGAACTTAATGGTATTTGACATTTCATTAATTTAAACCAGGCGTCGTGGGAAAAGAGAGAGAGAGAGAAAGAACGAACATTATTAACTTTAAAGACCTCCTCCGGAAGGGCTCACGCTGAAGAAGAAAAGGGAGCTGTTAGAAGAAAATTATTTCTTTACGTTTTTTCCCCACCTTCCTCCTCTGTCTTTGCTCGCCTAGTTGCAAGAGAGCTTGTTAGCCCCAAAGTCGGAGGGCGAGACTCCCCGAGCCGTTCGCGGGCCCGAGGCGTCGCGAGGGCCCCAGGGCACCCCGGGAGGGCTGGGGCTACCGAACGCCGGGCCGCCAAAAACGAAGAGCTTCAGGCCGCGACTGGAAGGGCAGACGGACGTCGCTGGGATCTGAAAGGACGGAATGAAAGAGCCTTTGGCGCGCGGGAGCCTCTGCTCAGCCCGACGTGCTCCTCTGCGGATAACGCCGCTGCCGGCGGGGCGGCAGGCTCCGGCTCGGATCTAAGCGGGGAGGAAAACCCCCCCCCGCAGCTCCCCAGGCACTTTCAGCCCCGCGAGGTGGCTTCCCTCTCCTCCAACCTCCACGGCCAACTTTTTAAAAAAGCGCTTGCCAGATCTTCCCCTGGCATTTTAATAGACTTCAATAATCTTAGGTGATTATTTCAGAGGATTTTTGAAATTGTCTTTTTTTTTTTTTTTTTTTTCTTTCGGCAGAGCTGAATATTACTACGTGCAGAACCTGAGCTGATGCCTGCAGGGTAGCCAATTTAGCTCCACATATTTTGACTGCTTTCTCAAGTCCCGCCATTGATTTTTCTGCCAGGTCCAGCTGAGAATTCAGCTTATTAAAATCAGAACGGGGACAGCGCTGCAACGCTGACGTCTGCCTCGGGATGGGGAGGCGCTTTCCCTGGCCGTCCATCGGGGTCCCGCAAATAATTTTAGCACTTTAGCCCTCGTTTTCTGCCCTCAGCCGAGGGCTTCGTTTTCCGCGGGTGAAGCCTGTGATTTCAAGAGCTGGGACAGGTTACTCGCCTTCAGGCGCTTGCTCAAGCGCTATTCAGCCTGCTGAAAGCGTGGAAACGATATTAAAAACAGTAACTTCTGCACTGCTCCTGTAAGGAGCTCTTGTGGGGGTGCAAAGCACTCGGACTCCCCAAAGAGCAGCATCCCAAAGAGTCAGCCCCCAAACCACCAGATATCCCAAGATTTTAAAGGAATGGGGAAAAAATATATATATACTGCGCTATTTCTATTTGCCTTCAGACCTCAGACCCCAGGGAAGAGCCGCCCTGCCGCGGGTTTGGTGCCACCGGGCCGGGCTGCTCCGGGTCCCGCTATGCCCCGTGGGGCGCCGAGGAGGCGAAACCTCGGCGTCCTCCTGCCGGGCTGGGCACACCTCCGCACCCGAGGCCTGCTGATTTGGGTATCATATTGTTATTATTACTACTACTACTATTATTACTACTACTATTATTACTATTATTATCCTGGAAGTGGTACGGAAGCAGCGCAGAGGCTGCCGCCGACCCACCCACGACGGGTTCGGCTTTTATCGCTGCCTTCCGGCAGAGCGGGAACACAGAGGGGATATTTATGTGCTCTAGGATGGGTCCGATGGGCCCGCTCGGCCCCGGGCTGCGTTTAAAGCACCTCCGTTGTTTCAGAGCATTAACTACCTCCAAGATGTTTACAGTGCTTGACAGGTGGGGACAGACACAGGTTAAAGCTCCCGGCCGCTCACGGTAGAAACGTGGACCCTGGGCAAACCTCTGTCAGCGCGTGCAGGAGGAGCAGCGCGCTCCCGGATGAAAGCGTGACCGTCGCTTCGCCGGGCTGAGTCGCTCTTCCCAAATCCAGACGCAGACGCGGCCGGGAGGGGATGGGAAGAGAGCCGGCGTGGTGTGCGGGCAGGACGCCGCCTGCTCCCGCTGCCCGGCGTGCCTCGGCGCGGCCCCGGGTCTGCTTCCCGCGCAGCACTGCGGCTCCCACGTGCTGTGCCCACGCGCAGCAGGTCCCGCCTGCCCTGCCAGCGCCCGGCACGAGTGGGAGCACGGGCGGGGGGAAGGACGGGAAAATCGCACAGGCTTCCAGTCCCGCACCGCCTGTTCCTCACCAGGCACCTGTGCTAGCAAATCCTCCTGCAGCCGCGCTCCAGCAGCCCGGCAGCCCCTTCCGCCTACCCTTGCTCTCCTCCCGTTGCCTGCTCTGCCTTTGCTCTGCTCTCTCCGTCACTGCCCGGCTATGCATCGCCTCATCCTCCCTCTCCCACGCTCCCTTTATCTCGTGTTTATTTTTCTTCGCTGCTTTTGCATCCTATTCATCTGTCTCCTCTTTCCATCTCATCTCCCCATCCTGAAAGGCTTGTCAGGAGAAAAAAAGCACCAGCCCGCAGTCCTCCAGCTCCATTTACCAAATAAGGCCGGCAGTCAGATTTTATTTAAGAAAAGGAAAATGAACTGGATGCAAGTAGGCCAGAAGAAGCGCCTGCGAGGGAAAACGATGACGGCAGAGAGCAGGATGAGCGAGGAAGAAAAGACAGAGCCTCCTGCTTCGCCCCTCCATCCTCGCGGGGAGCCGGGGGATGCGGGAGCCGGTTCCCGCGCCGCCAGGCAGGCGCAGGGGGCCGGGGCTGAGCCGGGCCGGGGGCTCGGTGCTGCCGGGGGCCAGCTCCAGGCACGGGGAGAGGTGCAGTTAAGCAGACGGCAACCGTCGGTGGTAATGGAGTTGGACGGAGGGCTGCGGGGGGTGGGAAGGGGCGAGGGAAACCGCTGAAAATCCCCCAGCCCCTCCACGGCGCGGGGCCGCCCCGGCGTCCGGAGCCTGACCTTCCCAGCCACGGTGCTGCCAGCCCGGCAGCGCAAGCACCCGGCTCCCCGGGGGCTCGCAAGGCGGCAGGGCCACCGGCCACCCAGCCTCCAGCCCGGGACCGGAGCCCCCGGCGCCCCGGCTCGCAGGAGGTGAGCGGCGCCCGGGAGCACCTGGAGCCGGCCGCTCGCAGCGGCATCGGTGCAGGGGGACACGGGCTGCAAGGACAACCCCAGCACATCGCGGCCCCCGCAGCGCTTCCGCCGACGGGAGCCGCCGCACGTCCGGAGGAGGACGGGACGGCTTCGCCCCGTGGCGTCCCCACAGCCCCGGCGGGGGTTTCTCACGGAGAGCCCAGGCGGCAAATCCGCTGGGCAGCTGCAGCCCCCCGCGAAACGGCTGCTGCAGCGAACGCTTGTGCGAGCGCCGAATCGCCTGCGCCTCGCCCCACGCGGCCTCGCTGGGTGGGTGGGTTCCAGGCGGCTGAATAAAAAGCAAGTGAAAATACCTTTTTGCAGCCAATCCGCTGCCTTTCTGGAAAACAGCCTCTGAAGAGGGGCCTGGCCCCGTGCCCAGGGAAGTTAACTTCAATTGACTCGAACGCATTTTGCTTCAGGCCCTCTCCGATTTTTTTCCGGAGCGCCTTGTAATATCGAAGTGCTATTGCCAGCAAATTAAATCCCCTGCACTTAGCATAAGTGCCGGCCCTCCCGCACAAACCGCGCTCTCGCGGGGGCACCGCAGCGTCCCCGCCGGCACGTACCCTGGGCCGCCCCCGGCGAGCGCGGGACACGTCCCCAGCCCTCGCGGGAGCGGGGCCCGGCGGTCCTCCAGAGCGGGGCCGTTATCCGGCTCCTCCCCGGAGCCTGCCGATTTTTCACGGAGATGCTTTCTTGTCGCACATCGCTCGCGCAGCCTTGCCGCTGCGCTGCCGGTGCTCCAGCGGCGGCAGCAAAAATAGGAGAGCTCCAGAGCAGCACGGCTATAGGAGATAGCTTGCGCATTACGCATTTCAGCCTCTCCCTCCTACACGTATCGTACGTTCCCCAGCACAGCCACATCGATACAATGGAAGAGCTTTCCTTGTACTTCCTTTAAACTAAGCCCTAATTTACCCAGGTGAGCAGGCCCGGCTGGGAAGGCTGCCACTTCCCCGTGGCTTGTTGCTGCGCTCACCTTTATTAGCTTTTACTGGCCATCAGCAGCTAATTAAACTCTGCCTGTTTCACTTAGGGGGAAAGCCCAGCTGCAGAAGCCCCGGCACTCGTTCGGAAGGCTCCGACGAGGCTGCGGCTCCGCGGCCGGCCCGAGGAGCGCGTCCGAGGGGGCCGGGCGGGCTCCGGAGGCGGATACGGATGCGGCCTTGCAGGACCGGCGCCGCTGCTCCCGCGGGGGCGACGCAGGGCGAGGGGCAGCCCCCAGGCCCCAGCGCTGCCGCCCGGCGGCGTCCCCTCCTGTTCTCCCGGCGGGAATGGCCAACGTGCCCGCGCGGCCGACGCCGCCCAGCGAGGGAGGGCCCGGAGCAGGCGGGGAAGGCGCCTCCCTTCGGTCTCGCCACTCCCGAACCCAAAGCCTGGGCTGCAAGCAAACGGTCCCAGCGCTTTGGGGGTGCTTTTGATAGCCGTGCTGCTGCCGTGCCCGGAGCCAGGCAAGCCGCCCGGCACACGCTGCCCCCCGAACGCGAGCGTTCCTTAAAAGAAACATTCTGGGCCTTAACTCCCCCTTTTTTGCCCTCCTGGTGGACAAGTCCGGTCCCGGCGCCTAGCGTGCTCCCCAGCAAGCCACATACGAGGAAAGCACGCTAGCTGCTAGCAGGAAAGCTAATTTTTGAAGCCAAGGGTGACGGCTCGGTTACCGGGACCGGCCGTGCTCTGCTGTAGCTCCCGGGGAATTCCTCAAGGCTTGATTCTAAGCCGTTCCTGAAATAAAGATGGCAGAGACTGGGAGGCAGAAAAACCGCTCCAAAGGGCCACGGCGACGGCACCCGCAGACCCCGGGCCCTTTCCCATCGCCGGCTTCGCCCTGGGGCAATCCCGCGAGCGCTGCCCCCCAGGGGGACTGGGGGATTTTCACAGCAAGGCCCCGCTGGCACGAAACCAGGGCTGCCAGCAGGTTTTTCCTCCCCTGGTCACAGCACGGGGGTCTCCCGCGGGTCGGGAGCAGGCTCGGCTCCTGCTCTGAGCAGCTGCCAGCCCCAGCCGTCCCGCTGCCGGTCCCTGCCTGGCAGGACACCTGCAGCCCGTCGCTTTGCGCACCCAGAGGTTTTGTTTAAAAAAAAATCCTCAACTCTCTCCAAAAAAACTAAATAAAAATTATCCAAAGCCAAGCGATCCCCAAACGTTGTGTTTGTCGGCGCTTAATTTGGATCCGCAAAAATCAATAGCCATTTAAGAACACGCCTGATCGAGGCAGGGAGAAGAGCCGCTTCTGCATAATGTAGGCAATACATCTTTTAATGATATTTTGTTCTAAAGGCCAAACACTCGGTTTGGAAACCGCTGAGCTGACCCCGCCCTAGCAGCGCGGCTCTCCAGGGCCCGGGAGGCAGGAGAGCCATTCAAAGAAAGGACGCCGCTCCGGAGGACATCACGTGAAAACTGTTTGATTCCAACAGACCAGAAAGCAGCAGAGCTGGAAACGGTGCATGGCACTGGGAGGGCAGAAGAACAGGCTGGATTGCCTCGAACGCTCCGAAAGCGGCAAAGCCGCAAAGGAAAACAAGAGCGAAAGAGAAAGTGTTTTATTACATCTGTTTGAAGTGAGGAAGAGACAGAAATGAGCAAACACCAAACTGTTTTGCTTCTGCTCACAAATGAACACGCTGCTGAGCCTAATGGGATTTTAGATTAAAAGATTTAACGAAAAATAACAACCACCTCCACAAATAGAGTTTTATAAGGTCAAATAACAGATGCACGGTAGCAAAAATATTGCCAGTGTTTTGTTCTCCTCCTGCAGGGATGACTTTTCAAGTCTAAGCCCCAGTCTTCAGGTCCCCTCATCTAATTCCTTGCTTTATCCTCAGCAGTTGTGTTTCCAGCCGAGGATGACTGGATAATAATCCTCTGGGATCCTATTTCAGCTGCTTTTTCTGGGCAGGGTTTTGCGAGAAGTTTGGCACCCTCAAGCAAAGGCCACATTTGCAGAATTGCTCAGCAGGGTTGGGGTAGGGAAGAAAAAGCCAGACCCAGCCGGCAATACTGACACCCTGCAGGGAAAGGTACTTCCCCGAGATGTTTCCGCAGCCCCTGCAAGGTTAAACCCATCATTCCCGGCGTTTCCTTGTCCCTCCCAGGGTTGAGGCACCCGAGTCCCATGAGCTGGGTGCACGAGAGAGCTGAGATACCAGCATTATCGAACAGTGCGTTGCACTGCGGGCTTTGAAATCCTGCTGCCCAGGGACCACTGTGGGGAAAGGAGCGCAGGGGCAACCTTAACGCTGGCTCGGACCCACGCAGCACCCAGCGGGCAGGGGCCATCGAGTAGAAAGCTCGGGAGGTTGCTCCCTAAGGCAGAGGGTTTTCAAGGGCTTGTCTCCACCAGTCTGGACAAGGTCCTCATGCTGGATAGGGCTGCGGTGGTCATCACGTCAGACAGGGCTGGCCCTTGCGTCAGGCAGGCTGGGTCCTCTACACATCAGGTCTGGGGTGCTCTCCTTTGCCCACCTGTTTCTGCTGGGCATCAGCACCATCATTTTGGTCTCTAACGACACATTTTTGGAGGTATTAGGTACCTTCAGCAGCTACCGATTTCAAGGGCACCTGGGGTTTTTAGCACCCTTGAAAAAATCAGGCCACTTATAAATGCCTAAACAGATGCTTAATGATAGGCACTCATGGGTGAACATATTGGCAGGAGCCCAAAGCTGGAAGCAGAATGAATCAGATGCCGCCACACCAGCCTGGTCGCAGCCCGGTCCTGTCTGAGGGGCCCAGGGAGGCTCCGGAGCCCATGGCAATGGGACGCCCCCACTCCCTGCTCTCCAGGCACGATAGGAAAGGCAGAGGCAGGCGGCCAGGCAGATCGGGACTGGGAGCAGAGGAGACCAGAGCAGCAGTTGCAAAGGGCCCACAAGGGCTTTTTGCATTGCCTTATTGCCCCCCCGGGGCATTGCATTACAGACGGAGGCGTTATCCCGCGCCAGGCTGCTGGCTCGCCTATTAAGCATTCCCTCTAAACAAGCTGCGGCAGCCCCTCGCCCAGCGAACTCCCCCGAGGATTTACTCACACATTCCCAGCTCTGCCGGTGATGGTAGGGGATGATAAAGGACCATCCGCACCCGTTTCCGTTGCCTCTGCCTCCCTTGCTCTGAAACAGGGCTAATAATTCTTACTCGCCTCTGCCAGCCATTATCTCCAACGTGCTAAATGCCGTAATTACAACACCTTTGCGATGCCAATGAAGCCATGCAGTATTAGCCCAGCGCTGGAGCTGGGCCCTCGGCGTCTGGAGTTTCGTAACTAAGAGGCCATAAAGGGTTTTACAGCCGTCCTTAAGCGTGCTAGGGAAATGCATTCGGCAGGCTCTGCCATTCATCAGCCTGTCACGACCCCGAGAGAACGTTTCAGCCATTTAACCCTGCAACAATCCAGAGAGAAATTAGGCAAATCTCACATGCAGCCCTCCTCCGCGATTGGGGCGGGCGGATGCTGCCGGCGGAGCATGCGGCACGGCGCAGCACGGCACGGCGCAGCACGGCACGGCGCTCCCGCCGGCTGCCTCGCGCCCGGCCCCAGCCGCTTGCTGGGCTCGGCTGTGCCGCGCTGCTCCCGCTGGGGTCATTTAGTACATCCTCACCCCTCCTGCGCTCCCACAGCCAGAGCCCAAGCTGCCTCTTCCCAAACCTCTTTCTCCAGGAGAAATTTGATTTGGTTAAAGAAATACAATGGTTACTTCTTGCATTGCAGTTGCAATGAGCGCAGGCCGCCCTGGGATAGCTGAGAACTGAAAAAGAAGAGTCACTAACTTCTCCTGCATGCCTGCAACTATTCTCCATGCTCGGCCTGAGTCACCTCGTGCATGGCCCACACCACCCGTCCCGTGTACAGAGCTCTGCTCTTTATCCTGCAGGGCTCACCGGGGGTTTAACCCATCCTGGCACTGGGATGGCATGATGCAAATCATATCTGAAGCCCTCCCAAGTGAAAAACACCGTGTGCAGCGGGCTAGGGTGCCTGGCTTTCCATCCCGGGGGTGGCCGCGCTGGGGGAGCGGAAGGAGAGGTGGCTAGTGAGCCCCAGGTGGCCGTGGGGACCTGTCCTCCGAGCCTGGCCTGGAAAGGCGATGCTTGGAAAGCCCAGCCCTGCGGGCATCTCAGCGAGACGCAGGCGCCTGCGCCCAGAGCTCTCCGGCAGGGTCCCGCAGCCCAGCGCTCACGGCGGCTGAGGTGAGCCGCTAGCGCGGGAACCGAAGTGGGGATTTCGGACGTACTGCGGAAACGAGGTCAGGCCTCGGGATTACACTCGCAGCGTGCAGCTCCTCGGCGCTTCAGGAAATCTCTTTGTTATTATTATCTGGCTACTCTGACCCGGCAGGATGCAAAAAAGGATTAAACAGAGCAGGCTGCCAAAAATACCTTCTAATTAGCTTTGTTTAGCTTCTACTATCAGCCTATGAGCAGGATAAAGTTTGAAGCAATTAGGAGCCCTCTAAAACTCCGTTAGCTGTTTCATTTCTAACTGCTCTGCCCCAGCCAAGCTCTTCTGAACCCAGGGACATGCTGGCACCACGGTGCTGCCGCGGGCCGTTCCCACAGCGTGCTCGGGGGCTGCGTTTCTGCAGACGGCAGGAATCGGCTGTCACCAGAGTCCCGGCTCAGGCTAAGCCGAGGGGCACCCAGCTCTGGGGGCACCGCACAGCAAGAGCCTCCGCAGCAGATCTCCAGGTCCCTCCGGAGACCTGCACCCCCTTTTCCTCTCCAAGATGCTGCTCTCTGACAACACCGCGCAACTCCAGCCCTCTCCCTTCCCCTCCCTGTCCTCCGGCAGGCAGGCGATATTGCGAGAGACTAAGGGAATTGCCTGATGCCCTGGACACACCGAGAAGGGTCTAACCCTCAGAGGGAAGATTTTTAACCATCTATCTCAGAGAAAAGCCCAATGGGGAATGAATTACTCAAGGACTCAGGACGGATGCAGGCAAACTAAGCGCCGGCCGGGCTGCATCTGTGACTTGGGAGCTGCTCGAGCCACCAGCGCTCGTGCCGCCCGGCCACCTGAAATCCTGCAGGAGCCGGGGCAGCGGCGAGGCCCCACCGTCTGGTCTCTGTGCCTTCCTGAAGTGCGTCTGCTCTCTCTCCGGCCCCCTTTCCTGCAGCTAGCACGGCAAGCACTGCGCTCGCTGCGATTTGCGGTCTGGATGGAGTCTCTTAGCTTGGCGTGGGGCTGGGGCAGCGCTGAGCTGAGCTGAGCAGGTTCAGCCCGCGAATTTAAACCTGTTTTCTGCCTCTCTCCTTCTGCAATGACCTTGAAATTCATTGGCAAGGAACAGGAATGTTCTTGCAGGCCTTTTCCCTCTGCCCACTCCCTCTGGGATGGGCCAGACAGTTGCCAAACTCCTTGAAACTTTGAAAGCCTCAGCAGGACAAGCGGCTCAGCTCTTGCTGGGGACATTTCTTCCCCACCAGAAGGCACAAACTGCCTCACTTGTGCTTGGCTCCCTCGGCACAGAAGCCCAAGGCTAGAGCCTGGTTTTGTCCCCGCATGTCACCCCGGGGTGGGCCAGGCGGGTGCTGTCTCAGGGCCGCCCTCTCTGCCAGGGAACCAGCTTTGGCCTCGTCTAATTACCGTGGCAGAGTGGGGCTTTGTGCAGAAGTTACCTGCCTCATCTCTCTGCAGAGCTCTGGCGTGCTCCTTTCTGGTAGGCGCGTCTTCTTCCATGGGAAATCAGACTGCCCCTACTCCTGCGCTTCGGCCCATGTCTTCTGCCCACGTCCTCCTCCCCATCAAGGACGGAGGGCTGCCTTGGGCCAGCCAACAAGGTCGACCTGTGCTCTCCTCACCTGCCTTTGGAAAAAACCCTTACCGGCAAAGCAGAACGGGAAGAAATTCAGCCAGCACATGCCTGCGTTCAGTCAGGTAGTGGCTGATGATATGAGAGCCTGGTGGCTACTGCCTCCCCAACCTGGCCAGGAGCTGCCCTTCCGGAGAGCATCTCCAGAGGTGCAGGGACGCTAGGGGAACGGATCAGCAAGGAGTGTCCCAGGCCTGGGAATCAGTTCAATTGCATTCTGCCCAGATTAGTAGTAGGATGTGCTTTAAATCACATTTATCCCTTTAAGCTCTTATTTTCTGAGTGCTCCAAGCCTGCCTCCTCCCACTGCACTGTGGCATCTTCCCAGCAAGGGTCCTGCCAGGAGGAAGCATGCTGCTACCTGGGCATGCAGGAGAGATGAAATCCCCTGCGTGCTCCTGCTTCCCACACCCCGAATGCGGCCTGGCCACCCCACCAGCCCGCAGGGCACCCAGCGCCCCGGTGCACGGGCACCCCGAGGAGGTGCCTGTGCTCATAGCTGCACCGGGCAGGGAGCTTCCTGCCAGCGGTTGCTCTAAATTCCCCCTCTTCCTCCTGCAAGAGCCCCTCTGGCTTCTCTCCCTCCCCTGCGCCTCCAGGCCAGCTCGCAGAGGAGCGAGGCAGACCCTCAGGCACCGTGTTCCCCACGGCAGCCTCCTGCCCTCCCCAGCATGACGCAAGGAGGCAAAAAGGCCCACGAGTTAATTAAAAAGGCACCTCTGCTTGTGAAAGCAGATCAAAAACGTTATGCACGAGCACATGGGAGAGTCCAGGTCTGGGAGGAGGTTTGTGAGCTCGTTAACATTCAGCAGAGGCCTCGCTCCCCTTCCAGGTGCGACAGGCAGCATCCAAACCACCAGCCGCACGGAGCAGCCCGGCCCCGCGATGCGAGAGCTCTGCCAGCTCCCGGCGCTCAGCGGGGAGAGACGGGCTTCCCCTGGCCGCGGCGGGGTCCCAAGGGTGGGGGTGGCAGCGTGAACGCAGAGCACCCGCTTGCGCGGGCTGAGCTGGCCCCTCTCGCCCATTCCCCTGGGTCAAGGCAGAGATCAGAGCCCAAATTCACTGCACAGAGCGGAGGGAGAGCGCAATGCGTACCGCTTGCCATTCCCAGCCTGTAGCAGAGGCACAATGTAGCCTAGCCCAGGACGAGGACCAAGGCAGCTGGAAGGGATCCCAACCGGACAGCAAAGCCTTTCTCCTCAGTCCACGCTGCCGACCTTGCCTCGTCCGTGCAAACATCTTCCCTCGTGCCCCCGCGCTGCCGTCACCGGGGCAGTGCCGAGAGCCAAGCGTGCCCTTGCCGCGCTCCTGGGCCTCGAGAGCCCGTTTCCGCCGCGCGGCGCCGGAGCTCGGAAGCGGATCCTCTCCAGCAGCCGCCCCGGGCCACCGAGTGATTGGGGAGCAGCCGCGGCCTCTCCAGCGCTCTCAGCCCCAGCTCCCCTGCTGATTGCAATCAACACCTCATTCACATGCTTCTGTTTACCAATTTTCCAGGAGATATCATCCTAATGAGGGAGCCAGGCAATCAAGCAGCCTCCCAGAAGTGGGGAAGGAGGAGAAGGAGAGGTGAGGAAAAGCAGGAGAGAAAGGGGAATGGGCTCGGAGCAGAGACTGCTCCAGCTTGGAAACAGGGAAATTTATTTGCAAGTGTCCACGGTTCAGCGTGTGAGCGCCTAGACTCTGGCTGCTGCAGCCTGCTTCCTAGTGAGTTTTTCCCCTCTCCAGTGAAGGATCCTCCCCCATTCCAATATGAAAAAAATCTGTGTTTTGAGACCTTGAAAACAGGACCCCCAAATCCCTTCTGGTTTCGACTGGGACAGTGGAAGGCCATGAAAATTTGGGCATGACCACAGACAGCCTGTTGCCTTGCAGACCCCCAAGGGCCAGGTCCCTTCAAGGTCCTGGGCACAAGGGGTGACCATGCGGGAGACAGCAGCAAAACCCTCTCCAAACCCTGGCCTCCAGGGGTTCGACCAGCCTCCGCTCAGATCCCTTTTCAGCCTCCCAGGCAGCCGTACAGGGCGTAGGGCTGCAGCAGGCACCGTCAGGGCCCGTTTTGGTCATTTCTCCCCCCATTTGCAAGCCCTGCTGCAGTAGCCAGGAGGCTCTTTGGAGCAGAAACCATGGAGAAACGCAGGCATGTCCGAGTTCCAGTTTGGACATTGAGGATCCAGACTGAGACCCAACATGGTGGCAGGCAAAGAACCACATCCAGCTCCGCTGCGTGACAAATGAGGGGGAGAGCAGCTTGTTAGAGCGGCAGGGAGGGGAGCCGGCACGAGGGAAACGCACCACTATTTCACTCAACGTGCACACACACATTTTCTTTTTCCCCTCTCCCAGCCCAGTGTTCAGGAAATAGGCTGGAGCTGGGAGGTGAGAGAGGAGCCCCTCATGGCTCCGGCCCCAGGAGTAGCCCGGAGCCCATCAGCACACCCCACTGTGCTTCTGCACAGGTCTCCATCATGATAAAGCTCTCCAAACCCTGAGACGAAGCGGCTAGCACGGTGCACAAGGGAGGACGAGGGTTTCCCATGCTGCTCGGCCAGGTTGCATACTTGCTATGCCATCAGTCAGGCTCCTAGGAAAGGCCAGCTGCTGTTGTGGTGAGCAGAGCTGCAGGTGTTGCCCCAAGTCTTCAATCATCTCTGGATCCCAGCGACCTGAGGACCTATAACGTACATGGTTGCTATACTCTGTACTATAGACTATATACTGCATATTTGCTACACATAGCAGAGCTGCTATACTGTAGCACGGTGGCAAGCTTATCACAGATTCACTACAGCAGATCATTCCACAGATATTAAAGGGCCTGAGCTAGCTGAGTTCCTCCTGAATTATTAAGATTTCTAACATATTCTCCAGGTTTTATGCATGGCAAGTGCTACCGAGGAGCCAGGCCGCTCAGCTACAGCAGCCCCAGCACTCCCCTTGGTGCTGAGGGCTCTGCAGGACCAGCACCCTCCCCACGCTCACCATGCCCAGGCAGACCCTTGGGGGCAAGGGACAGCAGCCTGGCAAGCCCAGGGGAACAGGATCACAGAGAAGCCAGAGGAGCAGCCTGGCAAGCCCAGGGGAACAGGCTCACGGAGAAGCCAGAGGAGCAGCCTGGCAAGCCCAGGGGAACAGGCTCACGGAGAAGCCAGAGGAGCAGCAGGCAGTGCCACCATCCCCTCTGCACCACCAGCCCTCCCCAGCTCCAGAGAGCCTTCAGGTGGCTCATTTATGCAGCTAATGAGTGACAGGCGCTGCCAGCAAAGGCAGCAGCACCTGAGGCCTCTTCCCAGCTCTCACCCTGTTTGCCTGTCATTTAGCAGAGAGGAGAGGGGCAGGGCAGGGGTGGCCGGCTGGGGGTGCATGGGGGGACCCTCCTCACTGCTTCATCCCCCAGCAGGACCCAGGCCAGCCTCTCTGGGGTGCTTAAAGTGATGCCATCCAGGACCCCACTGCAGAAGCAAGAGCTGCGGGTGCTCCTTGCTCCCATGGGGTTGATGGTAGCGTGAGCTCCTCCAGGAGTCCTGCCCTGTCCCCATCCTGGGGACACGTGGCAGCTGTCCCTCAGGCTTCAACAGCTGCAGGATCGGGGTCTCCCATTGGCTCGACGTCAGCTTTTTTCTCAAAAGATGCAACACGGGGTTGTGAGCCAGGTTTTGCAGACCCCAAGCTGCCTGTGACGCTCTGGTGGCAGCTGCTTGTTATCCCTGCTCCGAGGCCGTGCCTGGCTCCCGGTGCTGCCAGCCGCCTCCTCGCATGCTGGGGCCGATGCCAAACCCGCTGCAGCTGCAGGGAGGCTTTCCGTCGCCCTCTCCGCTCACAGGAGCACGGTGCGGCCGCCCACGTCCCCACTGCCCTGCCGGCTGCTGCACGTTCCCGGGAGGACTGGGCTCACGGCTTTCCCGCAGCAGCTGGCCGAGCGGAGCTCTGCTGCCGGTTTATCGGTGCTGTTGGGAACAGGCTCCTGGTTTAGCAGCAACGGCACAGGAAGTCCTACAAGGCAGATTTTGCAGCAATAGTGGTCTGCGATCCCATATGGAGCAGCATCACTTTATTAGGTCCTGAGGGCTGTAAGGGACTGGCCACTGGGACCCCACCGGTGAGGACTCCTCCTTGGCACAAGGGAAAGGAGAAATGATGGGCTACAAGCTGCACCTGGGCAGCAAATAACACCAAGGAAGACGGACATTATTCCAGGCAGCTGAGAAACAGTGACAAACAAGCTGTCTCCAGCAGAGAGGCCCTGGGGGACTGCGACGCCGGAAGCAGGGGAGCATCCGAGGAAACCTCCTCGGAGGAACTCTTCCTGCACCAAACTGAGTGCTGAAACACTTCTTTTTGCCTCCCAATCTGCCCCACAGAGAAATAAACCCTTCCAACAATTCAGACCTCTTCCACCAGACCAGTCTGGTACTGCAAAGTAACCCTAACACTCCCTCATTTCCCCCCACCGCAACATCAGGGTTTTGCCGTTTCCTAAAAGAAATATTTCAGGGTCTTCATTGACAGCCATACTTCTTTTCCAAAGGGACACCAACCGGTCTCATTATATTTTGCAAGCTAGAAAAAGCCTCGGTAATCACTAATATTTTTGGTTGATCGTTTGGGGGTCACTCCCATTTTATCATGAGTTGACCTGAAATCATTTAACTTCTGTTGGGTTTGCTAGAAATGCATGAAAGCAACTGTCCACACCAGCATTGCCAAGTCACTTCCCATCTCTGGAGCTTGTCCCCTTCCCTTTCCTCCTATGCACATCTGGGTTATTTCAGCAGCAGGGTAGACTACCCGTCCCTTGGGCAGCACGAAGCCCACAGCATATTTCCTTTACCTGGACCCTCCAGCCCCAGTGTGATATAATTAATAGCAAGATCACGATGGGAGAGGGCTGCTCGGCGGGAGCTGGACTGGCAGAAGCTCCCTCAGAAGCGCAGGAGAGGCTTTTGGGGGACCGCAGGGCGCATTGCGCTGAGAGCTTTGAGCATTTCCTCCACGCCTGCCACGGCGGTGGCACAGCTGATTGATGAATAGGCTCTTGAAATGATTGATCTCTTTGACGTTATGAAACGCAGTGATTACCTGGTGCCAGCAGGTTTTAATAAGTATATCTCATGCAGGCATAGGACATTTGTGTCATTATCGTTATTAACTACATTGTTAGCAACTGATCTACGCAAAGATTTGGGCTGGCCTGCTCGAAGTGAGTAAGCTGACAGCTGTGTTAGTGTGTCAGCAGGCTGGGGATGGACCCCGGGACGGGAAACGGGATTTTTAACAACGCTGTTTTCTGGGATTGTCCAAATCTATTTGTTCCAAACCATAAGGGGAAGAGCAAAGCCTGGCAGGGTGGGGAGGCTTAGGCTGCCGGAGGGGTTAGACAGGGGAAAAAGCCGGTTGCAGTGGGAGAGGGCGACCACAGAAGGGCCAAAAAGTAGCTGATCCCAGCTGGATTTGTTTGATGCTGGTAGTTTTCTTCCTAAGGGCAGAGACTATATGCAAAGCGCATTTGTGGACATGAGTATCCTTGGGGCCTCAGTATTCACCCTCTTTTCACGGGTTTTTTCCCTGCTTGCAGATTTTCCCTTAGGGGCGCAAGTTGGTCTCCTGATAGGATCTCACCAGGAAAGATGCTGAACAGCTTTGCTGGGGGCTGATTTTCCCAGCCCACAGTAGGAAACTCGGGCAGCTTTGCATTTCGGGAGCAGAGGATTCCGCTGCAGGGAAGCAAGCGGGTGGCGGGAGGGATCCCTAGCGCTCCAGGAAAACCAGCCAGAGCCTCCGAGGAGCTGCTAGTCACTGCCTGGCTGCCTGCAGGACAAGCCCAGGACGCCCTCCCTGCCTCTCCTCGGCCAGCATCCTTGGCCGGGGAACCCAGCAGGGAGCTTTGGCTCCCTGGAGCCGCTCCGGCAAGTGTCAGCCCTGGCTTTCACCCGCGTTGGGCACTGCCAGAAGCCAACGCTCTCTGCCCTGGGAATTTCGGTGCAGTCGAAGCTCGCACCACTCCTCCTGGACCTCCATGAGCATGCCTGCTTCCCTGTCTTCGCCCGCTAAAATCCAACACAGCTTTAAGCTTCCCACCAAAGAAAAACACCAAGCCTTTTTCTAAAATGTTTTCTCTGCAAAATATCTGCCGTTTTCCAAAACTAACTCTGCATCCACCTTCAGCCTGGAAGTTTAACCCAAATAAACTAAATGAGAGCAGGGCTGTAAGGGACCCCAGCACCAGGTCCCCAAAGCCATTTTGATGCATTTTGGCCATTCGAGCCCAAACGCAGTGCCTGGGAAATCAGAAGGAGAACAAACACGTAGCCTTTAAAAGCCCAAGAGCTGCTCATAGCCCCTGGTCGCAGGGCAAGCGGAGCAGCTGCGTACGAAGCGCCGGCGTGAAGGCAGCCGGGGGCGCGAGAGCAAGAGCAGTCCCGCGCTGCAGAGCGCCTTTCCCAAGCAGGCCGAGGAGCACAGCCTGCCTCTCCTCCTTTGAAGGCGGCAGTCAGCCGAGACCCAATCAAAACCTTTTCGAAGAGGAAAAAAACCCTGCGAACAACATTGTAGCTGGTGCTCAAGTCAGGGGATAATTTAGGGAATGATTTATTAAGTAGAAAACAAGTAAAAGAGAGCTTGAGCTTAGGGGGAAAGACTGACAGAAGAGGAGGGTTTTAGCAATGAGGCAAGAATAGCCTAAAAATATGGCAAATGAGAAAACAGTGTCAGTGCCCATCACCAAAAGGACAAGTTAAAATCCTGGCTAGGGTAATTCAGCAGAGATCCCGGAAGCCAATGGTGCTGCAGTAATTTACAGTAACTACTGGTTTGGTTTAATTTAAATAGCTCCGCTTTATGAATACCAGGAGCATGTGTGTGCGCGTGTGTCCTTTTGAGAAAGAGGAGAGGCAAGTTGGGAAGGTTTTATTTATACTGCAGCTTAGAAGCTGCTTAAACTGATTTGGAAGCAGGTGAATAATTAATTGCATCTTTAAGGAATCGAGCTGTTAATAATACTCCCCACAGTGGCAGTTTATAAATGTTCCTGTCAGGGTGGAACACGGAGCATCGGCGAGGGAAGGGGGCGAGGGAAGGCAGGCGGGAAAAGCCTGGAGGAAAAGCATCCCCCCTCTCCCGGCTGCAAAATGAATTAAAGTTGCAATACTTTCTGCCATCCAGCTGTTCCTGACACCTGGATGTCAAATCAATATTATAATGACAGCACCACAGAAAAAAAAAAATTCCTATTACTACACGGAAAATATTTATATTACCTCCCACTCTCCAAGGTACAGTCTGTTAATTGAGCACAAAGGGTAGGATTTGCCTGGAGCCTGCAGAACCCATTAGAGAAGCAACTGATAACGTTACGATTAAATCGAGTAAATCCGGCGCTGCGAGGAGCTGGTGCCCTGCGCGGGAGCCGCGAGGGGAGCCGACAAGGCGTTGCGGGCACGTTGAGCCCTGCAGCGCCTCGGCTGCGGGGCCATGGTGGCCGCGGGAGCCGCCATCCCCGGGCCACATCCTGAGCGGTGCGGAGCTGCCATGCACCAGCTCAGCGTTTGGCCTCTCCCGCCCCAGAGCGAGCGAAGACGAAGTGAATCGGGCCCCGAGTGCCGGATTCACGGCTGGATCAGCGGCAGGACACTGAAATACCGCATTGATGAGCTTTTAACCCACTCGGCTTTTGTGAGGATCTCATCATCCAGGTTTGCACGCAGAGCTTTAATTCTGCGCATTACAGGGGTTTAAGGTCCCAGAGATGCTGAACAAAACCGGAGCTCGTTCTCCTCCACGCTGAGCCCAAGGAGCAAATTCAAAACGCAGAGGAGCGAAGTTCGTCTGGTTCCTCAGCAAGCGACCCAGTGCCTTCATACTGCTTTCACCACTTCTAATGCTGCTGCTCCCCTCAGATCATTTCGATGTCTTGGATAGTCTCCCACGGCCGTGACAGCCCAGAGCGAGCTCTGCAGGAACAGCCAGGGTTACAGGATTAAAACGAAACAAAAATCTCCAAAGCTGGGATTTTTTGAAGGAATCAAAGACCTTATGCTTCAGGAGAGAATTAAGCCTCTCATAAGAAATCAAGAGGGAACATTCCAGGGAAGAAGCTGTTTCCTGCAGGAATCTTTGACCTTTTTCTAAGAAGGGAAGCTGGCTACTGGGAACCCCCCATACCCCCAAATCCTCTGTGCAAGCGAGTCCACGGCTCCAGCAACAGGGTAGGCTGGTGCAGGGTATGTCTGAGCTCTCCAGCTGCTGGGTCCATTTCTCACACCTGTAAAACACACAGCAACATCTGGAGGGGGAATACCTTCTTCTGACCCACCAGAAGCTCCACACTTTGCAGGGGCAGGCACATCTCTGGGGTCTCCATGCCCTGAGCTGCTCCTTGCCTCCATCCCACTGCTTTCCCTGCTTCCCCTCTCCACCTCCTGCACCTGGCCAGCATTGAGCTCTCTTTGGGGTGGTTTTCTGCCTGCTTAGTCCAGCAACAGGCAGAAATGTCAGCCCTCATCTCTCCTCCAGCTTCCCCTCCAGTTCTGCTCCGTGGAGCCGCTTCCCTTCAGCCACAGTAGCCAGAAACCTTCAATCCCTTAAGCTAAGCACCGGAACTTGCATTCAGGGTAGAGGATGGCCCTCTCCCAGCCTCTCCTCCTCTCCCAGCCCACGTCAGAGGTGGAAAACCAACACCTGCATCATCCTGCCTCATTTCCTGTGATTAATCAGTTTGCCTGAGAGCAGCAGGACTCCCCTCCTCATACCCCCGCCCCAAAAGCCACGTGTGAAAGCTGACGTTAATCAGATAAATTCCTTTGCAGCAGCACCAACAATTTTTCTAAAGCACGGTCTCCCTGGAGCTACTAATAATTACTCCAGACCCAGACATTGAAGCACTACCTAAAAAAAAATGTTTTTAATTAAAAAATTATTTTTTCTGCCAGACCCACTGATGCTAACTTGGCACAGCACAGAATTAATCAGGAGGGAAATAGGAGGGATTGCTCTGTCCTGCTCAGAAATCCCTACTGGGAAAGGGACGAAGAGAAGGACGGCATTGCAGCTGAGGGACCGCTCTATGCACAGCAAAGGGGGCAAGGAGATGACAAGTGGACCTTTTCTCTTGCCTCTCCTATTTGGGGTGTTTTGCACATCTCTGGGGCTCTTCTAGGTAAGAGCCCTTGGGGGATGTAAGAGAGTTGCTCTCTCTCCATGCAACCTCTTAAGCTATGTAATAAAGCCTATAATAAGGCTATACAATAAGCTCAGTTCTGCCAGGGGCTGAGTCTTCCTCTAGTTTTCATTGCCTTCGCCTTTCAGAGCTGGAAAAAGCTGGTTTTATGGAGGGACACAAGTCTGGAGACTTGAATGGGAGAACATGTGCCAGCGCACCCTTAGCTCCCCCAGGGTCATACCCAGCCAGGCAAGGCCCCGGCATTTCCCTGTGTGCTGCCCACGGTGACTCTGCCAGCCTCTTGCACGGGGAGCAGTAACACGGAAGCATTTCTAGACATGGGATGTACAACACAGCTCAGCCTCCAGGAGCAAGGACAAGGCTGGAACTGAATATCTGTGGCAAACCCGCCTCTGTCCTCATTCAAACCCACACACTCCAAATCAGTAGGTCCAAATGCACAAGAACTTTTTCAGCCCAAAACATCCCTCGTGGACAGGAGAAACCCCAGTGCTTGGGGTGAGGAGCACAGTCCCTTCCAGAGGCTGCCAAGAGCTCTTGGATCGATCTGCTACATATTCGCAGGAACCATGTCTCTCTCCAGCTGGCCTAAGGACTGCCTCATAAAACACCAAGGAAATGCATCCCCACAAAAGCTTCCTTAAGAGGAAGTCATGACTGCAGTCTTTAGTGCTTTGCAAAATTCACTTGCAGTCGAATCTGCAAAACCAACCTTGGACACGCAAAGCAGACATCGTTCCTGCGTAAACACAGGGCCCGAGTCACCTTAACTCTCCCCAGCAGTGGCTCTCCCCAGAGCATCGTGCCAACCTACATTAGCCAACCGCAGCAGCAGTTTAATTTTATCTTTGCTCATAAAAATTGGAATGCTTCAATCTCAGTCCTACAGTGGTTGCGCGCCTTTATAGCTGGTATTACTGTCAGGCGCTCCGCACAAATAGAGCTATTTGCATTGCTAATTACACAAATTGATAGCAGTTGCTCCCTGGGGGGGCCGATCCAGCAGGGCTGCAGGGTCCCCAGGACCCCGGGGAACATTGCAGGACGGGGACGGCCCGTGCAGCTGGCCCAGCCCCGCGGCTCTTCGGCTCGGGGTTGGCAGGCCTCCAAACTGAAATCTCTCAGCTCACATCAGAGAAGCAGTGCCCCAGCAGAAGACATTTATTTTACAATGGAAAAGCCAAGCTGGGGACAAGGCATTGTGTCTTGCCTCAAAAATGCAAGCACATGAAGCCGCTTAGGAAGCCATCTTCCACGGTAGGTAATTTTGCTTCTTTACACAGCAAAGACAAGGCAGAGGCTCACGTCTCAAAAGGGGCAGAGTTAAGGTGACACCTGGTTCAGTGACTGCAAACCTAGTTGCACCTTTCCCAGTAAATCCCTTTGCACTGTGGAGATTTTTGGAAAGGGCAACAAGGGGTGGGAGAGCTAATTGAATTTTGAGCTTGCAGGACAACACCAGCACATTATCTTTCTAAAAAGTGAGGGAATAGCTCCCCAAGACACCAGCCCTCTCCACCAAGTGGCTTTCGGGGGGTGTCTCAGGCCATCCCTGAGCCTGGTGCTCACAGAGCAGGGGGCTGATCTCCAGGGCTCTGAGGTCCCAGCTACCCCATGACATCCAGCAACCCTCTCTGGGTCCCCTGCCCGTGCGCCCCCAGCCCAGCAGCGGGTACCCGTCACAGAGGAGACAGGGTGAGCAGCCACATAACACTGCTGACGGCAGTCTGGCAGCAAGGGGTGCTGAGCCAGGCCGCCCTGCAAGAGCCTGTGCCCCTGCGAGTGAGACCCTGCTGGCAGGACCCCCCCAGGCAGGACCCCTAACTGCAGGCAGGAAGGTGCAGGATGAGACCTGCAGCCCAATCCCCTCCCCTGGAGGAGCTGCACAATCCAACCAGGCTGGATTTATTATCCCTGGGCTGCGGAAGGAGGGGAGGAGAGAGGATGGAAATAAAATGCGTCGTCAGTGGAAAAAATTTCCATTATCTCAAAGGGTTTGGGATGGGGAAGAGAAAAAAGTGCAAATTCACTCAGCCCCAGTTGTAGCTTGATCAATCGCAGGGGGAGCGAGCGTGGCAGAGCTCAGAGATGCAGCTGAAACCCCTGCTCCCCCGGGCCCCATCGCTCAGCGCTATGGTAATAAAGAGGCCGGCGCTAAAAGAATGCCAAGCAGCTCCGGAGAGCGCCGTCTCCTCTCGCTGTGTTACAGCCCCGTTAGCCGCATTCCAGGGCCTCGTCCAGCTCCGCTGGGCAGTGGTGGCCCTTCAGCTCCCCACGAGACTCACGGGCTTGAGCAGAAAGCTGGACACAAGGCCACGGCACTGTCCTCCATCCCGCTCCGAGCAGCAGCACAGTCCCTGCATCCACAAACTCGAGCAGACCCGCTGGAAGAGGACTCAGCCCAGTCCGGGAGACCGGATTGGATCTTTCCAGCTTCCTCTTGCCCTAGGCACCACCAATCCTAACCAAGCTGCCGGGGCTGGGGCAGGGCAGTATTTTAATAAAATGTTAGGAATATTTCCTGTAGGATTTTTTTTTTTCACATCAACATTTTTCCAGCTAATTCTAACATCACTTGAGGTCTCCTTCATTCATTCTCCTCTCTCTGGCTGTCCCTCTCATCTGGGGGTCTCAGGCTCAGGTACCTATGCAGAATATAATGAATCTCTTCCCTTCCACTTACTGGCAACAAGGTCTGTAGAAGAAGGTAATGAACATTTTTATATAACAGGTTCTGTGAGTGTTTCACACAAGCCTTATAGAGAAACACAGCCTGACAGTGAGTCGCTAACAAAAGATGTCTTTATCGCGGGAACATAAAAGGCAGGTTACATTGAGGCAGCATGATACTTTAGTGGCATTGGTTGAATTAATTGGATGTGGGAAAATACCTAAATATATAAGCAGGAAAGAAATAGAGAGACGTTTGTGCAGGATTGCACCCAGGAAGAGCCAAACCAATGGGATTAGATAAAGACAAGGACACTGAGATCTGATTTCCTAGCTGGTACAATGCTATTAACACCACTGGAGTAACGCCAGCAGGGAAGAGAGTCCTGCGCAGGCCCAGGCGAAAAAGAGTGCTAAACTGCTGGAAGCATTGCGTGCGCATTCCCAAGTAGAGTGTCAGCCTGGATGATGTGGGGCCAGCGCATGGGGGACTTCAACCTGCCTCCTACGCCCACCCAGTGCCCACTGGGAAAGGGCAGAGCCCCGTTCCCAAACACCGTCTGCTGCAGCCTGGAATGCTGCTGGATCACAGGGAAGTCCTTTGCAACCCGGGACACCGAGCTGCTGCCCAGAGAGCCCCGGAGCAGCTTTCATTTGAAAAATCATCCTCCCCTGTGAGCCAAGACCCTGGCTGATGCATTTCCCTCTCCCTTCTTGGAAGCTCTTGGGCAATTTCTGTTCTCCAGGAGGGGTTTGGTGCTTGCAGAGTTTTCCCACCCTCCCACAGGTTGCAGCTCATGAGCAAGTCACTCACTGTAATGGCCTTGCTGGGCTGGGGAGTGTGGATTAAAATCTGCTCCCCACATGCATGTCCTGCCTTAACTCAAGCTACCAGTGAACTGTTTCTGGACACTTCCAGCCAGCTCTTTGCAACGAGCCGGTGCATCCAGGCAGGCACGGGGGCGCAAACACCGAGTGCCAGGGAGGAGCATCCCTTCCCCCTAACAGAGAGCCCCCTTTGCTTGCACTATAAAATATTGAGCCGGGGCGGAGTCCCACGGTGAAACGCCCACGGTTGCTGCAGCCAGAGGAGCAGAGACGGCGCTGACTGTCAGCAGTCTGGATGCTCTGCAGAGGGCTTTGGGGAACAAAACGCCAGTGACGTGAATGATTAGCTGGAGGAAAAACAGGACAGCAATGCTACGGTCTCTGGCTGTTTCAGTGCCACTGACTGGATAGGCTGCAACTGTGCAGTTGCCTTGAGACCTCCCATGGACACCAGCTGGTGACTCACTGATATTATCCTCCTTGGGTGAGGACTCCAGAGGCAGGACTGGAGGCCGGAGTGGACAGCACACTGGAAACAACCTGGCAGCTGGACATGGTGGCGAAGGTGACAAAGCCTCTGGGACTGTGGGTTGGCATGTTTCCAAAGCCTCTTGCTAAAGGACAGCAACAATCCTTCATCAGCATCGCATGGACACTGACATCCAGCAGCACCGTCCAGCATTTCAGCAATACCTCCCTGGAGAGCACAGGAGAGAGAGGAGACCTTCTGCCTGGGGAGACTGACCTGGAAACAGGGGGACACCCAACGGACTGAACCTCAGCAGCAGATTAGCAGGAAAAAGGAAATACCCCCGGCTCTCATGGAAAACAGGGAGAGCAGCAAGACCCTGAGCATAGCCCAAACTGAGCTGCAGGAATGCAGGAGCGGGTGCTCTGGCCCAGCCCAAAGACCTGTCTCCCCCCATGTCCTGGCTCCGACAGCTGCCACCCATAGGTGCCCAGAACAAGGGTATGGACCAGCCAACCGTGCAGCAATGCTTCCCCCAAACACCCTGCTGACCTCCAGTGATTTGCAGCCCAGGGCCTTCCTGAGCTAGAGATATCTTTGAGTTTAGTAGGCTCAGATGGACTTTCCTCCCCCAGAAACAGGCACAGAAAGGCTTCAGAGTCCACCCTGACCGGGATGTAGACATTTAGCTCCAGCACTAAAGAGTTATGCTTTCTGCTGGAGAACGTCTCTGAAGCTCTGCTCGGGGCATGGGTGCTCCAAGGAAGACATGTAATGCAGAGGAGAGCAGCACAGGAGGGACACAAGACTGCAGCAGGGCTCAGCACACAGGCACAGAGCAGCTGTAGCTGTTGGGGTGCTGCTTTCCAGGGGACACGCTCCTCTTAGAGAAACCCAGCTTGGAGGCGATTGTCCTTCGATGCAAACCGATGGCTGTCAGACGCAATATCTCAATTCCCATCAGCGTGACAAGGCCTTCTCCCCTCACAGTCACATTCGCTTGCTTGCTCCTGAATTCTTCCTCCCTCTCAGTATCCCTCCGAGCAGCTTTGACTGGTTTCATGTGCTTTTGCAGGATTCTGCTGCATGATACAAAACATTTACAACTAACTAGAAGCACTTGGCAGGCTGGGGCATGCAGGCTCATGTCTGACCGCACATGTCAGCAGGCTCGTTGAAGGGGCGAGTCCTGCCTGTGCCTATCAGGAGTAGCAGCTAATCTCAGCCCCTTGGTCTTCTTGGAGAGCCAGGAGGGAGCATGTGCTGGAGTGCGCAGGTTGCAGGGCTGATGCCTGGTTACTTCTGACTGGGGAGAGACAGAACAGGTTTCATCCCAAACTTCAAATGCATTTTGGTTTTCATTTCTTCCAGCATGCTGTTTCGCTCGTTTCCCTCCCCTGCCACCCAAAGCAGCACCACATCTCTCCAACCTGGGGGAGCTTGTCTTCCTGATCCTCGCCAGCTGCTCAGCCATACGTGACGTGTGTGCCATTCCCCGAGGGCATTGCTTGCCGCTGGAGACCACATAGCCCACTGGAGACGCAGCTGGCAGCCAGCTGCTGGGGGAGCAGGGGACAGGCAAGGGCAGCAGGACTGGGGAGGGATATTGCTTTGTTTGTTGTTGGCTCACCAAACACGTGAGCAAACAACCTGCAGATCTACTATCCTTGATATACATGGAGGTGAGATTAAAAATGATTCGTCTCAGGTGCTTCCTTCAATAAACTTCCCCCCGTCTGGGTTTGGGGACCCTCACTTACTGTGGGGTTCCCTGCCAGGAGGAACAGCCATGCTCGAGGCCCAGCTGGCACAGCTGCCCTGAGTCACATCTCAGGGAGCATGGAGCTTTGGGCTTGAGCTCTGTTTGGACCAGAGACCAGGAGTGAGATTTGGAGCTCCTGGATTCAGGATCTGGAGGATCAGGATGCGAGGCAACGGGCACAAACTGAAACACAGACACTTCCATCTGAACATGAGGAAAAACTTTTCCACTGTGAGGGTGACAGAGCACTGGAACAGGTTGCCCAGAGAGGTGGTGGAGTCTCCTTCTCTGGAGATATTCAAAACGCGCCTGGATGCAATCCTGTGCAATGTGCTCTAGGTGACCCTGCTTGAGCAGGGGGGTTGGACTAGATGATCTCCAGAGGTCCCTTCCAACCTCAGCGATTCTGTGATAGGGAACCCAACAGCTGGAGCAAGGGGCTGGGCAGGAAACACCCGTGAGGGGAGCAAGCACCTGCAGGCAGAGCAGAGGGTTTAGAAACCCAGGTTCCTTAGTTCTTGCCTTTCTTTGAGGACATTTCAGTGGTTAAAACTCTACCTTCACATGCCTCACCATGTCCTCTGTGGGCCAGATCTGATATCTTCTCACTTTTCCTTAGTGCTTTGAGGCTGCCCATCCAAATCTCCTCCTGAGAAGTTGCAGCAATGCCGCAGGTTGTGGTGGAAACAGCCCCGCACATGTCTTGGGTGCCAAACCTGATGTCTGGCATACAAGCCACAGTTTTGAATAAAAATCAGGATGCAAATGATTTAAGAGGCTGGTAACGGACTAGGAAGTCTTTCACCTGGAGATCACTGGGTTGACTTCAGCCTTGATCAGCAGTGCCTGAAAGTCATGTCCTGTCACCATCTGGACTTCACAGCCCATGTGAAATGAATTGGAG
This sequence comes from Apteryx mantelli, assembly GCF_036417845.1. Lineage (NCBI taxonomy): Eukaryota > Metazoa > Chordata > Aves > Apterygiformes > Apterygidae > Apteryx > Apteryx mantelli. The sequence continues at coordinate 23,137,698 of NC_089992.1, forward strand.
ATGTCAGCAAGTTTCTCGAGGACAGCTGTCCAGCTTGCAGACAGCCCAGTGCAGCACATGGTCGTGGCACCACCAGAGCAGCCAAGGGCATGGACACCGCAGCCCCAGGTGTCCCTGCCCCCTCCGAGAGCCACGCTCGACCACACAAAGGAGAGAAAAAAGGCAGCTTCAGGCTCTGGGGCTGCCAGTTTACAGCCTTCATCTATGCTAAATTCATCCTATGGATCAGGATTTAAATGGAGGGAGAGCAAATTTGTTTTGGTGCACTTTTCTTTAAAAATGGAAAAATAATTTTAAAAAACTTTGTCTTTTCCATGATGAGGGAGGAGTGTTTCTGCTCATCTGAAAGCCTTCAAAATCAATATAATCTGCCTGTAATAATCTCACACTTAAGGAAATTATTTCAAATCACGTCTATTTGGGGAGATGGTAATTTAGATGGACTTCCTCTGGGGATTACTCTTACTGTACATATTTGGCTCAGCCCAGCATGCAGAAAGTTCGTGGAGTACAACAGCCTGCTTCACACCACGCGGGAGCATGAACAAGATTGAAGGAAAAGTTTCCAAATTCATCCGAGCGTTTGAGCCTCCTGCTGGGCTCTGCTATCTCCGCAGAGCATTTCTGTTCCCAGCATATTGCCAGATGACGGCGCGAGAGCAGCCAGCCCCTTCGACCCCTCTTTGAATTCAAAAGAGTCGTTCCCCATGTGAATGGAAAAGCTAAATCTCTCTGTGGAACAAGTGGGGAGAAAATGGTCATTTTGCCAAAAGTCTGAAGGCAGCTTCAATACGTGTCTAAAATAGACATTTAAGCAGTATTGTCAATACCAGAAACAGGTACCAATTATGGGGGAAAAATAATCACTTGAGATTGTCTTAAATCCATAAGGGAAAGAGTTTGCATGTTTTTCTCTGTCTTACAGCATTTAAGCCTCTCTCCCACTCTTCTTGAGCATCTTTAAGCTTTTTTGCAGCACTCACCAAAGACAGAGGCTTGTGCTAAAATAAAACAAAGTCAGACAGGATTCTGCTGCATTTTCTTTCTTCCTTAGAAATAGGGAAGCTGGGCAGAAGGGACAGCTGGCTCTTCAAACAAGACAAGACTCACAACAAGCGCTCTGCACTGGATAAAAGTCCAGTCTATATTTTTTAATGACTGATGGCATCACCACTGACTCCTCTCAGCAAAACGAGATTAATTCTCGGAGCAGAGGATCTTCCGGTAATGCACTGTGTTGGGCAAGTCTTTCACAGAACAGCAACCAAGCATCATTAACATGCCTTTGGGGCAAGAGACCAGCTTTGATAGTGTTTACCTGCATTTGGCAGCGCTCTCTGCACCAACCTGCTCTTGCTGGGCTCAGCCCTCATTCACCTGGACTCACCTCAGGAAACACGGAGCGAACCCGGCATTGCACAGTGATATACCTGGCGTAAATGTTTTCCATTTGGGTTGGTCTTTTGTACAAAGGATGTTTCAAAGTGTCTTGAAACAAGTGCCAGGGACAACACAACATCATTTTAATAAACTGTGCTGGTAAAACTGGGACTGTACTAATAAAACTGAAATACCTATATCACCTTAGTTAAAGCTCTCTCAAATGTGAAATTACAGGCAACGTCAAAAGACCCAGCTCCAGCTGCTTGCCCTTTACCTGGGCCTTCTCCCAAAACAAAGACTTCCTGTTTGCTTTGCAAAGGGGCATATTTACATATGTGTAGTGTATGCAACCAAATATTTTCCCATAGAAGAGATACTCAGATTAATCTGGAATAACAACCTATTGGGAAATTCACAGGAAATGAATTGCCTCATATTTGTAATAATGAGGCTGATTCCTCTGCCGGCTCACAACTGACACTAATACAGCAGCCAGAAGCCCATATTAAATACAACCCTGTAACACTCATGGGCCCAAAATTCTGCTGACGTTCCAGTTTCACCCTTTTTTAATACCAGCAACATTTGCATTAAAATAGGATTGCTGATTCTTTGGCAATCATCTGCTCCTTCTGCATATTCCTCACCTAAAAGCAGAGGGTCAGCCTTGTCCCTGAGGCAGCTTCAACTGCTGCTGTTACTGCTTGTTGCACACTGATGGCGTGCAGGGCATGGCACAGAGGCAGCCCATGATTATAAACCTGTGCCATTGCCTCCCTCTAAATGCAGGCAGATGGGGAAATGGGAGGCTTTTAGGATTTTTAAACCAAATTGCAAGAAATTACTTGGCAGATGAGAATTTCCACAGTGCTTCACCTACAGCGTGGCAGGCAGAGACTTAAGCTGGAATTATCGGTTGGGTAAAAAGAGGCTGGATCTGACCCTGGCTGCTGTCTTTGGGCCAGGTGCAGGAAGAAGTAGAGAAGAGCAATGCAAACATTGGGCTATGTCTGCCCCATCTTCCTCCCTGGCGCTGGCACAGACCTCAGCGGCACTGAGCTGTCCACCGTGCAACCATCTCCCACAGAAGGCAGCAAAATGGGAGGATTTCAGCAAGGAGCCAATACACAGATAGCGTTATTCCCCAACAGATTGTGCTTCTTATTTTTCCCACAAGGTGCCAATAGAAAGGGAAAGAAACCAAATCCTTAGATGTCAAGTTTGGCTCCAATTTGGCTTCTCTGCTCCCCAGTCTGGACTGCACAGGCCTCTCCAGCTATCAGAAATTCCACATCTGGCCATGCCTCTCAGATCTGCAGTCCCAGCCAATTTCCAGGCCTCAGTGACTTTTTAGCAATTTTTTTTCTGGACTCTTGTGAAATTAAATGTTGCTAATTTACTTCGCAGAAAACTGCATCCTGCTGGTACTTCTCTGCCAGCTGTGACCTCATCCCCCAGTGACTGTATTCGGGAGCGAATTAATAGAACCAGTCAATTAATTAATTGTGAATAACTTGTGCAATGAACTGGACCCATCTTTCATGTTCACGAATTGTCCAGGAACTGCTCCAGACTTCTGCTCAGAGAGCACTTACTATGTTTTAATTTCAGCTGAGTGGTTTGGATGAACACTTTCCAGTGCATAGGTTATTAGCGAACAGTGAACCTTTAATTATTCCCTGTTCGCACTGAACTATTGGCTCCTCTGCCTGAACTCCAAGACAAAGGAGGAACCTTATTAGAAACAGGAGACTAGTGAGCAGCAGTTTGCAGAACAGCAACTATCTTTTGCCGCAAATTAACAGTCAAGGATCCGTGAGAGCCAGCCGACACGTGGTGCACGGCCTGCCCCTCCTGACAGCACCTTTCTGCAAAGCTCAGCTCCCAGCAGCTTTGCAAAGGGGAGCTTGCAGGTGGGGAAACTGAGGCACGGAGCAACAAAGTGGTGCATTCCCGGGGCTGCCCTGGCAGCCACCAGCAGCACAGAGCCGCTCATTAAACCCACATTCCCTCTTCCATATGCGCATATGGACACGCTTGCAGCCTGTACGCAGGGAGACACCTCTCCTCAGAGATCTAAAGGGCTTGATGAAAGGGACAGCACAAGTGCCAGCAACAGCTAGGAAAATTGCTATGCCCAGCTTGCCCGGCGCTTTCTGTATACCTGTAACTGCCTGTCAAATGGGATTATCAGGATTTCCCATGACGGACAAGAGTCACTTTTGGGGAAAGACACGATGCAGACGGCTTTGGAGACTCAGTCCTCTTCGCGGGCCCTCCGATGGCAGCCTGCTATCAGCCGAAGCCTTTGAAACCTGTTTAGCTGAGGATAACACAGAGCAATACATAGGCACGCTTGTAGACAGGAGCCAGCAGAAAGTAAATGCTCCAGCGAAGTCTCTAAACAGTGCACGTATATTTTAGGTTTATTCCTTGGGCCTACTACTGAATCTTATTTGCTGGCTTTTTTTTTTTTTAATTCTTCTCTTCCCTGGGAGAACTTAATAAATCTTTGCAATCATCAGAAAGAAATGCAGCTTCAACACTTAACGAGTGCATTTAAGTTACTTCCTGGCAATATAAACTGAGGCTGTAAAGTCAACCGCTTTCATTGCATAACGCAGGGAGAAACTGAGCCTTTGGGCAGAGAAGGAACGGCAACAGCCTCACGTCGAGCCTCCCGTTAGTGGGGACCACAGGCGGAAAAGTGGGAAAAGCCTGCAGCTGGGCGAACATGGGCCAGGACCAGGCAAAACGGGCCAGGACCATGGGGTGAGGAGGGCCAAGGCCTCCCCGGGGGGTCCCCAAGGTGCTGGGGGGAAGCTGGGTGCTGCTGGGACGAGGGGGTGATATTCCCTCTGCCACATGCTGAAATTTCATCTCTTATTGCCGTTGTCTCTGGGTGACTCTAAAGATGGGCGCCGACATGATGAGACACTGCTGTGTCAAGGCACGCACAGGGGTCAGGGGCACCGCGAGCTTCAATAAAGGCTCAGCAGAGGCAGATTAAATAACCCAGAAGATGTCAATCTCCCTCTCCTCTCTTTTTTTTTTTTTAATAATGTTTTATTGCGGGTTTAAAGAGACGCGGCCCGAGGCCTGGCGCTCCCCCTCATGGATCGCTGCCGCAGCAGGCCGCGTTACCATGGCGACGGCGGCAAAAGGCGGGAAGCGAGAGGGGCAGCAGAGGCCTCCTTGCCGGGGCGGCGGCGGCGCGGCGAGGGGCGGCCTGGCCTGGGGGGCGGCCGGGCACTTCTCCCCTGGCCATACCATGCTGCCCCAGCACATGCGCCCCCCAGCATGGCACCGGGCGCTGCCCTTGCCAGGAACGCTGCCTCATTGCCACGCCGATCGCTGAGGCTGCGCTGGGCCCCCAATTTATTTCCTTGCGCTTCCTGCTTTCTAAATCTCGCTCTGTTAGCATTACCTCATAGCAGGGCACAATTAGCAGTATATTAGCAATAAAACAAAACAAAAAAAGCAGGCAGCACTGCAGGTTAGTATTTTTAACGCTGCATCTGGCAGACGGGCTGCTGCCACGCACCCTCCCTGCAGCCCCTCGCTCAGCCCCGCTCCCACCTCGCCTGGCACGGGGCAGGGTCTGCCCCATTGCCGGGCTGGGCACCCGTCTGTCTGTCTGTCTGTCTGTCTATCCATGCATGCTGGGGCAGCACCTCATCCTCCATCTTGAGCACTCTTCTCCAGCACTGCTGCAGAGCCAGCACTAATCCTGGCCACGTTTAACCGCTTATATTGATTACCCTGTCATCTCATTTGAATAATTAAAACCAGATGGAGCCCTTTTATGTGTTTAAGGGAGCAGCACCGGGAGCATCCCTGGAGCTATGTGGGAGTGGGGGGGGGCTGGAGGGCTTTTGCTGTCAAACCCCGCGGGCGTGTGGGGCGTCCTGAGGGTCGGCACCTCCCGCCTCCGCCGGACCTGGGACACTGCGGCCGAGGGGTGGCAAGCCTCCTTGCCGAGCCCAGCAGCATCCGCCCCGCTCCCCACCCGCAGGGGACACTGATCCAGAGGAGCCGGATGTGGAAAGATTTGCTGAGAGATCAAACGCTCTTTCTGTCTCAGCGGCTGCCAGACCTGCGCCCTGCTTGTGGCTGTGCTCCAAGAGATAACGCAGGTCCCCGGCAGGAGACAGCCAGTGCAGGGAGCGTGTCCCCCACGGACCGGGAGGGCAGCTGGCCCAGGCATATTGCCCCGCAGGCTGCGCCTCCCGATCCCTGCAACTTCCCAATCGCATGCGGAGGATTTTCGTTTTTTTGGCTAGCCCCTGCAGCGCAGCCCAAAGCAAAGACTTGATTTGGTTAGAAAGCCTGGGGAGCGATGATTTGCACTACAGTAACGTTTGCAGGCTGAAAGGAGGGGTCTGCCATCTCCTTGCAATTGCACACGTAGAGGTTGTCCTCTCCTACGAGAAGCTGTATCCTGGAGCCACCCCGGGAAGGAGGGCTGGGGGTCAGCTGGGCTTTGCAACCCCCGGTTGGTGGCCACACGTGTCAGAAACCTGGCCCTGCCGCGGAGGTGCTGCAAGGAGAAGAGACGCCCGGGAGGGAAAAGGGGCCTCAGTTCAGCTCCCTTCCCGGGCAACAGAGAATTACACCAGCGTTACCCCAGCGGGGGAAGGATGAAGCCTTAAACTGAGCAAACGCACCCAGGAGGGGACCCTATTACAGTATATTGCTGACCGTCAGGGGGCAACTGACAGCATTAACATTCTTATTTATACAGAAATAATTGCTGTCTTACACTGATGGTGGTCCTTATATAAACAGCACTAAAAATGCCAGCCTGCCACAAACCTGATGAACAGCAGCAAATAAATTCATCTGGTGCCAGCAGCCGAACGGATCAGAGCCAGCGGGTGAGAGGGGCTCCGCAGCCCCAGGGGAGGCATGGCAGAGGGGGAGAGGCGAGCCCCCGCTGTACAGACCAGACCCGCTGCCCCCGTCCCCATGCAGGTTGTGTCCCTGCCCCTGCCACCACCCTGCTGCTGCGTGAGCATGGCCGTGCCACCTCCTTCCCGGCCCGCGTGTGGCATGAAACCCTTTGGCGAAGGCTCTGTTTTGGGCTGTAAGAAGTGTTCATACACTATCGGGTTCGCTAGCCATGCCTGTATTTCAGCCCAAGTAGTAATAATAATAATAATGTTCCTCTAAAAGGCAATGAGATGTAACTGAGCAGAGGGAAAGCACGGAGCGCACAGCAAGGAAAACTCTTGGACTCTGTCCGTTGTTGATCTGGGGAAACCGCTCCCAAGGGAAGCAGTACAACACGTAGCTCAGAGCCACAGAGAACCAGGGGAAACCCCTGTGAGCCCCACCTCAGAGCTGCCGTCCCTCTGCCGGGGACCAGCACCTCTGAATTTGCACCTTTCCCCCAGCGAAGGTTACCCTTTGAGTCCTGCTTTGAAGCCTTGCGCCCTGTACTCCAAGCGAGAGTAAAACTCTTAAACCATCATCGCCAGGTTAGTCTCTGCAAGGGACCTCTGACTTCTTAAAATGTATGGGCGATATCACAAAGCTCAGATTACTTGTTATTCCACTGTCTTTTCAAAGCAAGTAAAATATTCCTGGCATGGCTCTGGTTATGCACTCCTGCGGTCAAACAGGAATGAGTTATCTTTACAGAAAGAAGCATAGATTAATATGTCAAATGAAAATGAACTATTGTCAGATTCAGATGAGAATGCAATGGCCAGTGATAGGAAGAAAAGGAGAAGAAGACAGACACCTAGGCTTCTTGGGAGGGCAGGAACATTAAAAATTGAGTAATTGATCAGCATTTGTGGAGTCAGATGGAGTTTCAACATCCCATGAAAAACAGACACTTTTCCTCCATGTGTGGGTAGGGATCGGGAGGCATTGGTGGAGGGCAGCGGGGTTACGCCCTCGCAAAGCGTGGGGGGAGGGAAGGATCAAGCTCAGAGCTGCATTTGCTGTGGACAAACACTTGTGTATCTTAACCTGTGTTTACAAGGGGCCAGCAACCTTAGTAGGAGCCTCGTCTCCCCCGGCAGCCCTTAAGTGCACATGGCTGCGTTGATTATTCTGCACACATCCCCGACTCTGCTCTGATCCTTGCGCCTGCCAGCCGGGGCTCTCTGGCACGCAGAGGGCACATTAGCCTAGTCCTGACAGGGAGGGGCTGCCCCTAGGACAGGGACATTTTCATTATGGGAACACTCAGCCATCCTCACCTGCCACATGGAGATAAATCTCCTCTCTCACAGTACATTAACGTGGGCCTCGAGGGAACCATTGTCACTCCCAGCCCCGCGTCCTCTGCTGTCTGCGTCTGTCCCATATATCAGCAGGATTTCAGAGGTACTGCAGATGGCCACCACAGAACTGCACCAGGACGCGCTGAGATGCCGGTATCGCACGCTCTGTGCCCCATCCTGCCTGATTGGGTCCTAGAGGGAGAGCTAATCTTAGCATCAGTAGAAGTGGCTCCACCTATTCATACAATTTCAGCTAACGAATGCAGCTAAACCTTTGGATCCCAAGCCCAGCATCAGCATTGCAAAGACTTCTTGATGCTTGCCCATCCCCATATACACCCTGTGTTGCCCTGCGGGTTCCCATTCAGTCATCTGTGGGTCACAAGCAGCCTTCCCCTCGCCCACAGATCCTTATTGCCTATGCCTTGGCACAAGCTATCAGCTGGAAATGCTCAAGAGGAAGGATGGATCATCCAGGAGAAATTCTGAGCATATGCTGTGAACCACTGGTCTGTGAAAAAACAGCAAACCCTTATCCCAGAAAGACAGCCCCAGACAGTCATAACCCTGAAAAACAAGACACACTCCTTCCCAAGGAGCAACTGGTTGACATTAATGCCTGCTCAAGCAGTTTTGCAGGAACAAATGTTTTACCTACAACCCAGAGCCAGGAGCAAGGGTGGCCAGAGGCGATGGTCCCCATCCTCCTCTGCTAAGCCACTGTGGGATGCTTTCCCTCTGCCACCTGCTACCGCGGTCCTTCTCAGCACTTGCAGGGAAGCTCGTCAGAGCAATTAGCAGAACCTGGAAAGAGCAGTTGTCTCAAAGAGCAAAGACATGGGAAGTGGCAGGGTCTGTCACCAAGCACATGTAGACCAGCACAGGAGGGAAAGTGCTTTTAATAGCCTGTTGTTGAGGGAGACTGGTGATGTCTGAGATGCAGACAGAGCGCATGGGCTGATTCCAGTTGAGAAACTCATCCCTCCCCAGGGAGGCAGGCATTCAAGGCCGGGTATGCACCTGGAGCAGAGCAGGGCTCCAAGGCTGGGATTTGCCCCTCAAGACTTTGCCCTGCCAAGCACACAGCACCAAAATCACGCCAGCTCCTAGACAAGACCCTCCCTGGGGCAAGTCTGAGGCTGGTGCAAACCAGCAGTGCTCAGACCACCTCCTCGGCCACCACACCACACATCTGGCTCACAATAACTCCCCTAAAAATGATATTCCACGTTGCTTTGAAGCTTCTGGACCAGATGCAGAAAGTTCTGGCAGCGGGTCAATTCAGTGGATCTCCATCCCATAGAAAGAGCCAAGCCCCTCTTCTCCTGTCCTTTTCCAGCACCAGAAGTCCACTGATCCATGCTCTTTGGATCCTCCTGTTTGCCCCTCACCACTTCATCTAGACCTGCTTCACTTTCCCAGCTACAGAGCCAACCACCAGAGACAAATACCACCAAATGATCTTAAAAATATCTTTTCAAGCATAAATGTGTGCACTCCAGCAGTTATAGAAATCTCACAATTTTCAGGTGTTTATTGTCCAGAAATAGACAGTAGAGTCTAGTTTATTTTATTTATACATACTTCCAGTACCTAGAAATAGATATTTTTACAGTTTCAGTGTTTTGACTCACTTAGGTGCCTGGATTTTGATGGATCAAACCCACTAAGCAGAAGGCTGGCAGTTCTCTTTATCCCCCGCTCTCTTCTTACTAGACTCAAGGGGCCTCCTTGTCCAAATTGTTCTGCATTTTAACAGAGGACTCACTGAACTTTTTCAAGCCAGGATTGAGAGGCCTGGCCATTTGTCCAAGTCCCACCATGTCTCCAGCCATGAGCAGATGGAACCTCAAGATCTGGCAAAGTGAGGGTCAACTGATGTGAAAAAGCAGCAGTAACGGGGGTCAGAGGAGGCAAGGGGGGCTTGGAGCTGCGGTGAGCCTTCTTCACCTGCAGCGTGTCAATCTGTTTCTCACTAAGTGGGTGGCAGGACCCATTTCACACCATTTCTCGTGGCCTGTTTTAAAAGGGTGTCCCTAGAAGCAAAAAGTTATCACTCCACTGTCCCACGCAACCAGTCTTCGAGGCATCCTGGCACCTATGGGGTCCAGCAGGGGCTGAGCATCATAAGGCATTAACACCCCAAAGCTCATGGAAAGTCAGATCTTCTGGCTCACCATGAGCTTAGACTGGCCAGAGGACTCTCACTTGGCATGACACAACCTTGGTAACACACTAGTGCTCAGACAGAAACCCCTGCCCCTGGTCTGCATCACGAGAATGTGTCATAGGCCACCTGCTTGTCCCAGAGACCACAGCTCCTTCAACAGTGTGAGATTTACCAGGAGCTGATGAGCAAATGAAGTAGCTGTAAGATTCCTCAGACATCCCATGGACCTGCCTGGGCCCTTACATTTGGTAGAAAAATTGTAACAGCAAGCAGCCTTTTCCCAGAGCATCCCAGAGCATCCCAGAGCGTCAGAGGGTGCAGAACAAGGCCATTTTCAGCCTCGTGGCTAGTTCACAAGCTCTGCTAGGGGATGATGTTATCTCTGTTTTACAGATGGGGAGCCACGAGGTGCAGCTCAGTGTCCTTAGACCCTACCATGGGCACTGGCCACTTTTGGTAAAAAAAAGCTTTGAACAACCCCAGCGTCCCAAGTCTCAGCTGCAAAACCCATCCCTCCACAGCGTCCCCCATCCTTGGGGGCAGGCTGGCCTGGGGGACCAGCACAGAGGCTGGGCAGCTCCTCGGGGAGGTGGAAGAGTCAGGCTGCCTGCCACCCTGAAAAGATCCCTCCCCACTGCCTGTCAGCACTCTGCCTCTGTCAGAAATGATAACAATTAATTAGATTTGTTCGCCTTTCCTCTGGCTTTCTACCTGCCTTGGGGATTTCTCAGCTGCCTCCACCACAGGGTCTATCTGGTTTAAGGGGGGTTACATATATGCTTCATTACATGTGTCTCACTCCTGGGACAGCGCCGAAGAGCAGCGCCCCTTTGGCTTGCAGCACCCAGAGAAAAGGGGAGGAAGAGTGTGTTTTGCAGAGTGCTCGGCACCCCCAGGAGCACATCCGGAGCTGGGAGCTCAGCCTGATGTGGGCTCTCTCAGTGCCTCTTGGAGGGAGCCCTGAGGCCCAGTATGAGGATTTAAGAGGCCCCCAAGCTTGGAAAGGAGAAAGTGGGTTTCAGCCAGGGAATGGCTCTTAAACAGGAGAAAGTTGTTTCTCTGAGAGGGGCTGAAGTGCTCTTCTGACTAGTCGAAGGTGTCTGGAGCCGTTTTCCTTTGGCAGATGTTAAGGGGTGGGAGTGCCCCATGCCCTCAGCTTTGGCAGTGAAGCAAAGCCTTAGGTTTTTTTTTTTTCAAAGCCTCGGCTACCGCAGCCCTTGCCGAGCTGCCAGTGGGAGGCACAGGAGATGTCCTGCCTCCGCCAGTCTGCTGGCACCTAGCAAATGCTGTCCGGGGGCCCAGCTGGGGGGCTCAGCCGGAGGGCTCAGTGGGCTCTCCACCACCACCGCCTGTGGCCGCAGCCACCCACTGCCCCACAAATCACCGCATGTCTGTGCTCCCACTGCCTCAGCCATGTTTATGATCAGGCAGGAGATTATAGAGCAGAATAAGGGACAGCTCCCTCCAAAAATCAATAAGTAATTTTGCTCCCGGGGCCAGGTGGGGCTGTGCCATGCCACGCTGCAGTGAGCTGCTGCAGAGCGGAGTGACGAAGAGAAGCGAGCCAAGAATCCCGGGCCACCTCGCGCGTCAGCCTGCACCGGTGCATGGAGAGACGCCTGGCCGGCTGCCACGCTCGGTGGAAAGGACCAGGGCCACCTCGGGACTGTGGGCCAAGGCAGGTCTAATAGGGCTGTACTGTGGTGGCATCAAGGTGTCCCAGCCAGACAAGGACCCACGAGGTGCCAGGAGCTGAACAAATTTGGAGAAAGCATGGAGCATCCTCCGTGGCAGCTCTCCTGCTCTTCCCTGTGCTACACCTCCCGGCACTGCAGAGGAGCGTCCCTGGGCTGGTGGATCCGCATGAAGCCTCCTGCTCTCCTCCTGCTAGGAGGAAGCTCTGCTCACGTACCACCTGTAGGCTTTTGGAGCTGAGGGCCAGTATGTTGAGCAATCCATTGATGCACAGCAGGGACCTGGCCTGCTGGAGCCCTTGCAGAGGCGAGCTATAGCCGAAATGCCAGCAGAGGTCCCAGCTCAGGGGCTGGGCGTGAAGGCAGAGGTGCATGTCCCTGCCCCACCACACAGCACACACTACAGGCAGCACTTCACTGCTACATCAAGCCAGGAATAATTTCTCCATTACTGATAACACCTCCTTGGTGCAAAGGAAGCTCCGGGGGTTTGCCAGCATGGGAGAGAAGAGGGGGGTTGGCAGGGATGTGAAGCAAGAGCTGGTCGCAGCAAGAGGAAAGCGGCCTGGGACTGCCCTGCTCCATAGGACAGCCCCACGGGAAGCGGGGTCCTCCCCCAGGGAGGGTACCTTGGCAAGCAGGATTTTCTGTCTGCAGCTCTGCTGGGCCGGGATCATCTCCCTGACAGGATGGATCATTTCACCCTTTCTGTCCTGCTCTCACTGTGTGCCACGAGGAGGGCCAAGTCTTGTCCTTACAGAGACCAGGGCCATTCCGCTGATCTCCTCTCCCACTTCCCGCAACAGCCCTGCACATCCCACATGAGAACTTTTGCCATTGGAGACCTGGTGCCCCAGCAAGGAGAGTCCAAGACCCTCCTGCGCGGCGCCCACCGCCCGATGCCCTCTGCCCTGTCCTTCCCCCGCACAGGGTACCAGGTCCATAAAAGCTTTTGGCAGAGGGACCCACCGTGAATCACTCCGAATTTACAGCCAAGCTCTGGGAAAGGGAATTACATAACTCTCAGGAGACAAGCTGGCGGGGAGCGAACATCTATCAAGTGCAAATTCTGGATTATTTACTGAGGCTGGATCTTGCCAAGAGAAACACCCCCTGTCCTGGACAGTCTGCAAGCAGATTCTGCCGTGGGGACGTATTCAGCGAGTGAAAAATCTCTGCCTGGCTTGTGAGAACAGCCCGGGATGTTTGTTTTCACCAAAGAGCCCTCTGCCTGCAGGACAAGCCCCAGCATCCCCGTGCAGGATGAGGTCTCCTCCCTCCAGCTACCCCAGCATCAGCCAGGCCCTGGATCCTGGGAACAGGGGAGTCACACAGTGGCATTGACTGACTCTTTTATGACTACCATTTAATTATTCGCCCTTTTAAAATGTTTTGCATCATAAACCTGGGATGGAGGCTAGGAAGCGAGAGGCATAGGCAATTATTCTGCTGCTGGTTCTCATCTTGTGGGCAGAGGGCAATGCATTTGTCTGCATCCTTTGCTGGGCACAGGGCTGGCAGCAAGAGTCCGGCAGTGCCTGGTCAAAGCTGGGACACAGCCTCAGCAGGACCTTGCAGCCGCTTCAGGGCCCACGTCGTGCAGTGCGAAATTTCACAGCCCCGTGCAAGCTGGGGTTAATTTGTTTTGCTTTGAAACATGCTATGTTATGGAAAGGAACTAACGTTTTCTCAGAATATTGCCACTCTGCAAGCAGATATCACACAGCAGCCAGCTCGGGCATTTTTCTTGCCTTCATTCAGTAAGAAAGCCAGGCACAGGGAACGGGGCTCTACCAGCCTTGCTGCCTGCACTGTGCCCGGCAAGGCCAGGCTGAGACGGGCTCGCCCCCAGCCTGTCATGGCTGGAGACCCCGGGGGCACCGGGTCTCGTCTGCCAGCCCACTACAGACCTGTAGGAAGAGACAGGATCTGTTCAGAGAATTTTCTAACCTAAAGAAATGAGGTGGAAAATTGGGAAAAGCAACAGGCACAGAGGGATAAAGGGGGGGGTAGGCAAGACCCTGCAGTATGTCCAGGACAGAGACCTAGGAAATGTCCCTGGCTGTTAACACCTGCAAGGCCCCTTCTCCTCTCCAGAGGAGAGGACCAGAGCTGTGGAGCAAGGCAGAGCTCCCATGTGGGGAAAGAAAGGGGTTCCTGCCTGAAAAAGCAGGCACGAGCAAGCTTGTGTCCACCCTGGCCCTAGGCAAGCAGCAGCCTTCCTTCCACAGCCACAAGGAAGATGAAGGGGAAAAGCTCACTCACACAGCAGGAGTCAGAGTGACATGTCCCCACTTTGTGCTGATTTAAACCCTGCTCAGGAAGATTTAAAGAGGTGAAGCGTGAACCTCACACATACATCATAGCCATCAAGATCCACGGGATTACCTCGCTATCCACTGCAAAAGCAGGCACCTTCCTAGGCTGCGCTTTGGCTACATCAGGTTGAGGCTGCCCACTCACTACATGGAGAGCTAGACCTCCGGAGGCAGCACCATTCCCCGAGATGGTCCCTCCCCCCTCACTGCACACCCGGGAAGACCCAGGAGCCCAGGCAGCTGCCTCACCCCTGGGTGAGCAAAGAAGGGTCCCAGGCACCTTCATGAGCTTGAGAGATGGACTTAAAGCTCTCAGTGTTGGGGATATACCAATTTGAGGATATGGTCTATCGCTGACTGTCTGGGCACGTCAAAGCGACAGAAGGGGCAGGAGATGATCAGATCCCACGGAAACTCTGCAAATCTCAGCTAAGATGGCAGCAGGAGTCCTTGCAAAATGCAGGAGTGATCTTTCCAAGACAGAGGCTCTATTTTGCCCTCTTGAAGTCCTGACTGTACCAGGCCATTGGCTGACCCTTCAGAGACACTTTGTTGGGTTAGTTCTGCCAGGTACTTTAAAGAGCAGAGTGAGAGCTTTCATGCTCCTGTGTGACAGATCAAGAGATAAACCAAACCTTATTTAAAGAAATAAAACACTAATTTATTGTTTCATTTAAGTATCTATCTAAAGTTAATCACATTCCTTGGTCTGCACAGACTTAAGCCTGCATGGAAGTGTCTCATCAGATAGGGAGGGATTTAAGCTTTAAAATTAAGACAGGACTTGCAAGTTTTGCTGAAGTCCTGCATGTTGTGCCTTCTTGCAGGACATCCCCAGAATTTGACCACTATGAGACCTGTGACTTGTCCTTAGGTTTGGCAAATGCCTGGAGCTCGTGATGTGCCGCATTAGCTCACTAATTCTGATCTGTTTTTAAACGGTACTTGATCACACAGAGGAAAGGTGAAAGTTCAACCCCAATTGCAAAACTCTTGTGCTGGCAGATGTCCAGCACCCCCCAAGCCTGACCCAGTAGCACTCTGCCCAATTGCACCCTGGCGTACAAGTTAGCTGCCCCGCAAAGTCTGCCTTCACCCACGCTGGAGAGCATGCAGCCAGGTCTGTGGCTGAACATGGAGCCTGAAACACATCCAGTGGAAACCTCCAGTTCTCCAGCTTCTACAGATTGACTATGAACCAAGAAGTTTGCTAGGAAGGGAATGAATAAACACCATGAAAAGTAAAACCCTCATATTTATGAGAAAGAGTCAATGTGTTGATGCAACTTCCCTAGGAAGAGGTTCACACATCCCTTCTGCTTCTCCAGTGAGAGTGAGAAGAAGGCTTGAACACCTCGCGATGTGTTAACCACCTGACTTGGGCAGACTGAGGAGACTGAGTTCTCTTAGCTGCAAAAACAAAATGGGGAAGCATCTCTGCGCATGTACTGTCTTGTTGCACTGGTTTTTGGCACCACTGCTGGCACTCCCTCAGCATAGGACACCAGTGAAACGGATGTTTTGTCCACTCTTTTGTGGCTGCTCTTGAGTTCCTGCTAGAGCTGTCACAAAGACCAAATTCACAGCAAAATATTATCAAATCTGGCAGCTTCAAAACAGAATTGAAGTGCTCTGTGTCATATGGGAAAGCCACACAACTACAGGCTTCACCTGTTTATAAAACTCACTTTTGGTTTTATAACAGATGTCAGTAAAGATGAACAAAGACCCCCCTGAAACAAGAGCAGCCTCAGCCCGCTGAGTCTCTTCCATGTCACTAATGACAGCAGAGGAAGTCGACGGCGGAGCCCACCACGCACTGCTGACAGGGTGCCAGACCGGTTAATAAGCCTGGTGAGAGCAGAATTGACTTGCATCCAAGACCTAGAAAGTAGATGGTGCTTCCACTGAAAGCGAACTAGTACCAAAATTGCTGCACTGGGAATAGAATGAGAATGGTGCAAACTCATGACTGTGAAACTAAACTAACCCTACCGGCATGGTGTTGTCCCTTCATCTGATGCCCCGAGCCAGAGACAGGAATCTGTCCTACACAGACCACGATGTGCAGTTAGCCTGGTGAAGTCTCTGAGCAACTGCAATTAGCTGCTACGATTCTGCTTTCCAAGTACTTCCTCATCCCTCGCCGAGAAGGAAACAGATTTCATCTACCAAAAGGCTGGGTTTTTAGGAGGGTTTTGGATCTGCTCCCAACCTGGAGACGTTATATTGGTTCTTTCTTTGCTGCTTTCCTTAAATTGGCACTAAAAATTCAAGGAGACTAAAAGTCTGTGATTTGTACTTTGCACATGGGAAGCAGAACAATCTTTTGTTCATTTACTGTGACAACTGCAGTTCAGATTTAATTATTTACGATAATGTTCCAAAGCACATTAGGGAATGTTCTGTTAGTTCGTAAAAAATGATGACGCCTGAGTGCTGAGTGGCATCTAGCTACGGTCTCTGCTATTGCATGGGCAGAGGTGGCCTGGCATCTGTGACTCCAGGAGCAGAGCAGAGTGCACAGCAATAGATTAATTATCCCCCTCCTGCCTGGTGGCTAAAGTCCTCCTATCCTACTGCTATTTGAAGGATGTGACCCAAGCCCTGTGATTTCAAGCTTTCATCCAGGGATGTTCCCCAAAAGCTCAAGGGCTCCCTCAGCTTCTGGTCTCCCTACAACTGTTCTACTACCCCATGGGTCCCAGACTGGTCTCTTGGCAAGCAGATAAAATAAAACAAGGAAAAATGGTATTGTAAGATGTGTAGGCAAGGAGAACAGAGGTAGCACACAGGGATAGCTCTCCTCATGCCAGGCAGCGTGCAGGGCTTGGATGTGCCCCTGGCCCTGATGCTGAGCGTGACAAGCCGCGCTGATGGACAACCTTGGCTGAGGTCTGCTGGCCAGAGGCAGCGAGCAAAGAGGGAAAGGTCTGTGCTGACTCCTGAGAGCACAGGGGCTTGCCAGGCTCTCCGGCTCACTGCCGGGACCACCGCTGGTCCGGCCAGATCGGCTCTGCTCGAGCAGGGATGTGTTCCCGGGGAGGGCTGAGCAGACCCTGTGCCAGCCCCTTGGAGGGAAGCCTGTGGGCATGGAGGGTGTTGGCAGGGTGTCCCCACCAGCACCCTGGACTTCTGCAGTCTCCTGGCTGCCCAGCGCGCACAGCTAAGGCTCTTCCCGCAGCCTACCGCAATGATTCGTACCAAAAGCATCAGCCCCAGCTTAATGTTCCCGTGGCCGGTTAATCTGAACGAGACTTGTTGTGTTTTCCTCTCCTTCACAGCTTTATGGGTTTCATTTGTCAGCAGTAAAGGGAAAATTTCATTCCCCAGTTTTAATTTTTCTTAGCTTGTTCACAAGCGCCCTGCGAGCCGGAGCAGACAGCCGTGGTGGAACGGATGGGCTGTCGGAGCAGGGCTGCCCTGGGCCAGGGGCTGGCAGGGAGCTGCTGGAGCGGCCCAGCTCTGAGTGTCACGATTGACGTGGCTAGTATTTATCCGAGTACCTGCACATCCTTAATGCTCTGGCATGAATCTTTGCAACCGATAAAGTCCTGAGAAAGTAATGGGAAAGGCAAGTTGTCTCTATGTATTTATTTTTATTGAGACACTCCACGAGATTGCTGCAAGAAAAGGAAACGGGAGGCAGAGATAACTGAAAGAGGCAGAAGAGGCTCTTCCAGCAGAGCGGGGGATGAAGGAGGCAGCAGGGGCAGGGCTGCGGGGCCGGGGGAGTCTGCAGAGTCACAGCCTGCCAGCACACGGGGACGTCGCGGTGCGTCCTGCTGACGCCAGATGCGGTTGTCAAGGAAAGAGTCTATCCCTTGCTCTGCGTAGCTATTTTCATCTAGAAAAAAACACCCGAAGGGCTCTAAAACCCCTTTGCTGGGAGCTTTTACAGAGACCTTAACGCCTCACTGCAGAAAGAGGCGGAGAGGAGGAGATGCGCGCTCTGAAAAGCACAAATCCCTCTTGCACCCCAGAATAAAGAGACACTTTAAAGCGCCGCCGGGTGCTCGCTTCCCCCGCGGGAGCAGAGCACAGCGTGGAGGCAGTGCCTGCCAGTCACGGCCCCAGCCCGCGCCGGGCCCACGCCGCGGCACACGCGCACGGCCCCCTCGCGCCGAGCTCGCTTAGCGTTGCGCGGGGCCTGGACCCCACTGCTGCTCCGGCATAGCAGCGCCTCGCTCCATCTCCGGCTGCTGGCTCCTGCAGCAGCTCAGCCTTCATTTCCAGAAGCCAGAATGGCTTTTTGCAAGGCAAACCTCGTTTTGCTCGCCGATGCCCGCTGTGGACAAGCCCAGTGCAAACGCACGCCTGGGGCACGCAGGCGGCAGAGAGCAAATACAAATGGCCTCAGCAAACAGCTGGTGAACTGCTCGGAGGACGAGCGCCGCAACGCTCACACGCGGGAACGCAGCGGAGGACACAATTCGCTCACTGATTTATGGGCACTGAACAATTTGCATAGAAAATACAAATCTAAATATAATACTCGGCTTCTTCCATGACAGGGTAGGCAAATCATCGTCTAACTGCTCTAGGTTTTCCCTCTCCATTTCCTTCCTAGTACAGAGCAGCCCGCCCTCCCCTCAGGGCTGCAGTATTTAAGTACCCTCCTCGTACATTAAATGGTGAAGCCAACATCTGCCACACATGGTTCATTTTTTCCCTTTTTTGTGGTCACTCCAGCATTCCCAGAGCTCTTCCCCTGCAAGACGAGGGGTTTTTCCTTGCGTCTGTGCCGCCCTGGGCCTGGGACACAGCGGGGAGGGCAGCAGGTTGGAGCGGGCGCGTGGGATTGTCCCACCGGCTCCACGCCACCCTCCCCAGCAGAGACCCATCTCATGTCCCCAAAGGGATCTGGCGAGCCCAGGTCTCCCTCTGGAGCCGCAGGCTGCCTTTGGATGCACAGCTATGAGTCATTTCACGTTTTGCTCCTTGTCCGTTCGCACCGTGTCAATACACACATTCCCCTATCTTGGTATTTCTTCCGGCGCTTACTGAACCAGCCGGCTCTCAGCGATACTTTTTACCATGTCCTTCACTATTAGTCACAGGGATTAGGAAAGACAGTTGGTATTTCATCATTAAATATATCACATCCAATAAATTGATCATTATTCTCTGCTGATGAGCAGTTCAGTTTCCATCAGTTCAGAGTAATTATGGTTTTTCCATCTTCAAGGAGTAGCATACTTTCTCCTAAGATCTGTTATAATCAAAGGATTAGAGCTCTGGAAATGTCCTTTGCATATGCAGAAAGATTTTTTTTTGTTCAGGTGCTCTCCCTCCCTTTCTGAAAAAGCATGCTTTGAAACCCCTGCTTCTTAGCTGCGTAATACTGCTTGTACCTGACCTGTTTTAATTGTTGTCTTGTCTGAATCTGCCACTAGCTCATTTACTTGTAGCATTGAGAGCTCTCAATAGATTTGGCCCTAGGTCAGCTCAAATATTTTTATTACAATTGCCGAGTCCACCAATGTCCTGCAATTTTGACCTGGTCCTTCGCTGCGAGACACCTTTCCATTCAGGGCCTTTCAGCCCACGAGCCCTTCTGTAGTGCTGGATTTCTGGTGTCCAGCTGCTTTTGAATGGGAGAAAGGACTTATACCGTGGGCAGAGCCTGTCCTTTTTCATAGGCCCTGATCAAAGCAAAGATGTCAATGGCAAGATTTGCATCACATCCTCAAATTCCCAGGCCACAGAGAAAATCTGAGGCAGCTGTTTTCTTTTGGGGCGTTTCCAGCGTTCCTGACTTGACAAGTTACTTTCTAGAAAGAGCTGACCCTGCTGCCCATTTAAAACCATAATGGGCCAGCAACACACAAAATTATGAGAATTCCGATGAATATTCATTTAAAAACTTGCTCAAATATTCCCAAGGTAAATTTGACCCTATATCAGCGTTCGTTCTGCACGCTAAGCACATTGTTACTGCGGAGATAAAACTGCAACTAGATAAAAAATCAGTTTGTGGTTCTCTCTTCACCAGAATAGGAGGATTTAAATGCCCAAGCATGAAATAGCTCCAAACCAGGGAGTCAAGGGGCTGTATTCTGCTATGCAGCATTTCTTCCATCCCTCCAGGGATGGGAAAGAGCCTGGTAAAACTGCCACTCCTGCTAATGAGTGGAGCAGGACCCTCCTGCTGGGGGGATTGCACCTGGCTGATAGATAGCCTCATGTTCTCATTCCCATGGGAGTCATGTGCGTCCTTCAAGCTGTCCTTTCCGTAAGGATATTTATCATGAGGGACCAAACCACGCTGTTTAGCCACACGGTTTAGTGCCGTTGCGGAGCCATCACTGTCAGTTTTGCACCTGTGACACACGCTTGGGTCATCAGGAACATCCTGACCATCAGAGGGCCCTTCTGGATTACCCAGATAAAGAGGACACTATTGCATGGATGCTTTTCCCCCAGTATACAAGCCACGCCAGACTAGAGAGACTACACAGGCAACTGATGAGATCTGTATTCTATTAATTAGAAGAAATTTCTTTTCTGCCTCCTTGCAGCTCCATGCTGCTCAGCCTCGCTCTGTAAACCCTCTGAAGGTCGTAACGCCCAGCAGGAGTGCCATTTCGGAAGCAGCTTATTTTCTCCTCCCTAAGCAACGCTGCTCCGAGACACATCCCAGGCCTGGACCTCTGTTGGGAGCCTGCAGAAGGGAAGGTGCCTCCATGGCACGAGCCCACCCTGCAGGCCCCTGGGGCTGGCGCTCTCCGTGCCCACAATGCGGGTTAGACACGCCACGGGATGCGGTTCGCCGGCCTTTCCCTCATCGCCGTGGCAGGCCCTACGCAGTGGCGACAGAGGCATTTCAGATTGCCTCTGCAAACTGAAAGGAGAAATATGTCCCTCGTATCTCTTCTAACCTGCGTATGCAATTCCACACCCAGCACCAAAGGGATCTCCAGAGCTCTGGATCCTGCCTTGGCGAGGGCAAGACAGAGGCTGGGAAAGATGGGGTGGGTGGCTTTTTCATTTTGCATTTTTCCAAAGGTATAGAAATGCACGCTCTGAAAATAGCCATGTAAACACACTCTCTGGAAATTCAGTTCAATTAGTTTCGTTGAACTCTGAGGTGACCCTCGCAAAGGCTTTTGCTGAGCCTCACAAGTAATGAAGAACATGGCAACATAATTAGCCATCAGAGATTTTAGTGGTGAATTCCAGCGGGAGGCAGAGGTTCAATGAACAGACACAACTGCACTAGCTCCTCCTTTTCTTAGGCTCCAGGCGTCTCCAGCTTTCAAGTTCCCGAGGTCACAGATCCTTCCAGCAGGCCAGAGCATGTTCCACTTCAGAGCCATTTGTGCCTCTTTCATCCATTCACATTCTTCACACTGAGCCAAGTGCTTTGCATTTCTTTGCAGGCTGTAATTGGGAAGATGGCTACACTTGTGGATATATTCGTAATAGAGCTTGTCTTACTGTCCACTCGACAATACAAGATCCACACATACACGCACACACATTCATCTTTCCTATTTACCGCTCTGACATTAATGTCCTTGCGAGTGTCACTGGATTGCTTGGGAGATAATGATTTTGCATCTTTAATGGCTGCTTCAATATTTGTAACTCACTCAGTCTTTGCCTGGGTTGAATCTCTCTCTCTTACCAGGAGGTCTCTAATTGTGGCATGATCTGTCGGTTCAGCTAGCTGATCACCAATCATTTTGTCAGCCAGACCCTCAAAACAGCGCCTGGGGACCGATTTGTTTCGGTGAAATCCTGGGCAGCTCTGCACAGTCCTGGTAACTGGCCGGTGCACTTGCTGTGCTCAGAGGCAGGGGGAGGACGGGGAAGGATTGGGAAGCCTCCCCGCAGCCTGCTGAGCTTTTTGCAGCTGCTGCTGCATCCAGTTTAAGGAGCATAGGTTACAGCAGAACCAGAATGCAAAGAATTTGAGTTAGACAGTTCTGACTAGTGTTAGCAAAATGCCAACTTAAAATAAGCAGCAGAGCATTGGAAATGCCCCTGGGGACCTTTGGAAAGGCATGCAGATTCTGTGTTATATTAAGAAGCTTTTAATCTCTACCACTTCTAAATAGGCCCTGGAAATCAATCCCTTCCACGCTCTGGATCACCTGCTGCCTGGCTGCTTGACCTGTGCTAATTCACTTAAATCACAGCACCTCTTTTTCCATCAGTAAGTTTGGGACAGTAACATGCTCACTCCATGGTGCAGCTCAATTAGGGAGCATTTAGATACCACTTCAGAGATGTGCTGTGCAATTCAGAACGGTTGTCAGGCCTCTCCATCCCATCTCCAAGGAATCGGCAGCAGGGCTGAGAGATGGGTGGGAACCCCACATCTGAAGGCACTGGGATTGTCCTGGCACAAGTGAGACTAGCGCGACCGTGATGTTCGTGCTCCAAGTTCAGGTGCTGTTGCATTTCCATAAGAGCCCGTGCACCAGCATTGCCTGTTACCTGCTGCTCCAAACCCCGCTGCTGCCTGGAGCCTTTAGGTCACCCAAGGCACATGGTAGCGGTTGGACTGGCTCACCTTGCACAAGTCATGCTGCTGGCTGAATATTTGGGAGGGAGAGGGCGAGCTTCTTTCTTAAGCTGGAAGAAGCCCGTCAGATGACTTTTTGGTGGACAGACCAGTGAGAAAGTATAGGCAGGTGAGGGTCTCTTGGAGCCGTGGCTCGACTCCAAGATGTCCTCAGGTCTCCTCTCTTCCTCCGCCCAGGTGAGCACCTGGCAACACTTTCCTCCCATATTCTGCTGCTTGGGGTTGTCCAGGGTTTTGTTCCACTCTGAGCTCAGAGGGTATTTCAGCCATTTCAGTGATTCTAATCCATTTGGGAACATTGCTGAGAAACGCAATTTCAAGCCTCCCGAGATGCGACAAGACTTGCGATTCAAGGCAGAGAGGAGAGCCTACCACCCAAAGGGCGGAGCAAACAGCCGCCAAGCAGTTCTGCTCACGGCCCCTTCTCCCTGTTTCGGCGATGTTTTTAACCCCGCGCATAGAAAGCTTTGGGGTGGGGGGTCCACTTGGGCAGCATCCATGTGAGAGGAGAAGGCCTCCAACCCCACATTGCTGCACCTGGGCACAGCACAGGAGCAGAGGGGAGGCTGAAGAGGAGGATGGTGCTTCTTCAGGTCCAAGGTGCCCAGGTGGGAGAGGCTGGCAGCGAGGAGGGCAGACAGCAGGGGCCGAATGCAAGCTCCGGAGAGGGTGCTCGGGCCGTGGCAGCCAGCCCCAGCGAGGAGCTGGGGGAAAGAAGAGCCGGGGAAGCCATTTCAGCGCTGCCCGGGCTTCCTCAGCAAAGCGAGAGGCGTCGCGCTGCGTATTCAGGAGTGCCATCTGCTGGCACCTGGCCCGCTCTTGGCTCCACCGGCATCTCCCCAAAATCAGTGGGGTCTGCGCTGCTTCCCCCTCCGCGGGGTGGCCTTGGCGGTCACCGGCACTGAAACCCAGCGCAGCGTGCTCCAGGCAGGATCCTGCCCCGCCGCTCCGGCTCCCACAGCTCCACTTCAC
The DNA here is from genome assembly GCF_036417845.1 of Apteryx mantelli. Taxonomy (NCBI): domain Eukaryota; kingdom Metazoa; phylum Chordata; class Aves; order Apterygiformes; family Apterygidae; genus Apteryx; species Apteryx mantelli. The sequence goes on from NC_089992.1 coordinate 23,161,004, forward strand.
TTCACCTCTTGAGAAAAAATCACTCGTGGCTTTTCAGACTCAAGCCTGGCCTCTCCCAGCCACCTGTGCTGCGGGGCTCGGCGTGCTCCCCGGCTAAGCAGCTTGCAGGAACGCTGCTCCTCGGATGAAGCTGTCTCTCCCGCCTTGGCATGTCCTCCGCTGTGCCTCCGCACTCCCGAGATGCCCGGCCGGCTCCTTGAGGTGGGGGGCCACGCACGTCGCTTGCCTGGGCAATGACGCTCGTGCGCACCGGGTAATTTGCCGGCATTCAGGTGAGCAGCGCCGAAACGACGGGAGAAATAACGCCGACAATTAGCCTTGACATTTCCGGGGCCAAAACGAGGGGGAAGGGAGAAACACATCAGAGGCACTAAATCTCAGCACCAGGCAAATCCAATTAAGCAGACCAAATTTCACTCCTTTGAAAATCCATCATTAATTTTCCTGGAGAACACGATGCATTTGCAGATTTGCACACGGGTGCCTTCCCTGCAAGGGCCTGGGAATCTGCTTTCTCCTCTCCCGGAGGGGCCACGAGGGACTGGGGGCGCGGAGCCCGCGGCGCGAGCCGAGGGGGGGCGAGGAGGACAGCACGGGCGGTGTTGGCACGCACCGTGGTGTTTCGTCGAACGAGATAATAGCCATGCTGAGAGCCTGCAAACTTTCATTACCGCGGCAGCATCACCAGCAATGTTCGACTCCCAGCTCCGATGTTAACGGCTAAATTCCTCTGTGTTTGCTCATGGCACAGCGTACAGAGCTCCCTAGGTTTTTGGGGGGCTGAAGGATGGTCATTATCATTTCATATATGTTAGCTTTAAATCCCCAATAATCCCACGCTACTGGAGTCCATTCCAAGTGAGCAGGAAAATCCAATTTAGGATGCTTTTCTCCGTGGCTGTGTAACCAGAACCTACTCCACGAGGGCACAAAAATCCAGTTCAGCTTCTTGGCCTCTCAGCGGCCGCCCGCAGGGGACTGTCCCAGAGGGAAAACAGAAGCCCAGATTCAAAGGTGAGGAAAGCCGGTGCCTGGGAAGGCCGGTGCCTGGGAAAGACAGCCGAGTTAGCAGGCAAGAGACAGCGCGGCACCTTCCTTCCTTTTTCTTTTTGGCATGGTGGCTCTCCTAGTTTCCGCAGTTTTTCCAGCATTTTTTCAATAGGCAGCTCTTTGGGCTGGTAGCTTGTCCAGGGAAGCCACAGCAAGAGCTGTGGATCAGCAAAAAGGAGCCCTGATCTGCTACTCCGACTAATAACAGCAGTTGCACAGACAGTTACACCTCTGGCAGGAACCAGGTGCCTAATTTCCCTAGAAATCCTCCCTCCAGCCTCCAGAAGGGAGCAATGTTCTGGGAGCTGCCCCGAAATCCGGGAGCCGTGGGCAGAGGGGCACGGGCCCTGTGCCAGGGCAGGAGGTGGCAACGCGGAGCGTGTGGCCAGGGCTGCAGGGATGAACTGCATGGCAGGGGACAGAGCCGAAAGGACCCCCGCGAGGTGCCCTCTCACGCCACGGCCCAGCTCCGTCAGCCCCCGCGGCGCAGAGCCCCGGCTGTGCAAGGCTCCCTCTGCACCCGGCTCCCTCTTGCACCAGGGCAGTGACACGGGCACGAGACATCGGCACCAGGGGCATCGGCGCCCGGCGCTGCCGGCATTGCAGCCCTCCTGCGCCCGTTAAGGATCTGCAAGTGAAACGTTTCGCCAGGGCTCTGCTGTAATTTCTCAGGGCTAAGTACAGAGCAGCGTCCAGCTCTTCAGCTTTTTCCAGCAATTACCTCACTTCAGCACCAGGTTTCTGTTGCATTGCGTAAAGCAGGGCTGGCAACGGCGCGTCTGAAGCAAAATTTTGGTGGAAAAGACTCAACTTCCCATTTACGAGACAGGAGCCCATTGCAGGCACAACAATATCCCAAATCCCGACAGCCCGCTGGGGTGCGAGGCCGGGGGGAGCAGGTAGCTGTGCCCACATTTCTAATCCCTCTCCTCTCACAAGCTTGTGGCTTCAGGGAAAGGCCAAAAAAGACATAAATGCCAGAACCAGCCTAATAGAAGGGAATGGAAGATGGCCACGTCAACAAGCATGGAAAATCAGAAGGGAAAAGGAGCTCCTAATAAGCCGAGGACACTTCTGTCCCCACCCTTCACAGAGGCTGAGACGTTCTGGGGGACACCTCGCACCGCTTTGTGTTTTGGGGCTGGATTCCTCCATAAGTCTGTTCACTTCAGGCCATGAAACGAAGGCACCTTCAGGCCTTCCCTTCCCTGTGTTTTGGCGAGCTCTCCCAAAACTGCCAGAAAGGCTAGGAAAAGCCTGCTCTGCTCCCCCTCTGCAATTGGCACCCTCCCCAGGGCAGCCTCACCACGAGCCGCAGTCCTACCAGTCAGTCATGATCTGTGTTTCATCTAAGGCTTCACATGTTTGGGTTTTTTGGGTTTTTTTTTCTTCTTCTAAAGACACATTGCTTGTGAGTACAGGGCCAGTAAAAACTGTCTATCTGCAGATTTTGTCTTGCAGCTGATTGGCCTGAGCACATTTGTCATGAACTCTGGTTGCAGCTCTTCCCAAGGTGGGGTATTTAGCAGGGCCACACATGTCCCCACGACAACCCTCCACTATATAATTCACAGGCGTCTGCTACAGTTTCTCTTGCCTTGCATCTCAGGGCTACGACTGTAGCATCACCCATCCCCAAACCGCTGCCCTGAGGCTGAGGAGCACGGTCTTTTGCAAGAGGTAGAAGCCATCATCCAGTCAGGCATGTCCAAAGAGCCAGGATTTCCAGCCATCCCCTATCAGCAACTCAGCAACTCTCTCGCGCACAAATACTTTCCCAGGCTACGCTTACTCGCCCTTATGCCTACTCCCACAGAGGTTTAGTCCTGCTCGCGCTTCTCTTCTCCTCATATTTAATTTCCATTGATCCCCACTACCACATAGCATGCAGAAGTCACTCCAGAGCAGACTGCCTAGAGAAGATCCCCACTGTTTAGTGACTTATTGTGGCTTCCCCTGCACACAAGAGCAGGGGTGTCTGCTGGGTCCCAAGCCTCGTGCCAGAGGACGCAGCACCACTTACAGGTGCGGTTCCCGCGGCGGCTGCTCCCTGCGAGCCCAGAGGTGCAACGACACACGCAGCAACAGGACTGGAAAATCAGAAGCGTGGAGTTAATAAAAGCACCAGTGAAACCAGAGCTGGCATTTGCACTGTGCAAGGCACATCGAGCTTTAAACACATTAGCCGAGATGCTGAAAAGAAGCTGGCAGGGCTCCAGAGCAAGCAGACTGGAACAGTAACCAGAGCTGGGCAACTGGACAAAGGCCATATTTTACCTCTCAGAGAAAGAGGCGAAGAATAAGTAAATGGCTGCTGGAGATCTGAACCATCTCTGCAAGGCCCGGCCTCTTCTCGGAGCAGGGAGAGACTTCGATGAGACAGCAGCCTGCATCACATAGGGTAGGCCAGAGGGGACATGCCTGGCCTAATTTCACATGAGGTTTTTGGAAGGGTGACTTCCCTCCTGGAAGGCTGCGCTGGGGAGAGCGACTCTAAACTCTTAGTCCCTGAAGGCTATTGATTGCTGAAGCCCTGGGGCACAGGAAGGCTCCAATGTAGAGCCCGTATTTCATCTGAGAACCGCAACCCCCAGAGCCTTCCCACCAGCTCCCATAAATCGAGCCCTGTTAAGTGATAGGCGGCGGACGCAGAGGCTCTGAAACGAGCCGCGGGTCTGGCCAGGGAAGCCCGCAGCATCAAGAAGACACCGCGCTCACCCAGGTCCTGCAGAAAGAGAGCAACCCTCGGAAATAAGACCTTCAGCCCTCCACCGTGATTGAGCTGCCTGGCTCGCCCAGGGCAGAGCAGCCCTGTGCTCCAAGCCCTGCACCCAGCGCTTAATAAGCGAATCAAGGCAGCTTACAAGAAGATGAGCTTTTAGGTCTAAGCAGCTTCCAGTGCTGAGAGCTTTGGTTTCCCTGAGAGCAAGAAAGGCAGCAGAGAGCAAGGAGAGGAGAGCCCATACCCTCCCCAAACACCTCCAGAAGGAGCTTCCACTGAAACCGGGCTGCTTCCCCCTGTGGCTGCATTTATAGGCATGCTGACGAGCTGCAGCCTGCTCCGTGCTCTCGCTCTCTGCACCTGGCCAGAGCGGCCCTGCCGCATCGGGGCTGGGGAGCCCTGCCCCACACCGCAGGGACGAGGCACAACCTGCCCCCGTCACCCTGGTCCCCACGAGCCTCTCTGCTCGGAGGAGGGCTCATCTTTGCAAGGGGCAGCCGGGCTGGAGCTCCCTGCCCATGAGGTTTGGGCATTGCTGTGCCAGAGAGCTCTGCTCCTCTTTGGCTGGTCTCTTAAGTTCCCTCCCCGTGGACTTTTGGACCTTCCCTCACCTACGCGTGCCCGCTTTGCTAGACCAGGGTAGGAAACAGGTTTGTCCCCAGAAGGTCCATTGTCACCCCGGGCTGTGCTGCAAGGACACAGGGATCACCAAAAAAAGCTTGAAGCAGGCAGGAGGGGAAGGGAGTTAAATCAGGCTCACCGGAAGGCGCCGGGTGCATCAGGCCGTTATTCATTTTTGTCTTTAGATGTTGTACTACAGACTAGCGCTTTCTGGGCAAAAAAATCTTTTGAGCTAACTCTGCCCCATTCTGTTTGATTACAAATCACCAAAATGGGACGTTCCTGATCATTTTGGAACGTCTGCTTTCAGAATGGGGAGATTCGTCAAATCTGACCTTCCCCACAAGCACTTTCGGCTTGACAGAGGAGCTGTTTCCAGTGGGAAAAACAAGGTTACTCGGAAAATCCATCCTTGTTCTCACAGGAGACCCCGCTCTCTCCTCCTTTCAATGTCACTGCCGCCTGGTTCACCCTTTCCTCCGTCTCCCTTACTCCTTCTCGTCGTCTTTGGTCTTCCTCTGTGGTTAACCCCCCCACATGCACCGTCTCATCATATATCATTTCTACCTCCTTTCTGGCGTTGCCTCCCCTTTTTTCCAGCTTCTTTCCCCTGGCCATCTCCTCTCCATTCCCCTTCTCGTCCTTCTTCCCTCTCCTTCCTCCCCCTAGCCCGGCAGCAGTCTCTCCTCCCTCAGCTCGGCTCGGCTCCGCGCGCACGTTGCATTTACAGGGAAACAATGCTCCTTCCTCTTTCATGCCTCTGCTTTGTCTCTCTCCTTCCCTGGAGGGGAGCGCGCCGGCAATTTCCTGGAGAAGAAATAACATCTCCAACAAAAAGGGAAGGCGAGAGGTGGGAAGCAAGCGGGAGGAGAAAGGGGCTGCAGGAATAAATCTCCCTCCCTCCCTCCTCCCACGCGCCCACCACCGCCCCGGCCCCCTCGGAGGCACGCCGCGCTTTGCCAGCTCCCTTATTTCTGTTGTAATTGGAAGTGTCTACCGTTATCTCCGGGAATGAATGGTGGAAGGGAAAGAAAAGGCCGAGCCGGCGAGAAGGGGGCTGGGGCAAGCGGGACAGAGGGGCCACAGGGTGCGTGGCACCCTCGCCATGGCCCCGCTGGGGTTTGCTTGCTCGGGGCTGTCCGCGCCGGGTGTCCGTCCCTGCCGGCAGGAGGGAAGATAATAACGAAGCGGATCAGCTTGTTCTCCGGCAGAAAGAACTGTTCCACCCCAAAGATGGCAGCGGTGCACGGCTCGGAGAGGCTAAACCCCTACGAGGGCCGGGAAGCTCACCAGGCGAGGCCTGAACCGCTGAGGGAGGACTCCAGATATCCTGAGATGGAAGAAAAAGAAAGAAAAAAAGAGAAAAGAAAGGAAAGAGGGAGAAGAAAGGAAAGGAAAAAGAGAAAGGAAAAAAGGAAAGAAAGCAAAGGAAGAAAGGAAAAGAATCAGAAGAGAAAGATCCGCTGTCCTTGACCTGGACGCTCTCTCGCGGATGCCGTGGCGTCTGTCTGCTCCATCGGTGTTTTATGGACGCGGGAATCACGGGAGGTCGTTCACGGCACACAAAGTTTTACGAAGCGCAGCCGAGGGGGAGCGCGGGCTGGCGCGGCCGGCTGACGCAGGCGCCTCGCGCAGGGGCGCAGAGCACGCCCCACTTCAGTGCATGCCAGCTCGCCCCGGCCCGCCGCTGAGGACGCAGCCGCTGCTGGCCCCGCTCCCGTCTCAGAAGCAGCGTGCCACGACAGCTCTTGCCCGGACGCCAAGCCGTTCAGGCAACCCCACCGCCAGCTCCTCCTTCCCCAGGCGAGGGGGGACAGCGGTGCCTCGCTCCCGCCCGTGCCCCTCGTGCCCGGTGACCGTGTGCAGGCCAGGACCGGCTCTCGTGCGCGTGCCCAGGACACACAAGGTCATGTCAGTGCATTCAGCAGGGACATCCACTTACCTGGCCTCCCCATCTCCATCTACTTCCATCTCCATTCGGACCTCCATCCATTCAGCCATCCAAACACATCCCTTCTATTTATTCCCATTTAGTCGCCTCTTTTTCTCTACTTCCTACACATTTCCATGCACCTCCACCCAGCCTCCATCCCCACCACCCCTTCAGCCATGCGTATGCTTCATCTGAGCTACCTATCCATCTCCACAGGCGTTTTCTACCCTTGATCCTACCTACCCGTCCACTCTCCCCTTTGCCTCCCTCCCGGCTCCCAGACCTCACCTCTGCCCGTCTTTCCTGCCGCCCCGGGCTGCGGGCAGGCAGCGGGGCCTTTCTGCAGGACGCATGCACGCTGCCCCGGCCGCCTGGCCTCCATCCAGCCCGTTCCTTTCCAAGGCAATTCCTGGTTTCCTCATCCTTTCACTGCATGGATGCCGACAACGTTAGCTTGTGTCTCCTGGAGCGGGCTTGGCTCTTCCAGCAAGCGTGGCAGCATGGATCCAGAAAATAAAAATAACAATTAACCGCGCAAGAATTAGATTTGATGCAACTCTCTAACAACACGCGGAATTAGCAAAATCAGTAAGGATCATGAATTTTCAGCTGTTTAAAGAAACGGCTGGGGGAGGGGGTGCACGGGTTTGCGCGCACGCCTTCCGCAGGGCTGAGAGAAGCAGGAGTTTAACTGTCTATCCATCCTTCTTCTGTTTCATTCCGCATCCATTCACCCGTCCTCTTTTCCATTTCTTTTTATTACTCTCTATCATTTGAAACATTTTTCTCCCATTTCTTGCTCAGCCTTTTTCCTGGCTCTATCTGGCTTTGCTCTTTTTATTTTTTAAAAAAAATTTACCGACCCGTCGCCCCTTTTCTACCGTCTTTATTTCCCTCTCGCCGCTCTCGGTCCGATCCGTGAAGCCCGCAGGTACGCCCGCCTGCGTTCAGCAAGGGCTTTCGCCAAGCAGCAGCAGCAGCAGCGACACAGCGAGTGCAAATACACAACGGTGGCTGTTTTGGGGGGAAACGGCTCTATTTGCGCCACGCTGGCGGCTGACAGCTTTCCCTGGCGGCTTGGCAGCGCTGCCTTCGCCACGCGCGGCGGGAGGCGAGCGTGACCCCGCCGGCCCCAGGCTGCGGAGCTGCCGCTCTCCCTGACACTTTCTATATTATTCTTATTAGCCCCGGCTCCGCGACGGAATCGCCCCCCGCCGCCTGCTGAACCGTTGCTCTCCAGCATGTTACACACCCTTCCCGTCAGGGGCTTTTGGGTTTATTATGACTATATTCCTCAAAAGGGCATCGTCTTTTTTTTCCTCCTCTCTGCCTGGCGGGGACAGTTTGGGCGCTCTCGTCCCTGAAGCCCCACCAGCGGCACCGCTCCCGCGCCCTCCGTTCACACGCTTCCAACAGCGTTCACTGCTGGAAGAGGCTGTAGATGACTGGGGAGTGTTTTTCATGGGCAAATAGGCCCTTTTGCCTCTGTGTCGCTGGCTCACCTCCAGCCCTGGGTCAGTAGAGACAGAAAGTCGTGACCAGCTGATGAATACCCGGGAATACGCCGTCAGTCTCCGCCTAGTTAGGAGATGGACATCCACGTGGCCTGAGCTCCTGTCGCGACCATCGCTGCCCAGCAGCCCCCACTAAGCGAACAGGCAGCAGCAAAGGAGGTTTCCTCACCCCAAACACACCTCTCAGCTGTCATCTCGCATCAAGGCGAGCCATGAAGAAAAACCCAGGCGTTCCCGGGTGCAGGTGCTTTGCATCTTCTCCACTGCTTTGTGCCTTCAAACAGGACAAAGCAGCAGCTGGTCTCCTTGGTCTCTACCCTCCAGGACAGTCCCCCAGCTCTTTCCAAAGACACTAAATTCATGGACAAATGCCAAAATCCAGTGAAACGTGGCCTTGGTGCAAGATCAGAAATATTCTGATTTCCAAGTTCCTCATGAGATTTTCAGCTCCCAAATGTTGGGTAATTTAAGAAACCCAACTGTGAGCGTGCTCTGGGCTTGGCAGCTGTTCATTGCATTTTGTTTATTTTTCTAATCTAAAGAGTGGTCTGCATCTTTCTATACCAAAAATGTTCATTCAAGATCCAACATTTTGAGAAATGTCACCCCCCAAAATTAAAAGCCAATTAAAGCCACTATGAAAGGAAATCAGGCCATGAACCATCTCCCTCTCCTGTTGCTGTTCATTGACTGAACCAGAGAGCCCTCAGTCACCCCAAAACAGGCAACTGCTGCCCCAAAAGTCACAGCTTTGACCCCAGCTAAAAAGATCCTCCTCATCGCTGTCCTTCGGCCCCCCTACCCCAGTAAAAGACCTGTTGCCACTGTACCCTGGCAGCTCTCCTGCTCGCTCCACTCCGGCCCCCAAAATTGCACCGCTCGGAGGCTGCAGCTGACAGGCAGGTTTAATTGAATGTTTCTCCCTTTACATTTTCCTTTCCAGCAAATAAACCCAAGTAGGATAAAAATATATGATGCTTAAAGGGGACACTGCCAAGGAATTTTTATCATTTCTAATTTGTGTTTTACTCTTCGTTTGTTTGCGACGCTGTCTCTCTGAGGCTGGGAAATAGCATTTTTTCCCCTTCCCGCATTTTGACATTTTTCCATCTGGCAGCTCTCGAGTGGGTCCCCCTCTCCCTCAGCCCGTCTCGCGGGTGAAGGGCTGAGCACTGGTGGGGGTGGCTCCCTGCGTGTCACCTCGGGGTATCGTGTGCTGCAGGGACGAGCGGGAACCCGCTGCTGAGCTTCCGAACCCGGTGAAGGCTCCAGGCGAGACAGCAGGGAGTCTTACAGTCTGAATTTTAAAGGGGAAAAAAAATGTAGTTTGTCCCACTCTTGTGATTATTATGGCAAGTCTGAAGGCTTAATTTATAGCCCAGCTACTGGAGTTAACAGCTGGAAGGAGAATATTAGCTTTCGGTTAAAAGCCGGGGATTGTTACCCCAATGCTTCAGAAACCCCAGCTACTCTGCCCTGTGAATTCCAATTCAGTTATTGCAGTCAGTCTCATTGGGATCAGAAAGTGGAAATCCCAGGCAAAGGTAAAAAAAAAAAAATGAAGAGGCTCAAGGAGAGATGCACCCTCCTCAGCAGCTCTTCACCTGCCGGTAGCTCCCAGCACAGCCCAGTACTTGAGACTGACAGCTCACCGGCACCGAGCACCTTCGGCATCCCCGTCTCAGTCCTGCTGGGTTTCCTCACCAGGCCAGACTAACGCACAGAGTATAAACGCTCTCCCTCTCTCTGCTCGCCCTGGGGAAAGGCAGAAATCTCCCCGGCCTTTACCTGCGCGGCCGGGACGAGCCCCATTCCCTCCTCCTGCCGCTCCTCGCTGCCTGGCCGCCGCTAATTTTGCCAGCTGCCGTGATAAATGGCTCTGCCGGCAAAGTGACATCTTTCTAATCTGCTCCAAGACAGATGGGTCCTGCTGCAGAGAGAAAATTTCACCGGTGAAGCCTGACCGGGAAGGAAACAACAGCACCGGGGCGAGGTGGGGGGGGGGGGGGCAGTTTGCATCTCCAAGTCCTCGGTTTATGTATTCCCACTCGCCTCATTAAAACTTTGGGGGCAAAGTGCGTGTGCAAAGGAAGAAAGGGAGGAGCAGGGAATCAGGTCCAGGTTCAGCCTCATCTCCAATTCTGCATCAAATCTCATCTCTCTCCTGAGCTGCACATGAACCCCCCAGGGAATGGGAACCCGCTGTGCCTCGGAGGACAGAGCAAGGCCAACACAGCCTCAAAGACAGTCTGTTTTAAGGGGGTACCCACTTCACCCCACCTCTCATTCTGGCCCCAAATGACTGAAACATGCTTCGAAAAAAAAAATAAAATAAAAAGTCTTATTAGTTTTTATCATCAATCCATTTTTGGGGGAAAGCTCCTGCTTCCCTAAAACGGCTGCCATCATCTCATCATGCCTGTAGCAACCAGTGTCTTTCCAGAGATGGAAGCATCTCCCTTTGGAGGCGTCTTTCCGTAGGAAGGCTGATGGGAAAGGGGCCGCTCCTGGGACACGCTGGGTCCTCCCGGGGGTCTGCTCTCCCAGCATCTGCGCTCCGCAAGTGTGGCAGCCTCCCAGGCCCGCGAGCAGAACACACTTGAGGTGAAACAGCGTGCTGTGTGCACCCGCGTGCAGACGCATGTGGCCGCGTGCAGACGCGCACACGTGTGGGTGCAGACACAGCCACACGCACGTATCCGTGCCAGGGCGTCCGCATGCCCTGCCCGCAGCAAGCAACCGCTGGAGCCCTGCCAGCACTGGCTTTCAAAACCCTTCAGGTGCAGGGAATTTGCGGAGGCTACAAAACCAAACAGAAGCAGCACCAGGCAGTAAATCAGGGCCAGCCCTGTTATTCATTTATTTATGCCTTTTAAACCAGCCTCCCTTGGGAGAGCTGCCAAGTGCTGCCTGTGAGGGCTGCAGGGCGGAGGCACCCGCAGGATACCTGCGCCACGGGAGCAGAAGCAGGAGGGAACCTTGTTCACTGCTGGTCGGGAGCTGCGGAGCTGCTTGCCTCCGCTCCCAGCTCCAGGGCGGCTGCAGCAGTGCCAAGGCTTCACTGGGAGACACGGCAGAGCCTGGGAATGGCATTGCCTTGGACCCAGCCAGCTGCCCCAAGCAGCCCCAGCTGAGAGCTGCAATTATTTCAATGCAATTATTAAAAGAAAATTCATTGCAATTATTTCTCGCCTTGTGATCAGCTAGGTTTTCCATGGAGCACGTCCCTTCCTCACGGTGCCCAGGCAGCTGGGGCCTTCAGCTCTGCAACAAGGGAGCGGGTGGAGGGTTTCCCCTTGGGTTGACGGGCCAGCCAGCGTATCACAAACTGCTCTGAAGTCCGTTTTATTCTCTATGATATGCGAAAGTTAGTTCTGAAAAATGGCGGTGAAGTTTTCAGGTTTTGGCCAAATGGCTATTTCTGCAATGAAATTCCTATTCCAAAGATGTTTGCAGGCTATTTCTCTGCTAAAGTTTTCAGATCCAGCTGAAAAAGAAAATAAAATTAAGTCCTATACAAACACAGTAAGACATGTAAAATTTCAATGGATACAATAAAAAAAAGCAGTTAATCTTTCTCCAAAGTCAGGTTCCCCAAGTCCCTGATCACTTCTGGCCCTCATCCCCTTCCCTCACTGCCCCTTGAGGCGACGCGGGCCACCCCACTGCCACGCACGCAGCCCTGGCCGTAAAGCTGTCCCATTTCCCTGCCAGTCCCAGCACCCCCCACCACAATGCTTGGCTCTGAAGAGATGTTTCCCCCCTCACCAGGATGCTGCCTGCCTGGGATGAGCCACAAGGAACATGCCCCCGCTTCACCAGGCTGTCTCAGGGCCCGATGGCCCAGCCCTTGGTCCCAAAAGGCCTCATCCTGCCCTCCCTCGGTCCCAAAAGGCCTCATCCCGCCTGCTCCCTGGCCTCCAGCCAGCGAGCTGGCCAGGAATTCCCCCCCTGTCTGGGAGGTATTTCCCTCTGCCCCCAGCACCCATGCCCTCGTGGTCAGGCACCCCGCAAGGAGCCCCTCTCTAGGGCAGGCTTGGAGGGAAGACCCCTCCCAAGTCAGGAGGGGTTTCAGGCTAGGAGCATGGTGAGGCTCAACTGAGATGGGTCCACAGCCCCCACTTCTCCTTAGTCCCAGGGGGCTAATGGGCAGGGGGATGCCAGGGTCCCGCTGTGCCTGGGGCTGTACGTTCACACCATGGCCTGCCCCGGACACCTCACACCCTCAGGGCAGGGCGGAGGACCTCAGACTGGGACTCCTTCCCAGAAGGGTTCTCCAGGCAGGGATATGGGAGGTACCACAGCCTGGGGCAACACGGAGTGTGGCTCTGCTCAGCCAGCCCCCCCACTGCACAGGGGCACACAGCCAGGCCCTGGGGACCCCCCAAACGTGGGGCTGGAGGGCCAGAGACAGCAGCCCAGCGGGGTGAGCACGGTACGATAGTGCCATCTCCTGGGCAGCACCTCCACCGGCACCAGGCAAGCAGCTCTGCTCCCTCACCTGGCCCGCTGTCCCTCCAGGCTGGCGCAAAGCCCAGGTGAATCCCCGTGGTGCCCAGCAGCCCCTGCTGGTGTCCGGTTTGGATCCAGGACAGCATTAATGTACACACACACACGGTATTGTACCCAGCTGAGGTGGGCCCCTCTGGCCTTCCTCCCACACAGCCCCAGCCAGCCTCTTCCTCACCTCTCCCGTTCTCTGCCCTAAAGCTCCCCCCGCTCTCCTGTCCCAGCTGGAGAGACCCAGAGCTAATCAGAGACACCCCTCAGCCCAAACTACCCCCAGCCCTGAGACTACCACTGTTTTCAGGGGTCTTGGGCTGATGCTAGTGGGCTTTGGATCTAGCTGATGATTGGAGCAGTGAAAATATTTTCCCAAATTAGGGTGTCCAGATCACACCTTGGCTCAGGCACAAAATGAGAAACAAGATGTCACTTCAGGCAGGCACAAGAGTCACCAGCAAGAGGCTCCCTGAACCTAAGTCAAGCTCTGTCACAGCCTTGTAGATCTTCCCTTAGGCCCTGCTAGATGTCTAAAGTCAGCCTGAGTAGCCACCACAACACACCTGGATCAACATCCCCCCCAGCACGTGCCCAAACTCTGCATATAGCCCCCAGCATCCTACACGCCCCGCTTTCCACAGGCATCACCAGCCTGCCTTCACGACTGCAGGACGAAAGGCTCCAGGGAAACAGGCACTGCACGCCTGGGCGTATCTCTAGCAAGTCCCAGCATGGCCTGGCCAGCACCAGAACACATGGGATCCCAGGAATGCCCAGGGCACCCGCACCCTGGCATGGGGCAGCACTGGCTCCACTGGGCTGTCCGCACCCTGCAAGCATGTCCAGGTCCCACCAGTGCCTGCAGAGCCCCTGTCCCCAGCACTGCTGCAGGGCCACATAGCCCAGCCTGACAGTCTCATCAAGAGCTCTCCCTCGGCACCCTGCGCCCACAGTGCACACAGAGTACCCATCACACAGCAGGGAACTTACCCCTCAAAAATATATCAGCCAATATTTATCTAGCATCAAAGGCTGGTTCATCGGACAAGCCCTGGAGGAACTGAGGAGACTGCTGGCTCCAGATGACAGCTCAGTTTCCTCTTCCAAAGCACCCTAAATCCAGGCTAAAAATAAATGGACTTTATTGATCTCCTTTCTTAAACTAGCACTGGGGAGCGATGTGCTCAGGGGAGAGCAGAGGATTTCAGACATGGTGAAGCACAGTCCTGCTGGGCTGCAGCAGAGGGGGCAGACCCAGCTGGGAGTCCCGGCCCCATGATGGGCATCAGGCTTTAGCATGCATTTGGGGGGGGGGGGGGCACACCAGGGAGACCCTGCGAGGCAAGAGGTATCCAGGATTAGGGGCTTGGTCCAGCTCTGCAAGCTGGACACCCCAGCACCCACCTGTCCAGGCAGCCAACAGCCCAGGACTAGCAGTCTGCGAGGACCCCAGTGCCAACACCAGGTAGGAGGAGCAGGACACAGCACTGCCACAGGCTCCAGTTCAAACCCCAGAGCAGGCAGCACCCACAGCACCCTCAAGCCAGCACAGACATTCACCCACCACAGCTCCTGGAGGGCCAGCTGTGCCCAGAGAGCAGCACACAGCAGCAATCACATGGCACCCTCCTGCTCCAGGAGCACCCAGGCAGCTGCTCCACCAGAGCAGGCAAGCAGAGGGTGGCAGCAGTCCCACACTGCCAGGGTGAGTCAGAGCAAGTGCCACAATGGCAGCTAGGGTCAACCAAGAGCCCAGGCAAGTCCCCAGTGCCACAGCAGGTCCCTGCTCACACCAGGACAGCATGGAGGTGACATAGCCCAGGCAGGGAGCAAGGGCTGGAGGGACCTGAGCTTAAATGCAGCCCTAGCATAGGGGCAGGGTGGGGTGGGGGCTCCAGGTGAGGTTGGTCAGAGCAATCAGCATCGCTGGGTGCCCCCAGGGCCCTGATGCTCTCAACAGACAGCTTGCTTTCTCCTTAAGCTAACAGCATTGCAAAGCTCTGCTAGACAGAGACTGTTTGCTGGTAGCTGCAAAGAGACAGGAGGGACAGACTTGGGACAGAGCTGCTGCTGTTGGACCTGCGCAGCAGGCAGGGTGCTGAGCCCCAGAGCGGCTCGTGGCAGGACCAAAGTCTGGGAAAGAGCCAAGAGCAGAGTCCCCAGTCTGTGCCCTTAGCTTCAGAGCCCGCTTTCTCCTTGGCTGCTCTGAACGTGACTATTTGGCGCTCGGCCTCATCGCTGCCGTTCCCTGGCACAGCGGGTCCCCGCTCTCGCCTGCCAGGGCGCCCCAGCCAGCCCCCACCGCGGGAGCCGTGGGGCAGGAGTGCTCCTCCCTGCTCCGTGGTGCATGCCACCACCACCGCGCTCCTGCGCAGCACGTTTTATTTATAGTCCCTCATCTTTAATGTTGTAGGCACAATCCCTAGGGCTAGATCATAAAGCCAGAGCTGCAGAAACCTTGTAATTCCCCAGCATTGCTCCCACATGGATGTCGCTGTTCATCCAGGCTGCAGCGTTCTCCAATCCCCACCGCCTCCTCTACCTCCTTGAATTCATTCGCTTGCTCAGAGAAGATGGGGCGTACCAGACTTACTGAACAAACCAAGGGACATCCCACAGCAGACCCCGGAAGAGCCTAACCACGGGGATATTTACACATCTGCCCAGCTGTTTCTGGCTGTTGTCACAAACCTTCACATCGCTTTCTCTCTGAGCCATTGGAGACGATGCAGCTGGGAGCAGCCAGCAAATAATTCCTGACGTAACCGCTATCAACATGGCATACATCCGTCAAGGCAGAAGCAGCGCTCTCTAAGCTGTCTCAACACTTAGCCAAAGCCCCATTCCTGGACAAACATGAGCATGGCCAAGCTGCATGTTGGTGTTTCACCACTCTGTATTTCCCAGTTGACTCGGTGTTTTGGAGATGGTCAACCTTCCCCCTAAGCTGTTGCATCTGGAGGGTATGATCTGCATCTCCCGTCTCCCCACTGGATTTCTGCAACAGCCCCACAGCAGGAGCAAGGGGCTCTGCAGATGGTGTCCAAGCTACTGCACCAGTCACGGAAACGCTCTGCAGAAACGGCCCCTGGGCTTCTGCAAACTCCTCCGCAGGAGAAGTAGGTCACAGCAGTTTCACCCACGGGTAGCAAATGCTCTGCCCTGAGCCAAGGTGTTGGTGCTCCAGCTCCTCTTCTGCTGGCGAAGCCACTGCCCCCGTCCTGGGGTGTGTGGAGCTGAGAGCGGCCGGGAGCTGCAGCAGGCCAAACTCCTCCCAGCCACCTCCAGCGGGCTGCCATCAGGGCATTGCGTTGGCCAGGCTGGATCAAAAAGTTTTCGTTTGTTTTGTATTAAATCACTTGAGAAGACAGATGCTGAGAACTGAAATCCCAGCAGCATTCATGAATTTGTTTCCTCCTGCCAGAACCGGATGGGATATTCCTTCCAAACCCTCGCAGTGCGCTCCAAACATGCTTGCTGCTTTCCTCCGCCGTATGGGGGGAGGCTGGGCAGGATTCGCCTTCCCCAGCTGCAGTCCCTCACAGCCATCGGGAACGCACATCCTTGCTACTTGTGCACTGAAGGATATCCACTCCTGGAGGCGGGCGGAGGGCAGGGAGGCCAGGGCCCAGCAGATAGATCCATCTGCCTACCCCACCCAGGTAGATCTGTACTGCAACATCCAAACTCGCGAGTGCCGCGGGCCACCTGGATCAACGCCCGCTCCAGGCTGCCAGAAGCTGTGTCCACAGAGCGAGCCGAGCACGGACCCCAAGGCAGACACCTGCAAAAGCTCCCTCCACGGGGTCCCTTCGCTGCGGGCGTAAGCCGGGGTCGTGCCGTGCTGCCCAGCAAGGGCTCTGAGCTGCTGGATTTATCTAGTCCCGGGTGCCTCAGACAGCGGCTGCAGGACACAAGTGGTCCAAAAGGTAGAAAAGGTGACCGACGAAATAGGTGCTGAGGAAGGCTTTTCCGCCCCGGGTGCCGGCTGGGCAGCGAGGAGCAGCCACGGGGCCCGGCCGTCGGGGCCAGCTCCCCGCTGCCCGGCCAGCCCCACCGCCTTGGCAAGAGGGCAGGCCGTCCCACCGCGGGGAGAGGCCCAGAAGCTTCCTGCGGGGTCCAGGGCACCTCGCCGTCCCGGGGCGCCGTTAGCATCCCGCACAGAGCACAGCCACTGGGACGGCTGTGGTTGGACCATGGAGTTAGGATTTAGGATTTTAGCCTTGAGGGATGAAAGGAGAGGAAAGAGCCAATGGTTTCTAGGACACGTGCAACCAGAGAAGACTCGGAAACGCCCCTTGTCCTCTGCTCACACACCAGCCGCTTCCCAGCCACCCTCCACCTCCACGCTCACCCAGAGGGGCCCGTGCTCCCGTCTGTCCCCGTCCCCAAGGGCCCTGCTGCAGCTCCTGGCTCCCTTCCCGCAGGACACCCGGCAAAGATGGGCACGTGCTGCAGAGGCTCTGCTCTTGCGCCGCACAGCGGCTTGCTCCCGGCTCCTCAGCCGCAGCGCTCCCCCGGCAGTGCACGCTGAATGCAAACTCAGGGCCCACAAACGCCCGCACGCGCCGGGCCTGCCGCTGTGCAGGGCGAGGGGGCCAGCTGAGGGGGCAGCGCGGCGGAGGGGGAGCGTGCCGGGCGGGAAGACCAGCCCTCCGGCGCATGGGGTGGGTTGCATCTGCGGGAAGCCCAAATTTCACTTTTCTTTCTTTTCCTCCAGCCCCGCAGCACCCACCTCGGCCTTGCCTGCGGCTCCTCGGTGGTGTGCGGGGGCAAAGCGGGCCAGGAGCGGGGTGGCAGCAAGGCTTTTGGGAGCCGTGTGCGTGTCCCATCACCGTGGGGCTGGGGGAGCCGGGAGAGCGGCGCCGCGGCTCCGGCCGGCGGCCGAGCCCCCGCGAAGCCCCCGTCCCGCAGCGCGTTCCCCTGCAGCGAGCGTGGGGTGGCTCCTGCCGCTGCGGAGATGCCACACGCTGCGCCCCGAGTCCCCCCAGTGCAAACCACTGTCAGATGCCAGCAGCTGAACTGGGACGAGGAGCAAGCCGCTGGGGCGCCTCTCCTGCTGGCTTCCCGGCTCAGCTCTCCTCTCAAAGCGGAAGGATAATAAACCTTATTAACTTGGCTGGAGACGTCGGCTCAGGTTGGCAAAATCACCCGAGTGCCTAAAGCCTGCCTGCACCCGTGGGAACTGAGCGCCTCCGTCGCTGTGCGCTGGCCCTTTGAGCATCTCGGGAGAAGCCTGGGCAGAGAAGCACCGAAAAACCCCAAACCGGGCCGCCTCCAGGACGATCGAGTTGTGGTTTCAAACAGCATCGTGGCATCAATGTGGTCAGCAAAAACGCAGTCCCTGATGGGGGCACCCAGCCCAAACGCAGGGTGCAGGCGGGCTCCTCTCCGGCGATCCCGGCCGGGGCAGCACGCGGGTCCCCCCGGCCGCCACGGAGCCCCGCTGCCAGCGCTGCGCCGAACACCCGGGGCAGGGGGCCAGGGCTGCCGCTGCTGCCCGCCGGCACGGCCCCACCGCCGCCACTGCTGCAGCAGCCCACGTGTTGGCTAGGAAAGGGAAAAACAACCCCCAGCCGCCGCCGGAGCCTGGCTGGAGAATAACAAATGTGCTGTCCAGATGTGGGCATCGGGCCGTGCTCCGAGCCTCTGGCGGGGCCTGGGTGCTGGAGGGAAAGGAAAAAAACAAGGAATCAGGGAAGGGTTTGCGCTGCCCTTGTGACGCCTGGGCCAGTCTCCGGCACGGTCCCGCCAGCCGCCGGCACCGCTTGCCGCTGACACACCGGCAGCTCCGAGCCGCGCGGCCCAGCCGCAGCCTGCCCGCGCTGCCCGGGCCGGGGCCGCTGCTCTCGCCCTTCTCGCAAACCGCTCGAGCGCTGCTGCGGGTCGGCTCCGCGGGCTGGCGGCCGCGGCTCTGGCAAGGGCCTACGGCCACCCTGCCGCCCAGGGCAGCTCGGGCGAAGGAGCGGGTCCTCGCCGGCTGCTCCCGGGGCCGTTCCGGCATCCAGGCGGCCCCTCTCCGCTCCGGCCGCACCTGCCCCCGCGGCCTTGCCCGCAGCCGGCGCTGCCCTAAGGAGACGTTGCTCGTCCCTGACGCCCGGACCGCGAGGCAGGGAGCCAGGCGGGACACGGAGGTCCCTGCGGTGGCGCTTGCACATCTGCTGCGCCAGCAGCCCCCGCAGCCGGGCCGGCTCGAGGAGCGCGCGTCGAACAGGTTGCTTCAGCCCCGGCCGCATCTGCCCGAGCAGCCTCGCGCCACATCCGACGAACTGCATTGGCTCCCGAGCTGCGCGACGGTTAAAAATAAAGAGCCCTCGAGATGGGAATCCCGCTGGGAGCGAATGTCAGACCTCACAGAAACTCTGTTTATGGGCTCAAAACCTTCGAGCGCAGCAAGGCGGCGGGTGGTGTAAACAGCGCGGGGCCGCGGCACGCGCGCAGCCTTCGCTGCAGCCACCCCGGGGCGGCAGGGCCCGGGGAAGCGCCCCGGCAGCGGGACGGCAGAGGGACGTCCCGGCAGGGTGCGGGGATGGAGGCAGGTGGGAGAGGCGGGCAGTGGTGCTCCCCGGTGCGGGCGATGTGTCGGGGCTGGGGTGAACTAGTGGGGTGAGCGTGGAGTGGGAGCCGCCCGCGCCGGGCAGTGGGGTTGGCGCCCACGGGAATACGCCGGGAGCGCGCGCCTGTCCTCCTTGGCATGGGCCGGGCCCCCTTAGCCTGCCCGATACCCACGAATAACGGTGCAGAAAGCTGAGATCAGCTGGGGATCCAAACAGGCAAGGCCCTGAGCGCCCTGAGCGCCTCTTTCCCTAATCAGCCACCACCAAGGAAAACACAGCGGGGAGCCGAGGGCCAGCAGAAAGTGAAGCGATGCCGAGTTCATCAACAGACCCGCAGACAAAAAGCAGGAAAGGGAAATACCTGGCAAAACCGAATCTGTACGAATCAGCCCGACTGGATAAAATGTAACCCACAGACTGAACAGAATAAGCTAATGAACTTAACGAGCCCCTGACAATTACTCATAAAAAGTCACTGAGAAAATGGCACGTCCCAGGTTTATTTAATGTCTTTATTAATGATCTGAAAGCAAGAGTAAACAACGCACTAATTACGTTTGCAGATGATTCTGAGCTGGAAGGTGTTGCGAACACTGCCAAAGAGAGCAAAGTCGCACCGAGGGCCCTAAAGAGGTTCAAAATAAACCAGCAGGAAGTAAACCACACATAATCCATCAGCAAAACACGTCTGGGGGGAAAAGCACCTGACACAGGGCCATCCGAGAGGGAGAGGTGTGCGCCCCAAGAGGCCTGGGGTTGGAAAAGCCAGAAGCGGCTTTGGGAGAGGGATGGCGAGGCGAGGGACGAGCTGTAACGAGAGCGAGGAGGGCGAAGACGGGGCCCCCGACCTCAAAGCGCCGGGCGGCAGGGACGAGCCGGGGAGCATCCTTGCAGGCCTGGAGCAGGAAGGGAGCCGCTGCGGGAAGTGCCCGGCACATCCCGGCAGCCGTGGGGAAATGCCGAGCGGTCAGAAACGGGGCCTGGCTTCGAGCCAGTCTCTCCGTGGTGCCCGGGGCTGTTCTGGCCTGGCACGCGTAGCGGTATAGGTGCAAGCTGATGAGGTGAGCTTAGCCCAGACGTCTGCTAAAAGACACGGCAAACATCCTCTTTTCCTTTTAACGTCTCTCTCTTTCCCATGCATGTTGCGAAAGCAGACTGCAGCCGAGCACGGCAAGGTTATGAGGGTATCGGCAGGTAAATGTACCAACACAGATACCGCACTCGTCCTGGCCTGCGTGATATTTGCTTGGCGCTCAGGAAGCTGATAGGGGCAGCGATAAGCTGGAAAGCTGTGCGAGGCGCCGACCCTCCCGTGCTCGCAGCGCCGGCCTTGCCCACTCACGCAGGGGATGGGGAGGGCTGAGCAGCGGCCGCCCCGCTTCAGTCCTCTAAAAGTTAGCGGTTTAGTTTAGCTGCAGGGCCGGGGCGAGCGCGGGGCCGAGAGGCCGGAGCAGGCTGGGAGCCGCTCGGTGCCTGGGGCTCGCGGGGAGCCAGCAGAGCCCCCACGGGTGGGCGATGCAGCTTTCGGCACCGGGGGCCGGGCCGCAGGGATGCTCAAGACCGCCCGCGCTGCCCCAGGCATCTTGTTCAGCCACATCCAAAAAGCACCGTGCCAGGGCGCGGGGGAGAGCCGGCATCCCGCTTCGCCCAGCCGTCCTGGGAGGCACCGCTGCCTCCGGAGCCACCCAGCGCGCGGGAACATCCTCATCACTCCCGGGCCGCTTGGCGGGCACGGGAAGCTGCCGCTGGCCACAGGCCCGGCAGCCCGGAGCGCGCTGGCGGCAGGACGCACTCCTCCCCGCGCGTCTCCCCAGCGCGAACAAGGGTGCTTTGAGAGGCGCGGGGGCGGCGGGGGGGTTCCCGCAAGGGAGGCCACTAGCCCTTTAAGAGGGGAAATTTACTTTGTAATCCGAGCGGATTCCGCGTTTGGGACAGGCGGGAGAAGTTGCAGGTCCCTCCCTCGCAGCACTTTATTTAATATAGTAGTAGCGAGGCGGCGGGCTGGCAGCAGGCTCCGGCTGGGCTGCGCCTCCCTGGCCAGCCCTCGCGGGGACACCATGGGCTCCCGAGAGCGTCCCGCCGCCCCGCTGCCGCTGCTGCCACTGCTGCCACTGCCGCTGCCGCTGCTGCTGCTGCTGCTGCTGCTGGCGGGCCAGCCGAGGCCCCTCCGCGCGGGACCCCCGGCCGGAGGTAAGCCGAACCCGGGGCTCGTCGCCGCTGGGCGAGCAGCGAGGGCCGGGGCACGTCGCGGAGGAGAGCATCCGCGCGGGGCTGCAGCGGGCAGCGAGGGAAGGGGAACGGGGACGAATCGCCCCCGAACCCGGCCAGGCGGGCGGACGGTGCCCAGCCCCGGGGCCGTTCCCGCGCCCTGTCCAGCCGGAGCAGAGCTGCTCTCTGCTGCGGGGCTCTGGGGGCGAGCGGGCAGCTTGTGTGCCATGCTTTCCCGGGAGTTACATGCCGATCTGGAAGCGGGCAGCGGCGCTGGGCGGGATGGGGCTCGCCACCCCGCGACCACAGCAGCCGCGGGGATGCTCCGTTTGCAGCACACGGGACAAAAGCCCTTGAAAAGCAAACACCTTTGCAGCTCCGCAGGAAGCACCGTGCTGCGGGCACGGAGCACGGACACCTCCTCTGGCCCTCGTTTCGGAGAGCCGTGCCTGGGAGGCAGAGCCAGCCCTCCCCAGCCCGGTTTGGCCTTACAACGGTTTCGTCGGCCCCTTCGCCTCCAAGGCGCAGCGGCTTGAACCGTGCACGGTCCCAGAGGGGTGCGGGAGCGCGTCGCAGGCGACGGGTGTCCAGGGCGGAGGCGTCTCCGCAGGTAGCCGGGCCCCGGAGCGCGGGGTTACCTGGGCCGGCTGGCCCCGTTGCCGCCAGGAGGGCGCGCGGAGCTGGGCGGAGGGGTTGCTGCCGGGCGCCGGGTAGGCGGCGAGCAGAGCCCGTGATTTATATCGTTTTCCCCCGGAGCGGCCAGGTTTGACCACACGGCTCCTGGCGCTCGTGTTCGCTGTCTCAGCATCCTCTTGGTGATCCCACAACCCTGTCGCACCCTCCTCCTCCTCCCTGCGCCGGTTCTGCTCGTCCCCTTCCTCCCTCCTCTGCTCCAGGGCAGGGGCAGAGCCGAGGCAGATCCGAGCCTCAGCAGGCTCTGTGGGTCTCATCCTGCTCGGGACAGGTCTGTGCCTTAGCCCGAAACCTCCGAGCATCAACTCGGTGTTCAATGGACCATTTCACTGTGGTTGGCTGCCGTGCACTCGGTTAGCAGCCTCCACGACATGGTCCCGGGCATCAGCCCGTGCCGGGGGCATGGCATCTCTGCCCAGAGCTCTTTGATGCCCCTCTGGGCATGCACGGGGGAAACCGGGATGCACAACAGTGCAGACTGCCTTCGGAAGCGAGGGGGGTTTAGAAAGGACTTTTTTTTCTAACACAAAAAAGTAACAGTTCCCTGAGCAGTTCCTCCTCCCTGGCCCTCCCCCAGCCCTGCGGCCCGAACTCCAGCCAGCAATAGGTGGGAGCAGTCACTGGGGTAGTGGTGGCACTGGGGAGGTGAGGGGCAGCATGGACCGGGACAGGGATCCTCCCACCTCGGACGAAAGCAAAGCCCGGCCCCAGGCTGCCCGGCTGGGGGCTCTGCGCGTCGCAGCAGGGCGCTGAGGACCGAGGCACAAGGCACCGGCGCCGCGTGGGCGCAGGGCAGCTGCCCGGCTGGAGCGGCGGCCGCGGTGCAAGCCCATGGGGCTCCTCCTAGGGTGATGCACAAGCTCAGCAGGCAGCAACGAAGGCTCCCGTGCGTCTCCCACCTCCACCAGCGGCAGGGAGCCGTTTCTGGGCGGCAGTCGCGAACCCGCACAGCGGTGTCCCGACCGAGCCAGCCATCACCTCCTCCTCGGAAAGCATCTTGCCGTCAGCTGTTTTGCCGCCTGATGGGCTCCTCAGATGGGCCCTCACTTGATTTCCACGTGCTGGCGCCAAACGCCGCACCAGCCCCTCCAGCTGCGTCCCAGGCCTGCAGGGAGCTCCCGCCACCCAACCCGCGACAGCGCTGTCTGGCGGGGCCGGGCTGGGCCTGCTTCCCGCCTCCAATAGCCGTATCCCCTCGGCCGCCCCACGAAAGCCCAGCAGGTTCTTGTCTTCCATGACACCAGAGAGCCCGTTCTTGCCAGCAGAAATGTCAGAAGGAACAAACAAGACTGTTCATTCTCCCCTTTTTGGAAATGGAAGAATTTCAGGGTTAATGCGGAAAGAAACCCAGGACATTTGCAAAGCAATTAAAAGCTTCCTGAGAAATTTTGCAAAAGAAAGGCTGCCTTGAGCTTTCTTTGTCTCAATGTTTTCTAAATGAGTTATTGACCATGTGTAGTCTTTTGCTTCCCAACCATTTTCTGCATCTGAGTCCATGTCGGTGCAGGACAAGGATTATGCTCGTGCCCAGCCTTGCAAGAGCCCTCAGCACCTAGGACGTCCCTGCAGGTTTCCTGCTGTCCCTGTTCCCTTCCCCAAGAGGAGGTGACCTCCCAGGATACGCTCCTCTCCATTCCTCCGGGCTCTCTTTTCCTCTCTTCCTTTTTCATGCACCAAAATATTACGATGCCTGGCAAGCCAAGTGGAAAAAATCTCTTTTGTTACTGAACAAAGTGGTCTTCTTCCTTCCAGCGCTGACCTTTAGATCCTGGACAGGGATCTAACCACGCAGCGCTGATACCTACTTCTCCATCCCAGATGGCTCCAGGGGCTCCCCTGGCACTCTCGGAGGTGTTTCGTAGCGCAAACACCTTTATCGTTTCCAAGATACACAGCATCGCCAGACGGCTGCTGCCAGGTTTGAACACACTGCGGATGTTTAGCCAGTAGCTCTCACTTCTTTGCACAACTGCGCAGTTTCAGACTTCGAGGGCGCTCAGCTTGGCCCGGCAGCCCCGTGTGCCGGGTGAGCAGGAGGATGGGTTTAGGGAAGAGCTGCGTTCATAGCCAGGAGTGCCTGATGCGCGGTGTGTTCGGGAGCGTAGCTGTGGTGGAGGATGCCCTCCAGCATGCGGTGGCATGACGGCAAAGGAAGAACGTGAACAGACGGGCTCCTTGGCCCCCAGGCTGGCTACAGGGACAGAGACGGGCTCATGGTTAGAGGCAGAGCCTGCGTCTCGCATTACCTCCTAACCCACGATGGGGGCCCGGGCGTTCTGCCCACCCCAAAGTGGAAAGAGGCACCATGCATATCAACAAAGAAAAGATTATATCAAAAAGAGAAAACACTCGTAAAACTTCTCCTCTTGACATCTGAGTGTGAAGCTTTAGTAAACTGTTTTTGAACAGACAGAACAGCTCAGCTCTCCACCAGTTTCCAGTGAGGCCACACATATGCTGAATTCCCCTTTCCTCAAAAGCCTTCTTGCAGAGGTTTTTTTAATGAGGATGGATCCGGGGGCATAAGACCCTGATAACAAAGCAGATTCCTAGGGTCCCTGC
Source organism: Apteryx mantelli (assembly GCF_036417845.1). Taxonomy (NCBI): domain Eukaryota; kingdom Metazoa; phylum Chordata; class Aves; order Apterygiformes; family Apterygidae; genus Apteryx; species Apteryx mantelli. The sequence continues at coordinate 23,185,367 of NC_089992.1, forward strand.
AAGGCGTGTTCACAGTCAGCTTCCAGGACTGACTAGCTGGGGACCAGAGGAACAGCAAATGCAATGCCAGAGTCTCCAACAATGCCAGCAGTCACCGCTGACTGTGCCCGGTGGGACCTGGGAGCCCAGGCGGGACCCCCTGCAATGCAGGCTCTTGATTAGACCAGGGTGCCACCATCCGCCCCAGCCAAGGCTCACGCTATCCCAACCCGGACTGCTTGGGAGCCAGTGAGGGCAGAATTTGGACCACTGCATGTCCTGAGAAAGATGTCTTGAAATAGTCTGAGCTCATGCCTTGGTAAGCAATGTGTTGGAAGAAAAACACCTCCAGGACTCCTCACGCACAGACGTGGCTCCTGAAGAGGCTGGGGAAGGGCTCCCATGGCACAGGGGCTCGTGGCTGTCAAGGGTGATGCAGGTGTCAAGCCAGGGCTGAAGCGACACCAACTCTCAGCAGCAAAACCATCCAAGTCAGCGTCCACGGACAGCTCCAGGCTCTGAAGTTGGGCACGTGCTCATGCACAATATGGCAGGGCCCCGCTCACCATCTTCACTGTGCTTTTGCAGGACTAGATATGTCCAGCCACCCCTGCATCCACCTGCCTGGGGCTGGCCGGCATCACAGAGAAGTCACAGCAGCGCTTGGTGTTCAATTAAGTGGATGGATAAGGAAAAAGGATGAGCTTCATCTCACTTTGATTTAGCTACCTAGAGGCAAGGCTACTATTTGAAGTCCCTTAGAGGAAATAGAGGAGATAGCTGTCCCCATCGCTCTCCTGGGACCATAGGGACAACCTGCGACGTGTAACCTGTGAATGGCCAGTGTGTGATGGACCTCATTCGAGCCCCACGCCCAACCTTGCCCCCGCGGCGTTGCCTCCCGGCGAGGCTGGGTCCCTTCCGCCCGGCGCAGGCTGGCAAGGAGCTAGCCCACATTAATGGCACCAGGGAGTTGTCTCAGATATTCCTCTCAGCTACTTTTGGAAATCTAAACGGTTTATTCATACTTTCTCGTTGTAAATGCTCCACATGTTTTGAGGTCATAGTTCCAAGCATCTGGTAAAGTTTCCAGCTGATGGGAAAGAACAGGAAAAAGTATGAAAGAGGGAGAATGCAAACTGGTATCGTGGGAATCGTGGAGGAATATTCTTGTCTCACTCTTATATTTAGCAACAGAAGGCTGCAGGCAAATACATAATAAGCACGGTCCTCAAAGATAGCAGCACAGGGTTAACCTCAGCCTCGAGTAACTAACGTCAGGTTGAGGGCTGGACAGTAACACAACTTCATAGGCTTTAGGCTAATGTTGTCTCTGTGCCTAAATTAAGCTCAAAGCACAGACTGTTCACAACAGGCGTTGAATCCAGCCCAGCACTTTGGCTCCCAGGGGCCGCTCTCTGAGTCCTTTCCAGGTGTCTAAAGAAATCCGGGCTCAAGCTTTCTCCTTTTTGGGAATCCAGACGCCCCGAGCATTAGCGCCATCGTGGCTTTCATCAGCCCACATTCTTCAGCTGGGAAAGTCCTGGAAACTCCTCGGCTCATGTTTTTTTACTGCACAAACGAGACGCGGGTGCTGCCTGGATGTCCCCTGGTGGGTATGGGAAAACGTGCCAGAAGTGACCCCAGAAGCAATGCGGCTGCCCCTGGACAGCCGCTCCATGGCTCTGCCAGCAGGAGCGTGTGGCAGGTTTGCCTGTAACGCAGCCCAGGTTTCAATCCACCCCCCTTACTGTTCTGTGTCTCCAAACTGCCTGCAGACACGGAGCAAGGAAGGCACCCATCAGAGGCCCCTCATTCCCAAACTGCACCTTCCTCCAGCCATCTGCATCTTTCCTGGCACTGCGGCAATGCAGCGTTGCAGCCTGAGGCAACGGTGGCCGTGACGCTCGCTGTAGCTTTATAAGGGCTCAGCTGCAGTTTAAGGTCTGTGTTGGCAATGGGGTGTCCATCACAGTTTTGCCAGGGTAAATGCAACAGAAAAACTAAAATCAAGAGAAATGTGTTAATAATCTTTCT